>NC_091046.1:46697657-47039941 GCF_963966145.1 Tenebrio molitor
GAACCCGTCCAATCTCTTCTCCTTCGGACAATATTAGTAGAAAATATTACCATTTTAGCAGCGGGTGGGACTGGGACCTGTTTTGTGTATTGTTGTATTTCGTAGTGGGACGTTTTTATGTCCAAACAACGAATAAATTTATCGAGCGGGGGGCGCCATAAGCCGTTTGTCATTTTTTCCCGACCGGAGCTCGTCGAAAATGACGTCACTCACCCAAAATCGCGTCTACCAACTTGGCAAAGAAAATTTTACAAAACTGTGTGTGTATCCTGGCCGCCCACGAGACCTCGACCCGCCGCCCACCGTGCAATTGTCTCAGATACAGATACTTGTCCGAGTAACGATCCCGTTCCGCCGCAAGATCGCTTTGCATAATAACAAAAAAATATTATTTATAGATAGCGATAGCTCCGGCTAGTAGGCGTTGGAAACAATCGAAACCGCCATGTCGCCTTTTAATTTTATTAATGACACCGAGCGGAATTATCTCGACGCCTACTTGCTCTCCTCTTTCGGCGCTGTGATGCAAATTTTACCGCGGGTGTCATCCGCGACCGAGGCGACACCTACAACTGTCACACAACTGTCAAACTCCGTAAAAAATGGCGGCCGCCTTAACTGGAGCAAATTCGCTGTGCATCATCAGTTAGAGTCGATCAGATTTAACGAGGCCGAATCGCGATCGGATCTTGCAAAAAGACGACGCATGTTTGCCAACCGAACGTCGCGCTAATTAATTGTTGGCCGCTTTCGAATCTGACTTCCAGGAATCGTTATTGATCTGACCTTTTCCATTGATCGATCGCGGCGAATTCGAATCGTCTCGATTGGACCAGATCGGCGCGGTAGAGTGGCCCAAACGTGACTCCGCGCTCCGAATTAATTGGAATGTGTGATTTCCACGACAAAGAGCTTTTGTGCGGCGACGATTGAATCCTGAATTCGATCAAAACGCTCCGAGACCGCCATTATTTCTTTCTCCTGTTCTGAATAACAAAACGCAGTCTAAGCCGTGATCCGATTATAATATAATCATCTCAACCCTACTTAAGAAAAGGTTACCATTAGTCACTACTTGATTAATGAGTTGTTGTACAACGGAATTAGGCGAGCGGAATGGGCCGGACTGGACGCGATTTCGAATTCCACCATTGTGCTCTGGAATCACCCATTCGCGCACCACTTGCTGCAGATGAAGTCATCTGACCCATGCTGGGCCAAATCAGCCGCTTCCTTAATTACAACTCTACTTATTGCAAGCCTTCCAATTCCCATTTGTCATTGACCACACCGAAACGTTATCACAATCATCATTATGGGTGTGTTATTACGTAGACTCTTCAGGCGTGAAGACCAAAACGTCTGGATCCACCCCTGCGACCGACCCCGCCGCGCTGGGGTTATTAGAACACGTGCAGGGCGATATTTATGTTCGACAAGTGTTCTAGGGTTGTGCTAGGAACGAACTCTCCTTCCACATTCCTTTGTCGCTTCTGACCTTGACCATTTCTGACAGACATGCAAATATCGGAACCCTCCCCGGCAGACACCAAACCTACCACTTTCCGGCAATTCATCACGGCCTAGGTCAGGGTCCTTATCACGAAAGCGAGAACAACCGAGCACAAAGGATCGGCCTCCGGGAAAATAAAAGAGCACGAGTCGTGGCCGCTTGATATATGATCTTGGTGGAGCCGGCTAAAAAGTCCAACAGTGCGGAATTGTGGAGACTCTAATCCGGTACGACTTGCACACTCGAGAGCCGTCCTTCGGGATTTGCCGAAGAAGTGCCGCAGAGAATGGAGAATGTCTCAATTGTGGGGGACCAAGCGAGGAACAATCAAGAGGAGCTTCTTCGGGGATCACCACCCAAGCGTACCCCTTCAAGATTTAGCTCTTCGGGACTCGACACTGCAGATGCAACCCCAATCGCGTCCGCGTTGTGACCATCAGAAGCCGCAGATATGCGACACACGTGACTATGCACCGGTCGACCTCCGAGCAGCTGCCCCACTGTTTTCCTCTATTTTCTTGTCTCCCGGTATCGCCACTGAGGAGATAATTAATCGAGACCAGATCCAAAACGAGGAAGTCGCCTTCGAATGCCATTCTGACCGCGACACTGCCATCTAGATTAAAACGCATCGACAATTTCACCCAGGTCTAGTAGGCGTCGACCGACCGTCAGCGATCTGGTATTTTATTGTCCGCCATTAATCACCGACACCGTTACCGATCACAGATACAGCGCCGACCTGCAGACATTTTCCGCAGAGAAACGCAGTCACGTGGACGGTACCGACCAACGACGAGCGTCGCAATTTGACGGATGTATAATCTATCAGCTGTCAGTGTCAAAACTTTGTAAAAGACCAGACTGTGTTACCCTAAAACCTGTACTTTCCGACCAACTGTATAACAATTCCCCCCACGTCAAAATTGAGGTTATGTCTGTCAGTGTGTCTAACGTAATTGAAA
The DNA here is from genome assembly GCF_963966145.1 of Tenebrio molitor. NCBI lineage: Eukaryota > Metazoa > Arthropoda > Insecta > Coleoptera > Tenebrionidae > Tenebrio > Tenebrio molitor. Next base: position 46,700,136 of record NC_091046.1, read on the forward strand.
TGTCGAACGTAGTCAATGTCAAAATTCCCTCAAAGAACAGGCTGTATCACCCTAAAACTCTATCGTAAAATCTCCCTAGATCAGATTTGAGGTTATGTCACTAATGTCAGTTTCAGGTGTCACCAAATTTTATACCAAAAGACAAGAAATAAAGACCATAATGACACTGAAAAGTGCAACTGAACATATACAGGAAAATGGGAATTTATTTAATGGATAATACAAGCAGTTTACTTATTCATCTTTAGAATCTAACCCCCAATCATCTTCCAAATATGATTCTGCGGAAAGTTGAATTATTATTGAATTGGTAGATTTCCCATCAATTACTTCCAGTCATCTCTAATCAGTTCCTCGCAGTAACGAACACCATTGGCCCATATATTAAAATTATAAAAGAAAATACCTCGAATATGTGTGCATCTTTACTGCAATTTAGCATGGTCGGTTTTTCTCTCTGCATTTCTTCACGTAATCTAATCATAGCCAATTTTTCTCGTTGTGTTAAATCCTTGTTTTTGGAAACTCATTTAACTTTTTATTTTTATTTAAATGTGATTGCGGCTTCACTAGCGCAAGCGCCTTCAGAATTCACATCAATGACTGTAATACAATTGACATTTTACGTTGCCAACCTAATTACTATCAAATAACCAGTGGCTCATACCAACCTGACAACACTTTGACAATTAATTATTAAAAAAAAAACAGACTTTACATGCTCGTATTTAAAGAGTATTTTGTAGAGCATGTACTTTCGTTAGGTACATTGAAGTGAACTTTGGAACACAACGATTTTTTGTAATGAAACACAGTTGCAGTTTAAACAATGAGGAAAACATTAATTTTTTCGGGGTTGAATACATTTTGTCGTTTTAAAGCCATCACATATGATTGCAGACGTCCAACGTATCTATTTTCGAAAAGATTTACGGAAATAAATGAGAATTTAGAAAATAGGTATTTAATATGTTTGAAGCTTTCTCACAAATCGCCTTTTTACTCAATTCAGGGTTGTCACCCTTCAACTCTTCGCAGTACCGAATCAGGGCCATTTTTTCACTCTCTGTGCACTACGAAGGCACCTTTTCAAATTTTGTGCGTTAATTTTTCAACGCAAACGCAAATGACAGCGCCGATGACCTTGCATGGCTCGACGTTGCCAACGTATATTGTGAAATGCACTTTCAATTGCTCATACCAACTTGACACTTTGACAGCTGGACTGTACATGATTGGGCTGTTGTGATCACGTGACTGAAAAATCTGTCAATCGACGTCGGAGTTCTCGTTTGACACTTTCAAATACCACAAAAGTGTACAGTTGTGACCGTTCCCGGCCAATTACTCTGAAAAAACCTCAATCAATAATCCCTCGATCATTTTCTTGCATCGGTTCCGCTCGATCGCCCCTTTTTTCCTCGCCATCTCTGCAGGTCATCCTTTACAGTTTGATCCGCTCTCGTGCCGCATAATAACGTTGTAACACAAAGACGTCATTAAACGAGATGAGATGCGTTCACGGCGCGGAACAACGGTCCTCGCCCTTGCGGGGGGAGATGCCGGGCGGGTGACCGGTCCGACCCTTTGAACCCGATACCTGCACACCAACTCGCCGTGTTTGTGTTGGTTTAACTATTTACGAGAAAAATGTGGCAGGTGTTAGCACGTAAGGAGTCCCACCCACCCTCGCCAGACTTGTGTAAACACGACCGCATCCTCCCACTCGTGGTGCTACATCTTTACAAAAAGGTTATAATAACTGTGCACACATGACGACGCGAAGACCAATAGAGAAAAGTCCAACTTGTGTAAACGGAGACGTTTTCGTCGGCAGCTCCATCAGGAAGCGACTGCACATTCGATGATCGATGGAGGTGCGCTGTAATTAGCTTTTTTTAAATCTTATTAATTGGCCTTCGCGACGGTAACGCTTCCATCAGCTTCTTCAATGCGCGCTTGACGGCTTTGTCTCGAGGAGACGGCGCTGCCAACCAGTAAATTGCAATTCTGCGGCCATGCAAAAATCCAAATTAATCAACAATCTGCGAGTCGTCGTGAAAAGACACTTTTTAATCTTCTGGAAGGAGGAAAAAGAAACAACTGGCCGATGGAACATGTGTCAGCTTAGTCACGCCGTGTCGCACCTATTCCATTATTTTTTGAGCCATCCTTTATCTCAGCGCGAGCGTAATTTACCGACATTAGCTTTAATGCACCGGCATAAATCTGGTCCAGATTAAGATTTATCTCCCGGTCAGTCCATTTACATATTGGGCCTGTCTGGCTTGTCCGGTTTATTGAAATTTATTGTAATCGTTCGATCGGTTACGATATGGAATTATGGATAATCGCCTAACGGACTCGTCCACCAAAGAGTCCTCGAGCTCTTTCCTCCATCGTGTAAAATTAGCCCGTCCTAATTCGACCGTGTCGGTTCTAATCTCGATCGTTCGTGTTTTTGGGAGCACCACGAGATGGGTGGCATTCCTCACCATCCGTTAGTCTATCAACGCGTCGCACTATCTACGAGTGCAGTTTGAAGGGTTCCAAAAACCGCGGTACCACTTTCCATAAGCCGCCATTATGGAATCGATCGCTCCTAATAAGGCCCCGGAATTTGTAATTCAAAAGGAACAAAAAAACCCGCCCCAACAAAGTATTATAATGAGGTCGGATGATACAAAACCAACATCATTACAGCGTCTGCACTACGTGTATACACACAGACACCCATTACGCATTCTAAGGCACAAAAACCAAATGAAAGGAGGCGGCGAGGCGTTCTTGTATGAATAAGAAGCGACGCGATACACGCACGCATTAACAAGGGTTGAATGTCGATCCCTCGCCGGCTACCGAGACACCCTTTCATTTGGACATTTTTTTGGACGCTTTTTACCGGAGGCCCGATTCAAATAACATGTCCTCGCGAGAGGTGGCACGCCACCTCGTGACTCTGTCAAATCTTGAAGGTTTTTATCGCTGTTTGTCAACAGATTCGAAGAAATTCAACCGGGAAGCATCGATCAAGAGCTTCGCCACATGTTTCAGCAATGTGCGGAGGGTCAGAGGTCGTCAATCTCGAAATGTATCCAGCCGGTCGTGCCGCACAATTCCAAAACGCGGAAAACCGCCAAATTGTTGTTGGGTAATGATGATGACCCAGTTCTCATCTCCTCGGCGGGTATCGGTGCGAGATGATTAATCTGCGATGGTTCGGGTGACCCAGAGAAGCGAAACCTTGCGAGGACTCCGGTAAAAGTTAAGTCGCATCCAGTCAAGGCTCCACTATCGTGGAGAAAAGCTCGAATTCCTTTTTGAAAATTCGACTTTCGATCGTTAACTGTCAAAAAATGGGCGTGGAAAACGTTCGGGGGCGGGATTACGGTCACGTGACCGCGTCCGCGCTGGCGATTGGCGCGCCCGCGCCACGTGGCTCTCTCCCCTGGCAACCGCTCTAATTACCCCAATTAAGACAATTGCCGGTACTAATCGAGCCGACCCACATTCGGTTTCGGGACTGCTTCCCGGTGCGCAGCAACACAACCAACACCGACTCGGGGGCACTGTATATTTCCAGAAACAAAGAACCGTCCATAAATAATGCATGAACACATCCAAATATATCACAGCGGGGCCGAAATGATACTTATCCATATTGGGTTCTAGACGTGGGGCATTGTTGAGGTCGCATCGTCACGCTGTGAGGCCCGAAGACGCGCCGTTATTGACCACCGCTGGTGGCGAGGCTCGGCACCAGTTTCACCTCGGTCGGAGGCGGCGTCACCAGCGATGGCGGAGTGACCTGGCCGCCGCGGCGCCGGATCATGTCCACGAACAGGTCGGTCAAGCAGTCGTAACTGGAAATGGGGGATGAGGAGGAATCGAACGACAGGCGGAGGAGTTACGCTTCTTCGATGAAGAACTCTTTGGAGACGGCGCCTTCGGTCGAGAGCGGCGGGTTCTGGTCGAACGAGCAGATGCCGAGGGTCTTCATACCTTCAACAAGCGTTGTAGTGATTTGCGGTATGCGAATGGATTTGCCGCCTCCTCCAGATTTGTAAATTTGACATTTGACAGTTCATGCTTGTCAGTTTTTCGCGTTCGAAAGAATTTTTCCTTCTTTTAGGCAACCAACTAAGATACAAGAAACATTTGTAATAACCTTGTATTAAAATAATTGCTAAATCGCAGAGGAGGCGGCTTGTACTGATGTGCCATCGAGATAACACAATCTGCAGAAAAATCGCGTTAATTAGAGCTGATGGGAACCACCGAGTCCGTAGGACGCCAATAGCGACGTCAATAAATAAAACGACAAGGTTAGATCCGGTGGAGATAACCCCCGAAAAATGAAAACTCGCACGGATCAAATCTGGACGGTACGGTGGCTGTTCAGCGTTTGGTCCCTCTCACCGGACTCGTACTGCTCCACTTCGATGAATCCGGTCCTCATGCGGTCCATCAGATAGAAAAGTTGTTCTGAAACGTGTCAGTTGCGGCCAAAATCGCACAAGAAATATTGGTCACCTAGGTGGGGCTTCTCGAAGAGCAGGGGCGGATTCCCGAACCCGGACCTGTACAGCAAGCACCTATCCAGCAGGTCGATCAAAAACTGTATCGGATTGTCCGGCAGCTCGCTCAACATGTGCGCTATCAAGAACTGGAAGAACTCGAAGATCTTGTGCTGTCTGAAGTACCTCCGCGCCATCCGCATCGCCTGGGTCATCCTCTCGTCGGCCACCGACTCGACCTCCCCCTCGATCGACTCGGGTTGCTCTTCGGGCGGCTCCCCCGGCTCGTACTCCTCCGTGGCCTCGGCCAACCCCATCAGGTACTGCAACGAGGGGGACTTGACGCTCATCATGTCCGAGTCCATGGTGAAGGACGTCGACTTGCTTTGCATCTTGAAGGTGTGCACTTTGCCCGAGTCCATCGAGCCCAACGACGAACATTCGTAGTCTTCGCCTTTGTCGTAGCGCGCCAGGAGCATCTGGCGGCGCTGCTCGTCGTCGAGGAGGGCCCTCTGGAGGGACTCCAGGTTGCGGATGCCGAACCCGGTGACCAACATCGAGCGCAGGGGCGGCTTCTTCGCGGCGGACATGGAGGACGACGAGGTGGTGGTCAAGCTGGCGCCAGCCGAGAGGGTGCTATCTGCGGAAAAAAAGGTAACAGCAGAGCGTGGTTTCGATCCACGGACCGCTGGGTTACCGGCCCAGAGCGCTACCATTGCGCCACTCTGCTTGTTGGTAAGGGCGGCAAAACCGGATTTCTTCCATAGATTGATTTATTGACAAATGATAAATATCAACAGTGTTAATCTTCTTTGATTATTATCAACAAATGAGGATAACTCAAAAAGAATCTTTTTAAATTAGTTTAATTAGTTCTTACGGCTCGGCTGCTCCAGGAAATATTTGTAAAGGTCGCCATAGATGTGGCAGGGCTCTATGAACGGTCGAGGACTGCTGGCTTCCTCCATCTTGTTCTCGAAGAACTGTCAATAAATGACGTTTTATGTTACTTAGCAACCGGAAAAAATTTGAAGTGATGAAATCATCAACATTTATTGGATCGAGCTTCCAAAAGAAATAAAATACTTATTGGCAATAATTTGTCGTCTTCTCCACGATAAATGAATGCGCCATAAATCGGGGCGGTAACGGTGACATTCTCCAGTATGACGCACGGTTTCTAGAAATTTATAACTCTATTAAACGCCGAATGATTTATGCCAGATATTAAAACGAGTGTTCGCACTTGAATATTTTCTCCATTATTGGCAATTTATTTTTTAATTCTTCTCAAGGTGAGAAAAATTTCGTCAACACTGGACCAGACGCTCTAGGTCGATTATCTTCATTAATAAAACATCGACGAACGTTTCTGAAATAATAAATGAGAGCACTGGACATAAATTTTCGTCAAATTATGGAGTAATGCGGCCCCTCGGCTACAGATAATTAACCGATAAAAATGACGGAGCAATTTAAGTCAAGATGGATCAAATGAAACCATTAATAATATTGCAACAGGTTCTCCATAAAATTTCAAATATGTCGGGTATGCGACAATTAAATCAGTTGTTTACGCAACTTGCGTGGAAAACACTACTTTTTTTACAAGTGGGAAGTCGACGCGCGCGAACGCAGCGTAAAAAAATTATCAAATATCGTGGTTGCGACTTTCACTGTTTCTTCTCCCTGATCAGTTTGTATATTTTAATGTCGTCTGAGACCAAATTTGAAATATTAATGAGCAACTAGTTCACCCCTCGTCAAAACTAACGGCTTCACACTTCCTGGACATGATCTCCCACTTACAGATGTTTATCTTCTCCGTCAACGTACACATCCATTTTTCTGGGAAAGCATTTTAAATTCTAATTTTAATTCACCCCTCGAGAAAAAGTTCACAGACGAGTCATAAAATCCCCCCACTTTTAAAAAATTCTCCAGTTCCTTCTTTAATATTATTTTTTGAAAATAATAAACAACAGTGTTACGAACAAGTGTTTTTTGTGTTGATTGTCTTGATGAATAGTATTTTTAAAAGCAATTTAAAAAAAAAGTATGTAGCAGAGCGTGGTTTCGATCCACGGACCTCTGGGTTATGGGCCCAGCACGCTTCCACTGCGCCACTCTGCTTGTTGAACTAGGTTCTGTTGAGTCCGAACATGCGGTACACCTAATCACAAGGTTATGTAAAATCTCAATAATTATTATTTAGATTAGATTTCGATTAATTGAATGTCAAGTATGAACGTGTCAGTCTCGAAGCTGTCGTAAAATGCGTCTGGTATGCTAATTCGGGCATTTATCACCTGAACACGTCACCTGGGACTGTTGACCGTCGGCGAAATACCTAATTCAATTTGTTTGAAATTTATGTTGTCAAACAAATGTTTAAACATTGTTGGGTCAGATCTGGGCCGATGGCGATAAATCAAAAATAATTGCTACGATTGGTATTGATGTGTTCGTCGGAGCGAGAAAAATGTAGGCCCCGCCAGTTATTATGAAAATTAGAAATATGCAAATATGGTAATTATGACTATTGGGAAAATATGTTCGTGATAATGGCGATAATGCGGCGGGGCCACAACATAAAAAAATAAATTATGAACGATTATTTTGGCAAATCCGCCGTGACGTAACGTTTGGGTATCAGTTTTCAAATTAAAACCGATTTATAGGAGCTTCGCCGCATCAATACAATCCCATCTTCGGCAAACTTTGAACTCCCGCAGCGACGAAAACGTCGTCGAGCTCCCGCGATTCTTATTTTCGCAAATTTGAATAACAGAATTGTGCGGCGAAATGTCACCGGCCCCATAAAAGCAACCAGCAGCGCCGCCGAAAATATTTGCCAACACCGTGTAGACGCGACTACCAGATGCTGGATGCAAAACGAATCGTTGCGGTTCTTTTCTTCATACAGAGCGGCGAGGAAAACGGTGAACTAAACAAATACCTCTGTTGTCGCGCAAAGAAACCAGTTAAGAACTAATTGCGGCTTTAATGGACCTTTGTGCGCGGCCGAGGTGCGATGAATAAAAACATGAGCTTTGGTGCAAACTAACAGAATTCTTCTGTTGTCGGTCAAAGACACAGCATCTCATCTGATAAAAAAAAATTATTGGATAAACGAAATTCTTTCTGGCGCACCTGCCCTTTCGCGATCCCTTATTTGGGCCACCGAAACGGCCCCATTACGCTCGACCGTCTCCATTGTGTAAGCGGTTGTTAAACCGTTTTAAATGCCCTAAAAGGCCTAATGACAGGTTACAAAATGGTTAAATGCGGCCCTGCTATCGCCTCTCTTCTCCGAAAATATTAAGTGCCATTATCGATTAATGACGGTCGGTTTTACGAATTCTTCCACAAACTGGCACCACTTTCTCTCTTTGTCCTGATCTAGAAACAGATCTAGAAATGTGTGTCTAGGTACCCGCGGTGGCCATAAATCAGTCACGACTCATTATCTTCGTCTTAATTGGAAGAACGCCGGTGGACTAGTGCGAATGCCCGAAATGCTGATGGCTCGTTATGTGCTAATGGGCGTTACGCAACTTGTAAAATTCTCCCGTTTGTGACGTCACACGCGCCACTTTCTCTGGCGCTCGGATTGTGCACGCGAGGCCGTTCTTGTGGGTGTTGTTCTGGTTTGGGCAGCGCCACTTTCTCGTAATTAATTCGACAAAAGTGCATTCGGCAGCGACGGGAAACGCGCGGAGAAAACACTGTCGCCGCCGACGATAAAGTTTGTTGGCCCCGGCTCATTATCTATCCCGGTCTGGACGTCATCGAGCTAACACCATAAATTTCGCATTTGTTACGTGAGCAACGTGCGATCACCGTCTATCGGATACTTTCCGGGCATAAAACCGCCGTATTTACGGCCAGACTGTCACATTGTGGGGCGCTGGAGGCGCTTTGCCCGTGCGACAGCCTCTGCTAGAGACACCCATAAGAACTCACTAGTTCGCCGAACTGTCATTTTACCAAACGCCATATTAAGACAAACGGTGGCTCTTGCATTGCATATGTAATTGTTGCCAACCTCTTCGTTTTTAAAATGAACAAACAGACTATAGACTATAGATTGTCATAGAGTTCCACATGAGTTCCACGAACTGTCATTTCGGAAACGCCACGTCAAGACAAACGGTCTTCACGAATATATGAGACTGTTACGCTCATTCTCCTTTATCCTTCGATAATCACCGCCATTAATTAAAAAGAATCTATCTGTTTGCATTTTAACCCCATTTTTAGAACGAAAAAACCATAGACACACTGTGACCTTCACGACCTCGAACCCGACCACAAATCTATTTTTCCAATTTTAGCTCAACTCGGATAATTTGTCACTAGTGGGGTTGAGCAACGAGGGGTCCTGGTGCAGTGAAGGGTGTCTGTGAGAAATTATGTCGGTTGGGGTGGTTCGACGGCGTCCATTCGCTTCTTTCTAATTTCATATAATGCTGCCGTCATGGCAGGTAAACAATCATCAAGATCAACAACCAGCAATCAATTGGCATCCGGTCTGGTGATTCCGCTGCCCCCATTCACCAACGCAGGGGTGGCCTCCCCTCGCCCATCTTCAAGCACTCTTGATTGCTGTTCTCGACGGATAAAGGAAACGAAAGTGAGCCAAAAGTGAAAGAAAATGGTGAAAAAACCTTGAGGAAGTGTTTGATTTGTTTGATTTCTTGGTGTAGCGCGTTGTGGAGCGCGATCTGGTTCTCCATTTATCTGCGAACAATAAAATAAACAAATAGAATGGGCGAGGGGAGTCGTCGGGTGCGGGTTTGGCTCTTTTGTGGCACGTAACAGTGTTGCACGTGGCGCCACGTGGCAGCAAGGTAGGGTAAAGTCGTGGGAACGCGAGTCCGGAAGGGCATTATCTGCCCCCCGATACCGATCGCCCACTGTACCCGCCATATCCGGGACAGTTTCCCAGGGCCGCGCTAACTACCGCTAATCTAATATAGCTCGCTGTGACGTTCCAGATTTATTAGTCGAGCGACATCTGTCAGAGTGACGGTTTCGCGCCTGGACAAGACGGAGCGCGCTCCCATCCGGCAACAACGGCCAAAATCTCGAGTTCCGAGATGGGAGATAAAACAGCAAGCACGAGTGAAAGCGTGGTCGTGTTTTGCTGAAGTTTATCTAATCGGTCGAGTACCTTTTAGGCAGGCGAGCCAGACGTCTTATCTTGAAGGGCCATTAGTCGTGAAAGGTCTGAGGGCTCGGTGCGCCCTTTCAACGCCCGATTCAAACCCAAGCGGATCTTATCTGGTGGGGTCCAAATTAATTGGGGGACAAATCGAGTTTGATTAAAAAGTTCCCCACGCGATCCGTCCACCACACAAGACCTCGTATGATAATTCTAACGATCTCTTCGGCGAACTCGCGCAACACTTTTTTTACAGCCAATAAATTTGTCCATCCATGATGTTGCTTTGTTCTCACACAAAAACAGCATTTTTATGATAATACCAAACGAACATTTCCGACCGTAACCCCGTATCTCATCTTCCATTATCTCTTTTTGTCTAGCCAAGAATTTCCCATAAAACGCGACAGTTCTCCAACCAGTACAACTGGTATTGCTCGTGTTAATTTGGGCAAAATATGCATCCTGGCAAGTCCCTCTGGGGAAAAAAATCCGCTGGTTTCCGCCAAGCCGAGTCCATGCAAGATCTGGTATAATTGGACTCATCTTGAGTAATCGAAGAGAGACCAGCGGACATACGGCCGGCCTTATTATACCATTGGTAGTTTTATTGTGATGGTTTGTAATTTAAGGCACGTGCTCGCTCGGCGAGTCCCAACGGACCGAGCTCTGCAGGTCCAGACTCGCCAGATTTGCGCAAATCGCAAACCACACAGCACGATTGGCTCTTCGCTTCTGGACCGTCCAGCGCGTCAAGATCCAGTCTTCGTCGCGACCACAGTCGAGACCGATTTATTTGCAAGTGGCACTTCCATCTGAAGCCCCCTCTGCGCGCGGCCTTCCACATACGCGAATAACAAAAACGCAGCGCATCACGACCGTATAAGTCTCGAGTCGGACCCTCATCCCTTATTGGGACACGCCACAATCGATACTCTTGTCGACGAGCGAGACTCGGCTGACGTCCACCCAGAATAATAATTACACGTGTTCGGATTTTTTTCGTTTGTTTACAATAATTTCACTTAAGTCTGACTGACGCTAACTCTCCTTATCGGATGATTTAGGCGAAGAAGTTCCGATCCTTGACACAAAACACTCTCATGATGGAGACACTGATCGGGAGTGGTGACTAAGCCTCTTAAGTCTTTATTTATTGGGGATTAAAGAGCTCGAGATCGTTGTTATCGCGGGGATTTTACTAAACGTTGCTTGTAGTTGTCTTCGACGCATCGAGAATTTGTCGTGGCGGGTCATATTTTGGTGCCTCAAGGCGCAACTCGCGGCCCCATTCTTCACAAAACTGTATCTACTCCAAATGTCACTCATCCAACTCGCGGGAAATGGGTTAGTGCGGATCGAAAGGAGCGATTTGTGGCCTCGCAAAGACACGTAACTGGTGGCGAAGCGATTTCGCCGTTGTCGGTAATTGGTGGTTGCGCTCTAATTTATGACGGTGGTGATCTTAATCTGGCCCATTAAGATTTAACGGGTGATCGGCGAGGAATCAATGGAGCGGGTTGTTTTTTTGAAAGCGTCGTGATCCACGAATCACCGGTCCAGAGGCGGTCGCTCGGTCGGAGGTGTTAATTAAAATGTTTTGATAAGGGCTTCTAATCAATTAGCGGGGCCCGGTCGATCAACAGCGGAGGAACCGCCCCCACGACCATGCGGTTGACTCGCGGTCAACTTCTCATGACCCTCGAGGCCCAGCGGCCTTCACCTCGCGCGGGGGTCACGCTCGTTTCGGCAAAGTGTCGTTTGGACCAAAAGCGGAGCCGAGGCTGGGGGAAGAGTGTTGGGTAGCGGTCACTTGGAGAATTTTCTCTTGTAGCGCTTTTCGCCAGAGGTCAGCATCCGAGAGGGCCAATCGGGACCTTCCAGAGCAATGGTCCCGCACGACGTATCCTCATCAATTAAATTATATAATGATCGGGCGGCGGAGTCAAGTGCGAGCAGCTAAGTGATCACACATGTACGCGGCCTGCTTAGTACCAAGACTGGCCCCGGTCCCACGAGAAACCGCTCCCGCTCCCGAACGGTACCAGAATCACGAGGGAACTCGGCAATGTGTACTACACATTTTCATGACCTATCTACGGAGCGCCGTCGATTAGCCTCACTTAGATCCGGGAGATTCGGTTCTCAGACGAACTGTTTGTTTATTAACACGACCACGGAATTTCGAGTAAAAAGTCGCTTCCAAGTTCAACAAATAGTGAGAGGTGTGGGAAAGGGGCGACCGGGGGTCAACGCCTAACGCAAAAAGCTTCCAGGACTGACTTTGTGTTGTGTTCCTCTTGGCACCAGAGCGAAGGGTTCCTCCCCCCGTTCAAAGTAAAAACAGAGCACATATATTAGGGCCGCGACTGATTTATTTACCGTGTTCCCTCTGTATATCCAAGTCGGCCTCTCTGAACAGTACATGCACGATGATAAATATAATAGTCAACTGAAGACAACCACATGTAGTGTTACTACACATCTAGTTCCCATCCCACGACACCTCTCCACCGAAATCGAAGAGATATGAAAGCAAATCAGACGCTCTTCGCGCTCCGGCCTTGGTTCCCTCTGTTATTACCGGAGAATCGTCGATTCTTCTGCATCACAAAACGTTTTGTTACCTCACCTGTCGAATCTCACTAATGACAATAATTAATCGGGCAACAACTTTGCCGTCTGAGTGACGTCTGCTCCCTTTTGCGCGAGACAAAACGGCTCAGACTCAAACCATCTGGCTCCCGTTCCTTGACTCTCCATACAGAGTGGTGCTTTTGAATTTTGTCAATTTTGGAATCGAGCGCGGTCGTGATCGTTGAACTTGGCCGGAGTGCGCCTAGACGACGTCACCGACCCACGCAATCCCGCAACACGTGCCTCTGCCCACAAGAAAGGCCGAGATTTTATGATTTCCGAGCGAGGCACGCCTCCCTTGCTCTTGCAACAAACTGCAGTTTCTGTTGATTCTCGATTAGGAAACTGGAACGGGCTTGTGCAGCAGCGCTTTCGCAACGGCTCCATTAGAAAGGATTAAAAATGCAAACGTATTGATTCGACTTCCGGCCGCGGTTCTCGTGTGATCAATCCCAATAATTGACGGTGAGAAAAAACGAGTTTTTGCCAAAGTGGCGCAATCACAAAGGCGACCTTCCAAGGCAGACCGCTTATCTAAGAGGTGATTGTCGCGGCTCGGTACGCGGATCCAGATTTTGCGGTTTTTTATCACCAGCGAGATGGATCACCCGATTACGTAGCGATCTGAAGATGTCGACTGGTTTGGAGAATTTTGACCCGCGATATTAATGGTTTCGCTGGTGTCAACGACGAACAAACCTTGCACGGCTCGGGGACCCCGCTTTTATCTCGACTAGGCTCCAAACACGCACGAAATCTCAAAAATAAACGCATTTCAAAACTTATTCGACATAACCTCAAAGTTTGTTTACGTTTCATTTTTCAATGCCCAAACTAGGTACGGACCCCAACGTCTCGTTGTATAACTTTATGATGTTTTCTTCCAGGCAAATACGGTTGAATATCGATAACTTAACCAATTATTGCATCACCTTCTGAATTAAACCGACATAACCTCAAAGTTTGTTTACGTTTTTATAATTTTTTAACTCCACAACTAAATAGCAGAAAATAGGTAGGTACGAATTATTAACGATTCTAAACAAAATTGACGATAACGCCTGAAGGGTCCTTCTCCGAGTCCGGGATCAAAAAAATGTAAAAAAAAAATTAAAACAAAAAAAATATATAAAAACCAGAGGAAGGAGTACCGCTACGCCGCCCACACTAGCGGGGAGGTCCTCGGGTTCCTTCCTCGCTTCAGATAAAATAAAATAAAACAATTCTAATTGCGATAAGACCCGGAAAAGAACCTCATACAAAAAGTCGTTGGTGAGCGCCGATGCTCACTTCCAGACAAGGCAAATTCTTGAAATATTTGCTTTTTAAGTATAACATTAAAAACAGAGCAGAATCCTTAAAAAAGTGTTGTGTGCTGAGGGGGCCCTACTAGTAGTTTATTTGATAACGTTTATCTTGCATCTTCGATATAACCTCACAGCTGTCAAGTTGCAATAATTGTGTCAACAAATTTTGAGGTTATGTCGGAATAATTCTGAATGTGAGGGGGCCTTACTCGTAGTAATTAAAATTTGGTCGCCGGGAGATTAGCTGGTGGGCCCCGTCGCCGTTTTCTTCCACTCTCTGTGCTCCTAATCGCGCAGCTCTGGGGCCTTCGTCGATTTGCAACAGGTGTTCGGAGATTATTGTCGGAAAAAACCGCGATATAATTTCCTGGACATGTGTTTTTGCCGAGGTTGTTTGGATAATCAATTAAACGACGGATCTTCATCGAAGTTTGTTTTTTCCGCCAGGTTGTTGCACCTCGGCGAGTGCATTTCTCGGCGGGCCTCGGTGCTACCATAAATTGATTCTCATTGTGCCTATACTTGGACAGATCCCGGCCGATCCCCGCACAAAAACAGAAATAATAGTCCATTAAATCGAATACCAGCATCGGACAACACGTGGATACAACGGACAAGTGATGATTCATGGGCGAGTGGAACAATGGACATACGCCAGCTCGAGGAGCGGCTACCGTGCCTGATGACACGCTCCTCGACGAGCGCTAATCAGGCCTAGGAGCTGCAGGATTCGAGAAGTCGGATCCGCAACGGTCGGGCTGGATCGTTGGACGTGGAAACGGCGCTCCGATTGCCACACATGTCCTTCAGCCCGGCCTCATTAGCAAACAAACACTTTCATCCAGCATCGATACCAGATTAACAATAAACAAACAAAAAGTTGCAAAAAATTGGCAGCAGCTGCGAGCTGTTAAATTATTGTTGTAGCCTTGAATCCGATTCCACTTCAAATCCACAAATGTCAGAGGCAAAGGAGATTAATTGTTGCGTCCCGAGTGGCGATAATTTGTCGATAAGGCGCTAACCGAAATGCCTTAAAATATCACCTCGTCGAAAGAATGCCACAAATCTGGCCTTATCTCATAATTGAAATTTATGCGTCCCTCCCATTCCCAAGACGACGGTCCGGAAGGGCCACTTCGAAAATGACGAGTTGAGGATTATGAATGCGTCGCGCATTCTAACGGCACCCAGAAATTTATGCGGAAGGCCCAGGGGGTCTCCGGGGAAAGCGCGCCAACGACAGGTAGACGCTTTTGGAGGGTTTGTCAACGACTCAGGTGCGCCTCAGTGGGCACAGGTTGAGAAAATGTTGCAAAAATTTATCGCCCGTTTGGACGGCTCCGCTCCAGTCGTTATGCTTCATTAAGGACACGGCTTCTTCATATGCATGTCTACCGGAGTGAAAAATATAAAATTTCAGCGGTGATCGCTCAAGAGCGACAATGTCCGCCATATGTTTCGTGTTTGGTTTTACGATGGTACTTCGTGTTTTATAAAGTCGCTGCGTGTAATAAATGTTCGGGTAGATTGACTGCTGGCGCCGAAACGCTTCTCTCCAGGGAGTGTCAAGCGGGCCCAAAATGTTTCGTGTTTTTAGCACCACCGAGGTGAATAGAGCCGATCTGGAACGTCAAAACTGTCAAAGATATCCCAAAGAGTTTCCGATCAAGTTTTCCGAGTGCATAACGGTCGGACAAGATTTACGACGGCAGAGGTCAAGTGTTTATGAGTCTTTTATTGTAATGTCGCAACGGTAATTGTAAAAAGACATTTTTAGTTAAAAAGTCTATTGTCGATGGAGAAACTTCAGACTGTTGTTTGGCCTTGGGCGACGACAAAAATTGTAGCCGATTGTTGTCAGAAGAAAAACAAAATTCATTTTGGCATTCACAAGACGTTGCTTGACTGCCGAAAAACGAGGGGCTTTAAGATAATGGATTTAAAAAAAAGGCACAAAAACAAATGTGTCGTTTTCAAAGAAAAAATGTTCACAATGTTCCAGACACTTGATTGCTCTTCTTCTCTTATTTTCAAAAATGTTTTGCCACATTGTCTGACCAATATTGCGTCAGTAAAATGTAATTTCTTTCTGTAGTTTTTACACTGCCATCTAACTCATCTTTAAAATATCCAAATACATATTACAAAATGTTCGTGGGTTGCGCTCTATCCATTCCTTTAATCTTCAACAACTTCCTCAGTTTTTTTTCTTTATTTGTACTTTCAGCAAGAACAGATCTATCTAATATAGATTACCAAAGATTTACCTTTTACAAAGCTGCACCCTTTGAGCCCCCGTATCTTCAAATCTGAAAGATAAAGAATTTTTTTAATTATCTTTCTCATTATTTTCTAACATGAGTTGACATTGCCCCATTGAGTTGTTCCGCGAATTTTGGGACACCCGGTATAAAAATCTGGTTACCCCCATTGCCAAAACTGGTATTAACAGATCTACTACATATTTCAATAATAAAACATTACAACTATTCCAGGGATGAAACCATTTTTATTGCGTATAAGACAAGAAAGGGAGTTGTTAATAAAATGGTTAGTTATACCTACTTACCACAATAATAACCAATGTCCTGCACGACACAAAACTCTTTTGCTCTTACTCAAAACACTGAATTACTACCTTGGTGAAAATGAGCAATGAGAGTTGCAATGTGACAAGTGTGAGCTGTCAAATGTCAAATTTACACATATGACATAATTCAGTCATGTACTGAACCTTTTAAAAACTGTACAATTCACTCAAATCTACTTTTTTTCTGTAGCGCATTAGCGACAAGCCCGTATAAGTAGTGAGTCTTTTTATATGGAAACTTTTTTGGAGGGTATTAAAAAAAATATGTACTTGATAAGAAAATATTTTGAAGTTTTTTTTTAGTGTAAAATCAATCAGTTTTTTAGTTTTTAGTTTCGCTTTTTGTTCCATTCGATCTATTAAGTCAGTTTCCAGTGTCGACTTTTAAAAATTAAACTTTGTTTCATCCCATTCGTTCACCCGTCGGCATGTTACGGCCATCGAGAACCATCTGACAAATTGTACTCTAATATTTACCGTAATGACATGTTATTCTATGGAGGTGGTACCACTGATCACAAAAGTCCCTATTCTTCGCAACGCATGGCTACCCATCATTACCTACATTGTACCATTACAGGTGTCCCACAATCTTTCCGTCAACCCCGTCCGGAGCCACCCGAAATTTCGCCTCAGATTTGCGCATCTTTTTCTCCGTCAGAAATCCCTGTGATATTTCAATAAAACGCCACGAGCCACGTCATCCATTAACTCCAATTAAAGCTCCTCGCTATTTTCGCTCCAACAAATCACGAAACCATTCCAAACAACGTAAAAAGACCAAACCCACACATGCATGCACGTTAACCCCCGAGCCATCCCGCTCGTGAAAAGCTCCAACAAGTGGGAGGCACCGGTCGGCCGTCTCCGGCCCTCTCCGTAAATTCAAACCACTTGTTGGTCCACCGCCGACCAGTTCAACTCAACTCAGTCGACGTTCAACTGTTGTTAAGATAGTGCTACACCGCAGTGGATTTGTTTACGTTTTTGCGACCCGCAGTGTCTCTATTATGGCATCAAGTGAACTGTGATGTGGTTTTTCGTGAAGATGTGGCCTCGGACTTTTCCCATGGATTATGTGATCGTCTCCCTGGCGGTGGTGGGTCTCGCCTCTTCGGCGATAATGGGCGACGAGTGCGACTGGACCGGGAGGTAAGTCCAGAATGACCCATTTCGCGGCACATCTGATCGCGCGACGGGATTTCGGCACATGTGCGCTTTTTTGCGTGAGAGCGCCTCTCGGTGGTGCTTTCTCACGGCGCTTCCAGGATTTTCGCGAATACGGGGAAAGGGTCGGCGCACATGCGAGACGGAGCAGCTCCAGCGGTGGAGTCGGTGGAAGAAGTGATCCGTGGCTGGCGTGTTTGTCTCAGCACGAGCCGTGGGCTACGTAGCCAATGACATGTAAATTATATGAACCAGTCCTCCGCTGTAATATGATGATTATTATTCGAGTGCATGCGGAGCGAGGCTGCGACCAGCGGCGGCGCGGCCATCATCTATCGAGGAAAAAAGACGAAAAGGCTCGCATGCCTGCACGATGTCAGCGCTTCTCGCTTTGTGCCGGAAAAATCTAACGTCGTTTCACTTTCGGACCGAGACACCTGAAAAATTCAAACCTAATATAAACTCGGAGGGTTGTTTTTACTACCTGTTCTCGTTCGTAGACCTGGCCGCCCTTTAACTGCACCACATCGAACGAGGTCTTCAGCGACAACTTGCCAAACCTAACCTCAAAATGTCAATGACAAATTTTGATTATTAGATCGGTGAAATGTCACTGTTGCTAATTTGCGTAAAAATAAATGCCTCGCTGTTCACACAGTCGAATAAAAGAGAAAGGATTCGGCTGAAAATTTTAACAAGAACAAGTCCACAAATTATCGTCTGATAGATACGCAAGAATAATTTTTTTGGTTGAAAGTCGGCGACACTCCGAGTCGGGGAATCGGAATTCGTGAGAGACGGTAGTCTTGCCCTGAAAAATCTTAATTAGTCTCTTGATTACTTCTTCGAGCTGGAATTACTGAAATTGTGACAAACTGAAACCGTCAAAACACGGTTGACATTTCAGGGCAACCGTGGCCTGCAAGAAAAAATCGCGTCGCGACCCGTCTCGGTCGCCGTATCCAAAGAACTTACACAATCGGATATTGCACAAATATTTCGCAACGGCCGGCTCGTATTTGTGGAAAAGTATCACGTTTTGTTCTCTTATTTCACGATTATGACTAATCACCCGTGATCGGATTTTTTTCTCACGTTTGCAGAAATAACAGCAACTCGTGTCGATTCCAGGCACGCACTAAATCAAAATTAATTGCCGGTACTCGCCGGGTCAATACCACACCGAGACGACACAGGTGCGCTTCCCTGTCATAATCCATAAAGTCTTCATTACCCAGATGTCAAGTTGGCAGTGCGGCAGGGACTTTATGCGCGGCGCGGGTCAGCCCTGATAAGCCGCCTGATTGTTTACCTGTCAGATGTCATTGTCTCAACGTGATTAAGTCGAGCGTTATCTCAAACCAAGCAAATATCCAATATCCGACTTGTGTTGACTCGACCTGAATCAGTACCTGACCAGCACAGTACACTCCAACAAAGCCTCCTCTGTCTTTTTGTAGTTAACATAATTGCGCTCTTGAAGCGGACCAGATTGGTCTTGGTTTAATCAAGGAGCGTCTTTAATTGAGAGCAATCTGGTTTAATTCCGACTGGAATCGCTACGGGGTTGAGCATGTTGCGGTAAAAAGCGGCGAAGAGCGGCGTGGGTCGTGGTGCTTCCCACACAAAGACTCCACTCTTACCTCGGGGCTTTCCACTACACGCCAGACTAAAATACCTGACGGTCGGTGCCGTAATAAATAAGAGGCGATGCCTTTTGGTTGGTTCGACGGTCACTCCTACCCCACTTAGTCGAAAATAAATACAGCCCAGGATTTTATTGCCGAGGGGTGGCCCGTCAATTTTCACCTGTTTCAAAGGGCCGAAGCGAAAGTCCGATTATCGAATGGACCGCGATGTGACAACAATCACGCCCATCGGATCAGCGCTAGCGATAATGAGAAAATTGCCCTCGAAGGCCGTTTACATTTACATAATTAGAGAAAATTTAGCCATAAATTACTGTAGGACGTCTTCAACTGCTGGCGTTGCGTGGGACACGTTCCTCAACCGAACGATCGTGACACTTGTTTTCGACAATCTTCGAGGAAACGGAGGTGAAGCGTGGAGAATCGTAACGGGGCCGATTCCCATGTGTGAAATCTCCCCGATTCCAACAGGTGCGCCGGGAGGTCCACCTGGCGGCGAAAATTCGACGCAGCTACCGTGTTTATCTCCGTAATCGATGTACAAAGACATAATCTCTTCACCAAGTCCATAATCTTCACAGAAACGCTTTTACAACCTCACTTTTTTTATTCTCCATGTTGGTTACAAGATTTAGTGACATTTGACAGTTTTGACAGGTGTCACCACTGTTGACGTGTTGACTGTTGTTGTTTACTCCAACAAAAGGTCAGAACCCTGGAAGATAAATACGAGGAATCAATCCACACAGGAAGATGTCAAGTTTTATTTAACCACAATTGCGCATTAACATGTTCGCATTATCTTTTTCGGCGGTCTGGTACTTGTGATTCTAGAAAAAGATACGGAAAAGCATATTTGCGTAATCTCAAATAATAGATATCTTTGTCTGATTTACGACCTTCGAAGCTAAGCGCATTGTGCACGAGATTGCTTGGGAGATTTGTGGGTTAAAAGACCTTTCCGATCGATATTTCCCGCTCCATTTGCGGGTCGATTTGCTGACCATCACCCCATCACGATAATGCCCACGATGACTGTTATTACCATCGCCGATATGGATCACAATAAGCGAGAGTGTTTGATAGTTTGACGGCCACGCCAGCCTAAAAGCTTTTTTATGGGTGTGAAACAGGACCGGCTCTTGAAATTATTTAGACAACATTCGACCCGCCGAAGAACGAACCCTTTGTCTCTGGCCCAACCGAAACAATAACACCATTCAGGTGATTTACGTGGAGGCCTCGGGGCCGGAATAAATCGCTCCCACCTTGACTTTTTATAGATGCACGAAAGTAATTGTCCAGATTGGGCACGAGCTCCGATTTGGGCCTATTTTGGGCACAATTTACCTTCGCAATTACTCACTCTGTCGCTGTTGATGCGTTCTTCGAACCTATTTACATAAATATTATCGTTGTGTATACAGAGTGTTGTATTGTTGAACAAACTGCTCGTTTCCGTCGACATCTCGTCAAACGCTACATCGGAATGCCATTGTCTTCGATGTTAATATCACCGTGTAATAAACCTCGCATTATTTTACTACGTTTCCGATCCGAAAGAATCGTCGTTCGTCGGGCTCGTGCTTTGAAAGCAGACGATGCACTTCTTACACCGACAAAAAACGACGACTTTTTCGTTTCCAAATCGAAAATGGGACCGGTCCAAATCATTAGACCCATTGTTATGGATATGCAGAAAGCTGTGTCATTATGGGTGGAACTGTCTCTCTGGTCCATCATTAATATCCCTCCAGAACCGATTGTTCTCGAGGCCTTGACCAGTCCAAAGCCAGAACTAGATTTTCGATTAGCATACGGATTTCTTATTGATCTCGAGGGGTTGGGCGTCTACCGTGGACAATGCATACGTGGGTTGCGAGGGGCAAGGCCCTCCGTGACACTAGGAACCCGCTCGACAATAGGCGTTGCCTTATAAGCGAGGACATCGCTGTCGGACACCCACGCGATTCGACAAATGCTCCACTTTGGAGGTACAGGGCTTCCAAGGGCCCCCACGTACAAAGCCGCACACCCAGGAAGACGCAAGTGGCCCCAGCTGCACTTTGCACCAAAAACAGCAGCACTAGAAGAGAAACATTAGTGGCACCGAAGAGTTGAAATCTCAATTGAGGAAGCAGATCTACTTTTGGTTACTTGGGAAGGTTCTCAGGGTTGGCACTAGACCCCACTCTTCATCTGTTTATTATACTGCAACTCTGAGTTTGTTTACCAAAAGGTTGACGTAGTTTTATAACTTTATACATGTTTTATTACAATAAATGGAAAATGACAAGTGTGAGCTGTCAAATGTCAAAAACAAATCCAGAAGGTGTTCGTGCGTCATGAATCACAGCCAAGTACGATGCAAGAAATAAATGTTTTATTACAATAAATGGAAAATGACAAGTGTGAGCTGTCAAATGTCAAAAACAAATCCAGCCAAGGAGGAACTTTAACAAGTTTGTCATTTTGCGTCGACCGCAGCCTCAACTGGCAAAGACCGCAGCATCCACCGCGATTAAGAAACCGCAGTCGTCGTCGGTTCGCCAACAAAAGCACAAAACCGCCGTCACAAAGCCCAACTAGATCGCACCAGAACTCGATCAGAATCCCGCTGGGATTCGTCAAGAGCCGCAAGTTCAGTGGCTCTTCACGAAACCAGGAATTCCTCCTGTCGACCAGATGTGGCCCGTTCGTTTTAAATTTAGAATCGACGGTTTTACCGGAAAAACTGCGCGAACGCCGTCGACTCGCAAAAATTACACAGGTAACGGTGTGTCCAGTCACGCCGACCCCGGGGGCTTCTCCACCTCTCCCGCGCCGCCAATTTCGCGATCTTTTGTAGCTTGGTTGCAGCGACGAGTGCGCTGCAGGTGCAACATGTGTCGGGGGTGTCTGGACTGGTGTAATCCGACCCCGACTCGTCTCCCGCCAAAAGTAAATCACGACCCTCGACTCGTGTTCCGTCAAATTTTAACGCCGTTTTATAATTCATCGATTGTTGCGTGTTTACGGCCGCCAACAACGAAAGAGCGCCTCGTGATGGCCGCCTAATCGGTTTTATTGTCTGAAATTTATTTGACGGCCTTCCTAAATGGGAAACCGTTTTACGAGATAAAATTTCGAAATGTCCGAGCGAGCCGCGTGTGGCCTCTACAAGCGCGACGGTAACGTCCCCATAAAATCGAAGAAGAAGAACCAGGCCACGGGCAAATCTAACATCGGACAAAACACGCTACAGTTAGGTTTCTTCCGCGGATTTTTTGTTTTTCATCTTCGTGTCAGTTCTATCAGTCCCAATTTTTTTGTGCCACTCTACGTGCATCAGTTTTTCTTCTTCCTCGTGTCCCAGTTCCACTACAGCGACTTGGGAGAAAAAGAACGGGAGTTGGGAGCGACCCCTGGCTCACTCCAGTCCCGCAGACCGACTCCATTTTCACTTTTCGACTGTTGGAACTCGAAGAATTTGGTTAGAAACGGAATCCCGTTTGCTTTGCATATTTATGAGTAAAGTGATCCTTCGCGCCGAATCGTCGACCTAGGCGGTGTGTTTCGCCCCCACGGACTAGCATTCCAGAGGCGGCTTTCGCGAAACCGCAACAATGCCCTTTTGCCTGTTGAGCTGGACAAAAAAGGCACCATTCCATACTCGTATACGAATACAAAACGAGCACTTAACCGCAACCATATAAACGGAATAACATGCAGCATAATCTAACAATAAAACCGTACACTAATGACTGTACGACCGCACCAAAGCCATAACGTATCCACGCGATCGTCTTTGTCCGGGCCGGGTTTATGCCGCTTTAAAACGTTTCGATAGCTCGAAAAAGGCTTAATGGATTCGTGATCGGATCGTTCCCCCCTCGAGAACACACGCGCCGTCATCTCGTCCTTATCTGGGTAAATGTCAGCCGGTTGGACGCTTGCTTCGAAAGTTTCACGTCCTCCAAAAAGTGGAGTTTCGGGCCGGAGTTTTTTCGAGAGGGGAATTTTAATGCGACCGACGGAGGCGTTAGCGTGGCTAAGTCGCGATCCGAGCCGAAGATTCAATAATTGTCTGCACAAGACAAGAAGACGGTGACTGGACGAAAACCAGCCAGGATCATTTACTCTCCGAATGGTGGAGAGTTACTCAGCACAAATCCCGAGATTCGACTCCGCCGACTATTAAAAAATAAATTGGTAAATCGTGTGGGCCACGACTTTTCGATGCGGTGCAGCTCTGGGCAAACAGAGTAATTGGCAACAGTAGGTCTCGACCAATCGACAACTGGTCCGGTCACGTGCCCGTGTTGCGATTGGTCGAACGGTACATTCGAGCGCCCTCTGCATAAATGTCAGACCCGACTTGAGTAATTATCGCCTCCGAATTAGATAAAGTGGAGACAACGCTGACCTCTTCCTGGTTGTCATTTTTGTCGATAAGTCCGCTTTCGCTATCG
This sequence comes from Tenebrio molitor, assembly GCF_963966145.1. Lineage (NCBI taxonomy): Eukaryota > Metazoa > Arthropoda > Insecta > Coleoptera > Tenebrionidae > Tenebrio > Tenebrio molitor. The sequence goes on from NC_091046.1 coordinate 46,723,624, forward strand.
CACCGGCCGTAAATCACGTCGTTCCCTTCCGATTGTCTTTGAACTGCAGGTCAACGTTTCCACACTTTACCTGAAGAGCGACACTGTCCCTCGCAGGTGTGCGTACTCTCGGAGCAATTTGAATCCGGGTAATGACGACCGGTCCGCAGTGAGACGTCTCGGATCTGGAGGGAATCGTCGTCAGAACTAGTCCGGCTTGATGACACTTGGCCTTCGGGGTGACCCTTCGCGGGGATTTTCTCGGCCCCCGAAGTAAAAGTAGTCCAGTTTCACCGAGCACGAGATAATGGCGCGGCCACGCCCGATCTAACAACATTCTATCCGGTTCTGAGTGCAGCGCTGTTTGAAGCAATTAATTAAAAAGCGATCGAGGCGAGATCCGGATTATTTCGGGCGGACACCTGTCGTCTCCGGTGCCATCTTTGACCCTCGCCAGTGTCGAATTGCGAGTCGGGGTTTATGGTCGCGTTCGGGGAATGCGGGGCCCGCTTTGGATGAACCAGAACAGTTAAAATACATCATCAAACCAGAAACTCCGCTTCGGTATGAGTTACACACACACCCGTCCGAGATATATAACAGATTTGAAATGTTATTCAGATTTGACTTTAAAATGTATGCAAAGCAGCCTCGGCGAGGATTGCGTTTGAACGTTGCCGAAGTAATTGCAAATCAGACCACATGCCGGAGGCCAGATAGAGACGGCCTAAGACGGAGGTTATTAGTGTCGGCGGGATTGTGTCACTGTGGCGTCCTCGGGGGTGGTTCTTCCTTCTGAAAACAATGTGACGTCACCGCCCGAAAAAGTGGGTGTGCGGACAAAAACTGACTCACCAAAAACAACTACTTTTTGTGGTTTTATCGAACCAGTTGTCCCAAAATGTCACCACGTGGAATTTTCTTAGCTCACAGTCAATAATCTAATAAAATTGTCGAGCCGAAAGTGGGTCAGCTGCAATGGTACAAATGTGACAGTTACGCTATCCATAAACGTCATTAGCCATAAAATGCATGTTAGAAAATTGGTGCAGTGTGCAGCTGTTCTAATAAATATTTCCTGGAAGTTGAGCTTTGATTACATCATGATATTTAACAGGACACGAGCACGATTATTTGGACTGTTTTATCCCAGTCGCAATTAGAGAACGACTGTCCGATACGGATGACCGTAAAGTGTGAGGTTGTGCTCGTTTAATTTTTACCGAGTCTCGTAAGCTTCAAATTGAGAGATAAATCGCGGTCGGAAGCGACGAAAACATTCGTTAGTTTGGTGGCTAAATGAGTCCTTCACCTGTCCCGCTACCAGTTTTTCTCCGACGGTGCCAAACAGGACTTTTTCCATAATCCGGGTTTAGGTTGGCACCAGCGCCAAAACAACAAAACAGCTACTTTGACGTCTCGTGTCTAGATTTCGCCGGTGGGGCCCAACGGTGTGTTCGATTTTTCGCGTGCTCGCGATTCATTACCGCGTTCACATGCCGGATCGAAATTAAAATCAATTCATCTGTGATAGATTGCAGTATTGATCCACGGGAGCGTTAATATGCATAATCGAGTTCGCAGTGCCGTTAGACGACGGTCCCTTGGACCTGGCTCTCGTTTATCCGGGCCAGACTGTTTTTGTCCGAGTAACAGTTTCATTATTGCGAATAAATCGACCGTTTTCACACGCAATTAAACGGACGTGTCGTGGTCTTTTTGCGCGTTCGGTTCCGTTAAGAATGCATTGAATTTTAAGTGAAGGGTTGTAATTGCAAGAGCGGCGGTTGATGAATGACACCGGGAATTGGGTTAACGGCGATCCGGGCCTTCTTTTATCGTCCCTAAAAATCGTAATTACAATCATAAACGTCAATTCCGAGATTGGAATACCGTCCGAGGCGAATTAAATCGGGTCCGGTCGGAATGGGGAAATCGTTTCTGGCTAATCATCGATGATTACCGCATACCAAGTGTGCGGTTCGAGCGGACAACCTTTACGGGTGTTTTAATGGTGCACCGGAAAATTGGGGCCCGCCTGACAAGCCCAGTGGCGTGCGGATTCCGCAGTGTCACTTGTCAAAGCCCGTGGCGCCCTCTACGCCATCTTTTCAACCCTTTTCTTTCTGTTGCAGCGGACTGAGCCCTTCGTCGACGGGCCGTGGCGTCACTCCCGTCTACCTGCGCTGCTCGGCCGGCAGAGTGACGTGGCTGTACCCCCGAGGGGCCCTGCGGGTGCTCCTCCGCCTGCCAGGCCAGGACCGCGAATTCCGCGCCTGCATCAAACTCCACCCTGACGAGAAGAGAGAACCCGCGGCTCGGCTGTTCCTCGAAGGGCCGAGGTCGCTGCTGCCGCTCTACGCGACCGCCGACGGTGGGAATAAAGCCATCAGGTTGGTGCCGCTGTCGGACTCACGCATTTTTCCACAGATAACATCGTTTAATTACAGGTGTTTCAACAGCAAGAATGGCCAAGCCGCGATCTATGTGGAAGCCGCCGACGTCGACGCGGTCACCAAGAGGGTCGCCGAATTCGAGTACGACCTCCAGGCGCTGCCCAAGGGGGTGCGGGGGTTCGACCCCACCGAAGGTGAGTCGGTGAAAGTGTACAAATAAATTGCAAATAAAGAGAAAATCGAAAGTATTGTTCCGATAAATAATCTTGAAAGTGGAGATTGACAGATAGGGGGCGCTGTTTTATTCAATGTGGCGTGGGATTGTGGAAACTAGATTAAGTACTACCGTTAGACGGGTGAAAGCGGTAGTGATTAAATCGGAGGGATTTTTGCAAATTTTATTCTGTTTTTTGCAGAGTGTCGACCGTGTACTAGCGAGGAACTGGCGCACGCATTCTGCACCAGCGATCTCGGTAAGTGTCATTAAGCATAGCGGAAAGGGTCCGGAAATGCTGAAAAGCCACTGCATTAGCGCTAGTTTAAAGTTAATTGTTCTAATTATCGCACGCTAATGGCCGCGCGTTTGACGTTTCTCGTCGCTTTCAATTAACGCGGAAGAAACGGCGAATCGGTAATGACAGTATTCCGCGACACTTGATGATTTAATTCGGGGAAGAACGCGCAAGAAGTCGCTCGCCGGATTAATCTGATTAAGAGATTGCGCGAGAGAAAAACGAAATTTAATGACAGCTGTGACAGTTCCGCGGTGCTGCCAACCCGATGCCACAAAAAGCGAGATAATCGCGGCGGCATCAAGCCGCCGTTTGGTCACCTTGTCATTCGAAAATCACGAAAGCGCGAAATTCGAAAAAGATGGAAGAAGACTCGAGCATCAAGCAGTTGCAAGATTTTTTGGCGACCGAGAGGGAGAAAGCAGAGTTCACGGCGCAGATCCACGAATTCAGCGACTTCTGCTGGGACAAATGTGTTCAAACGACCGGCAATAAACTCGACAGCAAGACAGAAACGTGTCTGACAAATTGCGTGAACCGCTTCATCGACGTCTCTCTCTTCATAACGAACAGATTCGCCCAGCTATTGGAAAAAAGAATGAAAATGTAGTCCAGTGACGATTGCAATAAAGGATGCAGCAAAACCCGCCTGACGACTTCTTAATTATCGAGATCTCGCGTTTACACGTCTAAGTCGTCCAGTCGCGCTTTTTGTCCACGTTTTAGTGTGTCACGTGAGTTGGGTGACATGTGTTCCGTCCGCGGTCCGCTCCCCAACGACACAAAATCGCCAGAGCTGTTTTGAACAGCGTTCAGTCCGCGGTCCGCTCCCCGATAATTTCTTCATGCAAATGGAACTGTTTTTAACACCGATCGCGATTATCGCGAGCGTCTCGGTGCATAAACCACGACCGTAATGCTGACCGACGAAACGGTGATCTTGCAAGAGTCGTGGTCGACTTGGTCCATTAATGGATTTTTTCCAGCGCCCAATTCCGGGTGGTCCAATTAACCCCGACATTCTTAATCGGAGTGTTTTTGTTTTTCGCCACCGAATCCAGCAAGAGACGCGCCCGGGGCGCCCATCGAGACTCGATTACGAAAAGATGGTAATGAGACGTCCGCGGCGGGGCTTGAATAAATAGCGGCCGCGAGGTGCACTTCTCGTGGAGAGGAGTTCGAGCGGAAAGAAATCGCACGCGAGACCACCGCGAGCCGGTTCAGTTGGAGCCGACGCCCACCGCCGAAGTCGAGACTCCTGGCGCGAGGGATAAAAATGCCGAAGTGCGGCTCCGCCGACGCTCTTTGTGGCGAATTGGATCAGTCGTGCCGCCCACCGCCTCCGAGAACAATGGCTCTTAACGGAGCGCATCGACGGGTGATACGGCGCGAAATGCGAGCCTCTAATTGCTCATTGTTTGCGTTCGAAATGGATTTCTTCCAATCAATCGAAGATCGTTGGATCTCTTCCGTCGATCGGGGCGCGCTCGCCTTTCGAGGAACGCCGGCCAGTATTTGCCTTCGGATACGGACCATGTCACTATTTACCCGAGATAAAAACGATTCTATTTCTCTTAAAGCCCTCGACCGTAGAACAAATACTAAGCGAGCTGTTGACTCAGCATTACTCCTTATCGCTGTTTAATGTAGATTATGATTCAGGCGCGCCCCGGACATTTTTTGATCTGTTTCTGTTTGTCCGTGCAGTGACCCGGGGCATCATCCACGGCGTGGAGAACCGCGAGGAGCTGGAGGTGTCGCAGATGTCGGTGAAGGTGACGAAGCTGATCCGGCACACGGCCGACGACGCCTTCACCAGCGACTCGAACGCCATCCCCGACGAGTCGGACGACGCCCTGAAGGAGGTGACGCTGCACGTGGCGCAGCACTGCGGCGTGTCGCACGGCCTCGGCGAGTTCGTCTTCATGGCCAGGCGGAAGCTGGGGGACCTCACGCTGCAGTGCGCCCCGCGCCTCGAGGACTGGGCCCTCCTGGTCAACAGGCTGTCCGAAGAGGGCAAGGCCCACTGCGTGCTGCGCAGCTAGCCCCACCAAAGTAACTTAGTGCGCTTCTGTGATCTGTACATATGCGAGGACTCGAACGCGACGGTGCTTAAACTTAAGCCAGATTTCAGGGACGCCGTGCAATAAATACTTGGCAACATTGACCGTCCTGGAATGATTCGCTGGTGGTTTTGTATATAGTGTGCTCCACATTGGAGCTTCGAGTGTCTTATTCTGTAACTAGATCAAGCTTCATAGAGTTGTGGTCATCATTGAATTCCTGGTGCCAAAATAGCCGCTTTCCACTCTCCCTCTCTCCCCCTCTCTAACCTAATTTAATCCCGTTGTACTTGTAATTACTCTAAATGTATCTTAATCGTGTACATAAAGTATTCTTCGGATCTCACATTAGAATGTGTTATTTCGTGTGGCCAAACGACACCTCGCTCTGTTCCTAAACGCGAAAATCTTGGCGAGCTCTCGTTTCGTCACATTCTATCATAGTTTAAAGATAATCTGTTGCTTAAAGATACGAATGCCATAATCGTCTTCTGTGTGGACAGAATGCTGTGATATGTAAAATATTTTTTATTGAATTGTATTGTTTGCAAAGAATATATGAATTTTAAATCGACAACACACTCTTATTTTCCCCTATACTCCGTTCACCGTACAAGAGGAACCCTATTCCGTCGCTAAAAAGTTTGACGTTCACTGGTCACCCACTTTCAAGGCGACCGTACTGTAGATTCTTCGATCTATGGCATGAGCCACGCCAAAGGCGCATCCAAGACAACGCATTAATGGACCATATGCTCGTGCTGATTCATAGATTACGACAATAACAGTAAAAAATAGTTCCTGGTCTGTTTCCAGTCGAGTTTATTATAACTGGATGACAAAAACCGCTTCCTGGTACGGATCGAGATCATCAAGCGGTCCATAATTGGTTCAATTGCCACAAATAGCGCATTTTAGCGCTGCACTCGTGCACACTTGCGCTTGTTTTAGATGTGATTTTTTTCTTGCAGCGACTTCCTCTGCAGCCAAGGCGCTTCCGAATGACTGTTGCGTGTGAATCAAGCGATGGGAATACACAATTGTTTTATTACCACATGTGTCGATAAATCTTGTTTTGAAAGTGTCTGCACTGAGCTGAAATGTGCTGCGAGGAGTTCTGGGAACGCTTCGCTTTTGCAACGTGAGGACGACGCGGTGGTGGTGGTGACGGCGAGAAGCAACAGAAATAGTTCGGTTAATTGTGAGAACCGTTTCAATTTGTGGAGGCAGAGGGACAGATGGCGACTTAAAAAATTACATATTACATTGAGGCGCAACAAGGAGGAATCCCAATGAATGAAGTTGATGAACGCAACTTAATTGCGACCTGACGAATGATGCACAAGACTTAAGCATCAGGCAAGGCAGTTTTTACGTTTTTCGTTCCGTCTTGTTTGCTTCTCTTATCCATATTGAGTCAGGTGGTTACGATTAGGAATGTGTTTGCATATTTAAATAACAATGAAATTAAAGCATTTTGGCGCATTTTAAATTATTTTTGAGCCAAAAGACGGCCACAAGTACAAAGTAAAAACGAAAAATTAATCACAATTCTTATTGCTTCCTAAATGTCATTGTTGCAGAACTAGGGGCGACATCTGGTGAACGAAACGCTTTTATCGGTTGATAAAGAAGAAACCTTTTCACAACACAGAAAACTGTGGCAACATTGCACTGCGATTGCACATTATTACTTATCAATTACGTAAATATTGATGCTAATTGACGAAACAACTAAAAATAATGTGCAGACACCGATTAAATTACAACAATTTCATAATAATTTAATTTTCTGTGGTGGTGTATTACTGGTTGTGTAACTGACAGAAGTGACGAGTCAAAGATGGTGGATTGTTAGGTTTTATTTTAAAAAATATACAATGGAATGTTTGATGGCTTTAAAATTAGATAATAACAACCGTAAAATTACCAAAACCTGACTTGTATCACAGCTTCCATCACTATTTACAGAAAAAGTTTGTGACAACGGCGCAGTAAAATATACATATTTACAAATCTTGACCAATGAAGAAAATGGCAACAAATTGAAGTTTGTTCAGTCTCAGTATAATTTTTCCATCACAGATAAGTAAAGGAAACCATTTTTGTTGTCACCAGAAACGTCAATATTTCGTCGTTGGCTCATCTAAATCGGATTGATTATTAGGACGCTTCTCGGAAGCAATAGTGAAGGGAATGCTTCTTACTTGTTAATACTTAATATTACGTACAAAAAATTATAAATACTCGTTCACCTCGCACCTATTTGGGCACGAAATCGTCAACACTCCCTTCACTACTCGCATTATCATGCACACCTTTGGCCAAGGCCTGTTTTTTGGCTTTCCATTCCACTAGGACGAAACTGGCGGTGCCGCAGATGGACAAGACGAGAAGAATGCCCAACTGGCCGTAGAGAACGAGGGCGGTGGAGTAGCCGAAGCAGATGGCAGCGGCAACCGACTGAAAAAAAAAGACGTTGTACTTTTCCAATTCTCGCCGCTGGACAATTCCCCATTTAAAACGTGCACAGTTTGACAGATGCCTGTGTACTTCTCGACCGGCCAAACGTACCTGCGTGAACTTGAAGATGGCGAAAGCTGAGGCGCTGTTGTCCGAATAGACTCCGCCGAGGATCGAGTAGATTTGCGTGTTGAAACAGGAATCGCCGAGACCCAGCAAGAAAGAGCAGAAGATGGCGAGTTCTTTGCTGCTGGTGATGATGGCGTCCTCTGGGGTGTCCTGCAAGGGGGAGTTGTTCGGCAAATTCAGGAAGATGAGGAAGAAGCTGATGACGTGGAGTACGAATCCGGCGATCACTATTGGGTCGCGCCCCCACTTGATGGTCTTGGCTCCCAGGATGCCGAAAGCAGCGCCTCCTACCACCTCTCCGATCCCGATGAGGATACCCGACAGGCCCACCAGCTCTTTGCGGCCGTCGAACTGCTCAGTGGCGCCGATGCAAGTGCTGTAGACCCCACTGAAGAAGCCCAATTCGATGCCTGCAACGAAAAATCAGCTTCGTTCCCTCCCGGACTCGATCACGTACCCGTGTAGAAGAAGGTGATGGAGAGGAAAAGCATGTCCTTGGTGAAGAAGAGTTTGATGGCGCCCTTGAGAGCCTCGAGGGGTCCCTGTTGGATCTCCACCGGCGTGTCGGTGTCGGTGTTTTTCTTCGGCCTCGGGAGCACTATCATCACGACCAGACCGGCGATGCCGATTCCCGACAGCGTCCAGATCACCACGTTGATGGTGTCCATGTCGATCATGTCCATCCCTCTGAACTGGAAGTAGACGAAGAGATTCCCGATGAACAAGCTGCGGAAAGAAGCGTCGTAAGGCGGGAAGTGTTGACAGTTTGCGAACCGACCTCAGCTGCAACAGCGCCCAAAAGATACCCGAATTCCTGGAGACCGTCGCCTGGGTGGAGTTCAGAGTGAGGTAGTTGCCTTGACCTGTCCATATCACCGCGGCTCCGCAGCCTATGACGGCGCTGGCGAAGTACAAGAGCCAGGTGCGCGGAATCAGGAAGCTCATGATGAACAGTCTGGAATTTGGCGTTAGCACGTGGGATGCTGGCGAGCTTTGCGAGATGCTTACACGTAGGTTATCCCCCCGATCAGCATGGCGAAGTTGGGACCTATCACGCTGATCACGGATGGGGCCCCCCAGTTCAGCACCGACATCACTGCGTAGATTATGGACAGGCTGACGTAGCCGTCGCCCTCAAAGTCCGAGTCGCCCTGTTTTATGCTGCGGATTATGGTTTGCTGCAAGAGAAGGCAGAATTGTTTCACTTTTGATAAAACAATTTTTCGTTGATGGGAATGATGGGAGCAGCAGAGACAACAAATCTAAAAATAGATTTTTTAGGCACCCTTAATGGAAAAGATAATTTTACGTACTCCAAGCGGCCGAAAAGTAACTCTTTTTCGGACGCACTTTTTCGGACGCTGACATGGCGCCATCCGTTCGTCTGTTGTTAGTAAGCTAACAACGAAACCGACAAAACCGAGTAAACCGACAGAAAACAAATGAATATTTGACAGTTAAATTTATCCAAAGTATTTTATTTCCCGAAAAAGTGTTGTATCGTTTATTTCTGGTGCTTATTTGGTGCATAATAAGAAAATGAACGTTCATATAAGCGACAGCAACAGCGAAAATGATGAAGAAAAGTCTAATACAACAGCGAAAGTGATGAATAAATGTTTAATACGCGACCAGACATCGCAGATGATAATCGCACTAATTGTCCTGTCACCATAAATTATGTCAATAAGTGATTGTATTGCAAACAGTAAATTTCTCGTTTTGTTGCTTGATAAAAAATACTATAAAAAAATCATTAATACGTATTAATAAATTTATCTACTATTTGAAAAAAGGAGATACAAAATAAATTTGTAATTTTTCCAATGATGTCTTTTGCTTTGTAGTTCGTGCGGTTGCCTAAAAAATTTAATGAGCACCTCTGCCAAAAAGTGCCTTTTGTCCTCGCCTGTTTTCAAGCCTCGGCTGCGCCTCGACTACAAAACCCAGACTCAAACGAAAAGGATGCCCTTTTTGGCCTTGATACACAATAGTATATTATATTATAAGTGATAGAAATGCATCATTATACAGGGTCTCTATAAATGATTGTCTGGTCAAGCCAGCCTTGGAAAAAAATTTTACTGTTCCGCTTTTTTGAAACCGATGCCAAATTCTAGTTCGTTTTCACGGTCACTTCTGACATTAGTGAATGACGTTTCGTTTGCGTTTGTCAGTCGAGTTTTGGTTCCTTATATTCGTTTTATCGCAGTTAATCACAGTTAATATACACCAAAAATCTGTATTTTTCAATAAAATTGCAAGTACGTCCGCTTTTAGAGGTAAATACACTGGCAAAATTTTTGAGGTTATGCTTTAATGTTTTATGTTTTATTTTAGCTTTATTTTCTTTACAATGGTTTATTCTGTTGAACAGAACACGTTCATTGTTGTTTTTTAATTTCGAAATGGAAGGTTTAGTAATGGGGAATTATCTGTTTGTAAAAATGAATTCCAGCAAAATATCTGAACAACATTCAAGATGATTGTTAACTCACATTAAGCGAATTGTGAACAGATTTTTAACAATCAGAACAATTAGCAAGGGTAAATCATAAGGATGACCACCAGTATCTGATGAAATACTCGAGGATTTGAAAGAAACGGTGGAAAAGACTCTACAGATATCCATAGCCTGTTTATCTTAACAATCTGGTGTACCACGAAGTACTTGTCACAAAATCATTAAAATAGGGTACAACTGCATCTTTATAAAATTAGTGTTGTACAAGAACTCCAACCTGCAGATTATCAAAGTTGTGTTTAATAATGTAATCAGTTTGAAAATCACCTCAATTTCATAATTTGGAGTGCTGAGAATCCACACCAATTTGTAGAGACCCCTTTACATGTTTTGAAAATTGGTGTGTGGAACTGTGGATAGCAGTGTTGCTGTACCCTTAACTAAGAAATGCTGCAAAATATTTTTGAAAATAAATGAAGAATTGTCAAGTGTTTAGAAGTTAATGGGGGACATTTTCAATCTATTTTATAAAAAAAATACCTATTTGTTATCGTTATTTAGTGTTGTAAATTATGTTGTTGAATACATTTGATTTTATTGAAGAACCAGTAAGACTTATTTGTCCTGAAAAACACTGGTATTTATATTGAAAGAAAAAATGGGAGTCAATACCATATTCGACAATTCAGTCTAGGTCGTATTTACCACTAGCATAAAACAAGAAATGTGAAAGCACTAAAGCAGACAAAATGGCAGTACATATCAAGTATTGTATTGTGGTATACGGGGACAAGGTGTTCTCAATATTTATCTGTTTGGATTTGTTCTCATACCAATTCCTGTACAGTGTGTGGCGGTACGATGGGGGCAATAATTGTTCCCCTGTTGGTGTTGATATTAAATAATAAATACATTAATGTTAGCAAGAGTAAAGCACAGTTGAAACTTGTCTCTGGTTAAAAGCCAACAACCTAACCTGAAAATGTGACATTCATTATTTGCCGAACAAAGCGGCACATTCAAAATTTGACAAGTTTCCATGGCTGGCTGGACCCGACAATCATTTATAGAGACCCTGTACAAGAGTGAGAATTTTGACCGACGAGTGCGCTTGCGCACGAGTGGGACACTTCTCACGAGTTTCATAATGGCATTTCGATCACGTGTGATATACGACGTTTTATCTTACAGGTGCAACTGTTGCAAAAAATCCAAGAAATGAAGTTTCATTCAAGTAAAATGACAGCTGTCAAATTTAGTAACTTGTGAGTAATTTATGTCAAGTTAAATGGCGGCTGTCAAATTTACTCACTCGTGAGTATTTTATCTCACTTGTGATTAAAATTTGACTTCTGTCACCGAAAACAGTGGTCTAAGGTAGCTCAAAAACTCCACCTGTAAGATAAATAACCATTTTCTACTACCTTTAAAGTGCCACATTTTGCACTGACAAATAGTGCGTAAAACGTCACTTTAAATACGAGTGTTCATTATTAGTCACGACTTAATGTCCATTCGGACGTTTTCGACACATTACAACACGCTGGAAGTTTCTTTAAACACGGCTTGAATTTTTTGGATACATATTAAGTTGGTAATTTGTTTCTTGTTTTGTTTATTTGGTCATAGAAAATAGTATATTATGATACGAGTCTTATAAGAAGTATTTTGTCCTTACGACTCAACTCATTTTTCAAAATTTAACGTTTAACGAGACTTATTATCTAATCTTGAACAGTCTCTTCTGTTGGTGCGACTTTCCCTCAATGTTTTAATACTTTCAATTAATATCCCATTACCGAATGGTACCCCAGATAAGGTCGAGACCAGCGGACGCCTGTCCGAGTGACAGGACAATTAAAAAAAACATTACGCTCACACAAACCGAACACTTTCACTCGTTCTATAAAAAGAACCCAATAAACTGAAACCCCGATCTGATTCCTCAGCGTCTTGGCTCGTGTGGGAGTCCCAAAAACATTTTTTATTTGCGTGAGCCTCAATCCTCGCTTATCGATCATGTGGGACTTCAAAGCCCCAAAAAAAAGCATTAATTACATAAAAATGCAATTAAGACAGAAAATATGAAAGTTTTATCGAGGATTTTTGTTTTCACGGATTAGGACGAATACGATAATTATCCAGATAAAGGTATTGGCATGTGTGTTAACGAGCAATGCCAGAAAAACAAAACAGTTTCGGATTAGGTCGAAATTAATTCGGTTTCGCGTCGCAGTAGTGAGTCAATGTCGGCCTTATCTTTGGCCCTTTGTTATCTCGCGGGGATGTGACGTCACGTCACACCTCAACCGCGGCGACGTCACAATCAAAATGGCGCCGAAATCAACCTGTCCCGTTTTGACATTTGCAAATCGATTAAGATTTCGCAATTATCGCCGCAACATCGCAAACCCATCAACTGACCGAATTGCGCAAACCGATCCAGTAAGCCGCTTTCTTCGAGATCTTTATTACCGACCGAAATGTCAACTTTGCGCATACTTAAAAAATGAAAACTTTCGCGTCCCACGCCTTCATTTGAATAACGTTCTGGTACTCTTTTGGAAAAAATGCGCCGCTAAAGGTTATCCAGATTTTAGCGCCGCGAACTGTGTCAATGACTCCGAGATAGCCCGAGACGCTGCTAACCCAATTTTCTCGCAATACACAATTTTTGTCGTTTGTGGTCAAGGTTTCGGTGTCACCCTCCAGATTTACGGTCTTCTCGTTTTGGAATTTTATCGCTTGCGAAATTTATTGTTATTGATCGAATCAACCTTACAGAATTAATTGTTATTATGGTATTACTTGTGGATCATGAGATAATGACGTACGTAAGCGATTATTTTAAAAAAATTCGATTAGTTTATCGATGAAATTTCGAAACACACCTCCCTGTCAATCTGTAATCTTTATTTATACCTGCTAGCGCTAATCTAAACAATTACAAAAATTTAATTAAGACTTGGAGGTTCAAAGTCATGTCGGTGATAACATCTCGCGACTAGGTGACAGATCAAAGATCTGCTGGTGGGGAGAAAAAATTCTTCTCACCTTTGCCTTTTTACTCGCTTTTACGAGCGCCGAGGCTCGTAATGCGAGAAAAATTTCAAAATCAAGTATTTTGTTGAAATGGAGTATGTTAGTAGGGAGAGGCCTCGAGTCTTGACACAGTTTGATACACAGAATAATCTGTTTTGCTAAAAAATTCCTAATGCATGTAAGTGGGCAATGTCAACTCTGCGAGAATAAAAATCCAAATGGAGAATAAATGCAGAAACATTAATACAAATAAAAAATACAAAAACGCTCGACGGGCAATTTTTGTAATATTTTAATAACCTTCAAAATCGTTGTAAAGGCGGAGTTGACGTAATCTGCTAAAAAGTAAATTGTAAAATAAATAACAACACAATTGTTATTAGTATATTTATCTTAAATAGTTGTAATTTTTTAGAATGATTGCCTTGGAGATTTATCGAAATATCTTAATCTTATCGTTTAATTCTGGTCCTATATTTATCCATTCTTTCTTTTTTTTTTGAGGCATGTCAAAAAAATTTCAAGGTTATAGAAATATGTCAATTTACGTCTTTGCTAAATATGTAAACTTTTTGGTACAATGATCTCATTAAAATAAAAATTCACTCTTATGCAGTATGTCCAAAAGTGACCATCAAAGTCGCCTTTGAAATTTTTAACGCCTGTCTTGCTCTTCTTTTCTTGTTTTTAACCTCAAAATTCGCAAAACGTAAACCTTGCAAATTTAAGTTACGATGTACTATTGCGGGCAAAAAAAGTGGGACATCAACGTCATTGTCTTGACTTTTAATGTGAAATAACCCTTATCTGATTCTAACCCTACTTTAAATTGATTGACGTTATCATTAAGTATTGTAGGTTGTAGGAAATGGTTGTAAGTAAGCACGTAGTGAATATTTATTTAATGCAAAGTCCCAATCAAAATCTACCTTTATCAAAAGAAGTGAGCATTTGGAAAAGGAAAATAGGAGTATAAAATAAATTTTTAAACTGTCAGCTGGAATAGTGTCAAAAAAAAATGACAATAAAGCTTGAACTACATCGAATTTACAAAACTGACAGAAATTTGATGTCCCACTTTTTTTGCCCGCAATAGTACGTTTATGAATATAAAATATGACAACACTGGAGACTATAACAACTGCAACATCGCTATGTGACGTTTGTCAAAATTTATTTAACAAGTATGTAATTTTAAAAACAAAACTTAATTTTGCTTTTGCATAAAAAATTATCATAAAACTGTAGATTTGTTTTATATTTTTGCAGTTGTTTCGAGCAACTTTACCTTTACCCAATTAATCTGCGTCTGAATGAATCTACGAGTGACATTTCGATCGTCACTACTACCCAGAATCCAAAATCAAGGTATTTGATCAGAGTGCAAGAATCTTATCAGCTTGTTTGCATCGAAAAAGCCCACAAGTATTGTTCGCGAAAATCTATAAATGTATTCTAGATCAAAAAGTTTCATTGATGAGTCAGTGAACCAAAAACAAGGTGAAATGTAATTATAGACGTGAACTAACGCCCGCAACAATTACAATTTTCCAGATTAGATGTGTCGATTAGGGAAAGATTGATTGGAGCAGAACAACAGAATATTTCCACAATTACAAAATGTTTACGCTTTACAAACAGAAGCAACAATCGTAGGAAAATGGGACAGAAATCGGTGCCTACTATCGTGGAAGCGTGCACCGCGTCGCACAAAACAAACGAAATCTAATCGCACATAATAAATATGGAAATGATAAAAATTCATTACCGACACGTGACATTGAACGCACCAAGCGTAAAAATATTAATGAAGAGATTATTGGGAAACGCATTATGATTAGATTTGGACAAGGCTTTGCTTTCGTGCAATTATCGTTTGCTAATTAATAACTAAAAAAACAAAAAGACAGATTGACACGCCGCTTATCAAAATTATTGAAGAGAACACTCTTTGATACTTTTGAGTTTGTGGCAAACATTTGCAGATTAATTGCGTTGTATGTGCGAATAAAAAAAAAAATAATTGGAATGTTTTCTCTCAGTAACATCCACACTTATCAATAAATATTTTGCTCTGATTGATAACGACTAATAAGGATAAATAAATATCGAATAAAAAACAGATAGTGGACGGAGGAAATACCACCAGCATTGACATCGATTTCGGTGTTATAAATAAAGAAATTGGATCATCTCTTGGAAACGTTAAGATCAACACCAGAATCAGCACAATCAAGAATTCAATTTTTTTTACACTATTATTCTCTCCTTTGACATAAACACAATTATTTTGGGTTTTTAATACGTTATAGCACGTTCAAAGGAAAAAGTACACATCACGTGGTGTCCAGCTTCACGGACTATCACGTAAATCATAAGACCGCCCATGTACTTCTCGATTTGGAAGTTCTCTACTTCTGTAAGGAAATCTGGACATCTCAAATTACAGTTATTTTCGGCACACCTAAACATATCAAAAAAGTTTCAGCATCATAGGAGTCAAATATTATAGGATTTTTGTACAGCTTTTCTCCATTAGAGACTTGCCGATGGAGCAGCCAGCAATACGTTCAGATCTGAGTCTTGTGGCAAATGCATGGGCGAATCTCGCAGCTTCTGCAGATTGGAGCACCTAGATGTAACCTTAGTAGAGACGTTTATTTTATTGTTTTTTTTTTAATTATTATCTTGTCAATAGCTTCAACAAGTTTCATAATGAAAGTACGGCGAGGTTATCACACTTTTAAGATAGTGAACGTCTTCTAAATTTATTGCTCGAGTACGAAAATCGCATGACCAACTTGTCAATTATCTGTCATTCTTGACATTTGAAATTTTATCAAAACCTACTAGAGTTTCTAATGAATGAATTTTTCTAAAAACAATCCTAGTCGCAATTAAAGTGTGTCGATAAGAATCATTTTTAATCGTTTATTATTCTGGATTTGCAACTTTCAGTTTTATGACGTGGATAAAACATTATTGTTTTATATAGTATCAATTTTCCGGCGATTTTCAATAAACAATAATTGTAAAGGGATGCGATAAAAATCTACTTTATCTTTACAAAATAGAGCAAACAAATAAACATCTCATCCATTGTTAAAATATATTAATTGAGATACAATCAACACGGATAATATCGATGATAAGACTGAGATATTCGTGGTAATAATTAGAAGAGCGATCTAATAAAAAAATGCGCGAGAATGGCCGTTCGGTCCGCACAAAGCGCAAATCTTGGCGTCGCCTTTGCAGACTTTCACTGTGCTGCATTTCGGGTCCGCCGAAAACGAGCAGCGCAATAATTTTTCAATTAAACTCAAGGCCCGCGGCGCTCTCCTAATTGCAAAATTTGTATTCCCGACATCGAGAGTTCGAGACACCGGAAGACATTCTCGCTCTCGCAGTGGGAGTGTGCGAATTCCACTATCTGCAAGCACCGGACGACCTTTGCGTCGCTCCGTCCGCAGCGAAAACACCAATTAACTCAACCGCTGAACTTGAGATGGGCTCCAAGTTCAGGAGTCTCGCCGTAAATCCCCCATCCGCCACTTTCGAAAGGTGGCGAACGTGCGCGCGATTTTTTTACTACTTACTTGGATGTTGCCCATGGTCTGGAAGGCCGTGAAGACCAGCATGAAGGCCAGGCCCAGGAGGATGACGTTGAAGAGGCGTCTGTCGAATGCCATTTTGACCGATTGTTGTTGTTGTTCTTTGATGAAGTTTTCGGACTGGCACGACCATTCACTTTCGTTCCAATTGTTTATCTGGTTTGAAATTTCTACTTGCGAATGGTTTTATAACACCGGTGCTGCCGTCTCGTGGTCGTAGCCTCACTCCGACCGATCAGAGGTGATTATTACGTACAATTAAGTGCGTTTGGAGCCACTAATTCAGGTGACGGGATTGTTTCTAATTGTCGTCATTTTTACAACGGTCGGGGTTGACCGGGGGCGGCGCAGGAAACGGAAACGGGCTAGAGGGCGCCCTTCGCCGGTGCGTCTCCACTCTGCCATTTTTTTTAACAGTGTAATGCAAAGCACGCGAGCCTCTTCCTTGAATTGAATGTCAAAACTATTCGTTGTCTTTTTATCACGAATAACCGCACGCTGGTAATAGTAACAACAGTCCAAGTGGCGACTCCTGGCGGAATCCGTTTGGTACAACATCCTGTGATTCCCACTCCGACTTCCGTAAAGATCATGCTTTACTTTTTCTGATTTCACAATGGAGAAATTAATACTCGACCTGTTTGCGAAAGGCAAATTTGGTACACCTACGATTATTGTATGGTGATTTGGACACCCGTTGTCATCATCATTATCATCAGTTGCTCAGCAAATATTTGTGTTCGTTCCCCGAAAACAATTGCATTAATGCCACAACAAACCACCCACTTGGTCTAGATTTAAAAAAATCTTCAACTTGGACGTTGCTGATGGTCATAAAAGCAGTACAGAAATCAACGTGAAGAAAATTTTGTCAGTTTTTTGCTCGTTCCAAACAATTAAATTAATTCCGCAAACGCTCGGGTACCACCCACATGTTCCAGATTAAAATGGGTCACGCACTTCGATGTTGCTCGTGGTCTTGGAAAGAAATAAAGTTGAAAAAAATGACAAGCCCACAAAGACAACATTGACACATCGGTCTACCATTTTGAGTGGAGAAAATTCAAGAATATTTGCTTCAACTGTCACATTTTGGCAAACGTCACACAAGTAAGAATGTTGTCGATAGATGGCAGGACGGTAGATTTGGGTTCAAAACCATCCACTTTCCCCTACGCAGTGTTTTTCATTCTGAAAAAGAGATACGGAACCAAGGTCTGATAACCCAGGACATGGGAAATTACAATAATTAATACTTCGTACATGTTCTTCTAATTATATCTGACTTCGAAACACGACCAAATTTATTCTTGTAGAAATAATCGACGATCACAAGGATACAAAGTTTGGGTGGATGAGGACTTGTGGGCGTTTTTGTGAGTGACTGCGATAACACAGATTCGTGGTGGTTTTCAGAGCGCATCGTAATTTGGCGATTTAAAATTAAATTTGACATTTGTGCACTTGGTGACATTAGCAAGCGGTGGTGCCAACTGTAACTAAATGTTTGTAAAATATGGATAAATCGCGCTGCTCTAAGTACAAGATTGTGGTATTTGTTGACAAACAAATCGACTCGTTTTGTCCCAATTTCAGCTACCATTAGTACCAAGCAGAGCTCGACGAAAACCGAGCAAATTAGGTGCAATTAAATGCTTTCTTGACGAGTCAAGCACCTCTTAATCGCCAATCACTTGAAAATTAGAAAATCGTAACAGCTCTCAGAAATTGCTTTTAATTGACGACAATTAAGATATTTTTCACGTACACCCCGCATGTTCGACAAATCGAGTGATCACCTCTGATCACCCGCTATACATGCACAGTTGGTACCATTGAAGTGTTAAAATACTTGACGCAAATACTCGATGAGGTACGGTCTGCAATGAGGTGCCGCCGATAATTAAGTGCAAACAGAGATGTCCCCGTGCAAACAGTCTAATCGAACGTCTCTGTTTGCGCATTCTTATCTGTTTGCGGGGCGACACCTTTGTGAACCACCGATGACAGCGGTGACATTTCCCGTTCAAAATTTCGCGCCGTTCGGTTTGCGGTATTGGTGGGGCGGCCGTGAATCCCGTCGTAGAATCGGAAAAGTCGCGTGCGTGAAAAGATTCCGTTTTCCGGTGCGAAATTGCAGGGGAATTGTTAATTTCGGTCGAAATCAGAGCGCGCACCGACCGGACCCGACCATTTTCGTGTCGAGATCGTCCAGCCGCGGTGTCCCAGTAATAGAAAGTGATGTGGTCGTGTTGGTCTTTTTTTCGGTGTTGCCGACGATGATTTATGATATTTTGGCGTAATTATCAATTCGGGTTCCTGCGAATAATGCAACAAGGTAAAACGTGACGTGATTGGTGCAATCCGGTGAAAAGTCACCGTTGAAATACACTTTTGTTTACGTGAAATGGAAAGTGATATCTGCCTTCTCTATCATAACATGATCTCATCACGTAAAAGCTAATTTCTAGTGTTGTGTTATCGGTTTTTGTACAGGATTTTCAAGCACAATCGTCTCGATAAATTAATATGAAGAAGCAATTCTTCCGGGTCAAGCAGCTCGCCGACCAGACTTTCCTTAGGTATTTTTTTCCTAGTTACGCCCAAGCCCCGTCACAATCGACAAATTTCCCAATAAATCAATCGCCCAAATCCATATCATTCTTATCAACACGTCTACATCGTGTTTGTTGTGAAATAACAAACGAACGACAGTCAAAAATTTTGAGGTTATGACCTCCTCCACCCTTTCCACCTTCCTTTACGGCGACAATTTAACCAACAATATAATCGCCTGATTGCTCCCATTTATCCCATTGTATCCAAATTAACCCAATTATCGGACGCACAACTCGCGATTCTCTTGATTGACGCCGAGATGATTTTTACAGGGCTGACAAAAGCGAAGTTTTGAACAATGAAGAACTTCAAGTGGCTGATCAGAAAATCGAATACCTACGAACGGCACTATCCGCGATCGTCAAAAGGATACCGCACTCTGGCCAGAATAACGACATCGACAAGCGAATCGTAAGTCAAACTGGCCCTTCGTGAACACTCCTAACCGTCAGATTTTAGAAAAAGTGCACCGAGCATCACCTAGCACAGGTATTTCTCGAGCAGAGCACGCGGAGAAACGAACAAGGTGATTTGCAAGATCTATCTGGCGATTTATTTTGTACCATTTTGAAAAAATGTGGCAACGCGCAACAAGAACTCGCCAAGCAATATGCCGACCAGGAAAAACAAGTCGAGGATTTCGTCAGCACCCCTCTGCAGACACTACTAGACACTGACTTCCATAATATTTTGAAACAAAAGCGCAACCTTTCAAAGTATATTTTAGACAAAGACTCTGCAAGTAATAGGTATCATGTAAGTTTTTTTTTTTTGTGGGATTGGCAGATTTTTAATGAATGTGCCCTCAGGCGACGAAAAAAGAAGCTTTAAGAGATGACATGGAAGAGGCGGACTATAAAGTGGAACAAAGCAGAGACGCGTTGGCCCACGAGATGTTTAGTTTGTTAGCCAAAGAGAACGAATTGGCCGGTTACATGTTGCAAATATTGAAATGCCAAAGGTCTTATCATGATAGTGCCTTAAAACACCTAGAGGATGTGATTCCTGAGCTAGAAAAACAAATTGGTAGGTGTAACTGTTGACGCAAACTTGAACAGCTGTCATGACGGTGGCTAACTTCAGGTCAGTCTGACCAACTGTCAGATCGTAAAGTCGTGGCCAGTCTGTCATTTTTTATTTTTGGAAAATGTATTCTGAGAAGTATTAAATTTGAATAACCATTTAGATAAATATTTCCAAATAAGTTGCGAGTAGAGATAAGCGGTAATGGTTGCGCCATCACG
The DNA here is from genome assembly GCF_963966145.1 of Tenebrio molitor. Classification (NCBI taxonomy): domain Eukaryota; kingdom Metazoa; phylum Arthropoda; class Insecta; order Coleoptera; family Tenebrionidae; genus Tenebrio; species Tenebrio molitor. The sequence goes on from NC_091046.1 coordinate 46,744,149, forward strand.
CAACCCTGCTTGGTGGTAGAATTTCAAACTAAATTTGGTTAAACTGCGATTGATTTAAAAGAAATTTATAACAAAGAGCGAAATTATTCGAATCTCTTTGTGGCAACTTTGTTTTTTGTTCCTGTCAAAATATCTGCGAGGAAGTGAGATAGAAGAAATGAAGAATTATCCTTGTGCGTGTTATTAAAAAAAGAGATGAATCATGTTGTAAATATCAATATGTCGATATAAATATCTGCGGTTTCGCATTAAATATTTACTTTGCAGTAAATTTTGCAATGTATTACATACATTTATTTCAGTTTGTGGTTTTTTTTATCGTATTTTCAAATAAAAAGAGAGTTTGTTGTTTGTTTTTGTAATTTGTCAAAAAAGTTTTTGATTGTTGCGGTCCTCTGGGTTAAAAAGAAAAAGAAATGTTGCAGTGGGTTGCGCGCGGAGGAACGAAGAGGAAAAAAAACACAATGTTTACGGTTTGTTTTGTTTTTAGGCGATAGTTCGGTGAAGCGCGTCTACGGCATTCCCCTCCAGGAGCACTTGAGGGTGACCAACAAAAGAATCGCCCTACCGCTGGAAATCTGCATAACTTTGTTGATGAGGCACGGCCTCCACGAAGAAGGCCTCTTCCGCATCGCCGGCGGCTCTTCCCGCGTCAAAAGACTAAGATCGTCCATAGATTCGGGCTGTTTCTCGCAAAAACTGATCCCCGAGTACCAGGACGTCCACGTGTTGGCCAGCGCCCTCAAGATGTACCTCCGCGAACTACCCGACCCCCTCCTCACCTCCCAGCTGTACAACGACTGGATGCAGTCGATGCAGCGGCCCGAATCGGAGAGAGTGGAGGTGGTGAAGCAGCTGATAGCCAACCTGCCGCGCGAAAACCGCGAGAACCTCTCGTTCTTGATGCAGTTCCTGTCGGAGCTGTCGCGCCACCCGCAGAACAAGATGAGCTCGTCCAACATCGCCATAGTGGTGGCGCCCAACCTCCTGTGGGACAAGGGGGACGTGGTGAACATGGGGAACTGCGCGGCGATCAACATGCTGGTGGAGCTGTTCATCAAAGAGGTGCAGACGCTGTTTCCCGACGAGGTGACCAAGCTGGTGACGTTCTCGTGGGCGGACGACGACGGCGGCTTCATTAAGAACACGGTGGAGTTCAGCGTTAGCAGCGAGAACATCAGCGTGGCCGAGAGTCCCAAGCCCAGCTCCAGGAAGAAGAAGACGCCGGCGCCGGGACCCCCGAACAGCGTCGTCAGCAGGACCGACCAGGACCTGGTGCACAACGAGAAGAACGTGATGTCGGCGTCGTACCCGTCGGGCAGTTCGACGCTCAACAGGCCGCAGAAACCCAAAGACAGCTCCAAGTTGAAGACTTCGATAGGGGTGAACACGGACAGGATCAACCACCAGGAGGAAACGCACAAGAGTGAGACAGCCAAACAGGCGCCTCTAGTCAGTTTAGATAGTAGCAAAACGGTCGCCCACAAGGTCATCACCGAGCCGGCGACCCCAGTCCAGGTGTCCAAAGCCAAACCCGTACAGCCGATCCTCGCACAAAACGCTTGTGATAACAAAAACTTCAAAACCACATTAACGCACTCGGTGATGGCGGAGGCGGCGGCGCCCCAAGCCAAGCCGGTGGCGGCGCCCCGGTCGATCGACGCGACGGTCACCCGCAGCTCCTCGATCCGGATCGACCTGAAGGCGGCGCCGTCCGAGTCGGGCGAGGTGCAACTGCGGCGGCCGGAGGTGACGGCGGCGAAGCCCGAGGTGCCGGCGCGGCCCGCGTCGCTCAACAAAAGGCCAAGCGCGGAGATGGACCCGACCGTGCACCGGACGCAGTGCTCGGTCTACAGCGTGGCCAACAAGCAGCAGCCGAGCTACGTGAACGTGCAGAACCGCAACGAGAAGTTCCAGCCGGGCCACGACAACCAGATAGCCGAGAAGGAGCGCTTCCTGGGCCACCACCAGCCCATCAAGTTCGCCGACATCAACTCGAACAGCAGGCCGGGGCTGCCGCCGAAGGCGACCAAAACCGGCGACAAATCGGACGCGAGCAAGTCGAACGAGGACCTGGGCGACCTGGGGGAGAAGCTGAACGGCAATCAGAAAACTAGTCATGTGCGCACCAGGTCGGACGGCAACTTGATCGAGCTCAGCGACAGCCTGATGCAGACGCCGCCGTCGCCGAGGAGTCTGAACAAGCCGACGCAGCCGCCGCCTCCGCCGCCCGTCAACCTGTGCAGGAAGGAACCGGACAGTACTGATTTGTAATGTGGAACGCGTCCAGTGATTGAATTCTTTTCTATCGTTACTCCCGCTAGTAAATATATGAACAAATAGTTGCTGTTCGACTGAAGTTAAAATTTTAAATTTTAATGTTAATGTTAAAGTTGAAACTGATTTTATTTATTTCGGAGAATGATATATTTACTGGTTAATGATGAGGCACACAAGATGCAATTTATATATTTTTTATGTTCGCTTTAACAAAACTGATCGCAGTATAATTTTAGAGGTTAGGAATTTTGATATTTTTCATTTTATCAAAAGAACTGTACAAGCCGCAGTCAATAAAACCTTCAATTTACTTCAAAACTGTTTTATTACTGCACAAAAACGCATTTCCATCAAATCGTGAAGAGAAAAATCGAAGAAACATTTTTTCGTTTAATAAAAACTCCAGGTATGCAACGGGATATACATCGTGTATAGCTGGTTGCATATCTCTGACCAAATTTGAAAAAAATCGATAAAAACGCAAGTTGGATTTTGTTGCAAATACGAATAATAGTTATTATACGTCAATTACAACAACGTAGACAATTACGTTCGTAATAACAAGTGTTTAAGTTAACGAGTACTTAAATGGCGGCCAAAACAAGTTTTTTTTATTCGTTGGAAGTTCGGTCGATACAAAAAATTACAATTTAAACTTTCTAATTGACGTAACATTCATCAAATATCCGTTTGATAAATTGACTGGATCGAGAAACCGAGAACAGAAAGTCAGGTACCCAAACAAACAGTCCCTCAGCGCGCTGTTTATACGACCTTTTCCCGTTTATTTAATCGAATCCGACACGCAGGTACGTTATACACAATCCATTATCTCCAAATCGAAGCCTCCGACGGTCATGTAAACGTTTCATTTCCAAATGTTCCACATCTAAAAATACCAAAGAGCTATCAAAGTTTTACAGCACAATGGTTAGCCAGTTTGTACGGTAACCGGTTCCAAAGCAAAATGGAATGTTTTGTTAACAACCATGCGCTCAAAATTTACGATTTATTCGATTACGACGGCATTACCGCACCACGAAAACACCCAATTACCAGACCGGCCTACATCCTGCACGAGGACTACTTCTACCAATTTTACTACGGTAAGTGGAAACAATTAGACCCGATCGCCCCTCACCTCGTCGCTAATTGGCCCCGCCGTCCAGCTTGCTTTCCCCGGAACTTTCCCTCTCGACAGCGCCCCGAAGAGCCACCGCGAGTTCCGCGGCCCCACAGTTTGGGCGCCGCTGGTGGAATCCCACTTCTGATTTGAAAAAGGTGGGCAAGGTGGAGGTGAACGAGCGAGCACATGGCCATGCCATAGAAATGTAAATTTTTCGGTGCGGTAGTTGTCTTGCGGTGGTGCTCGCGTACGAATCGGCGCGACTTTCGATGTGCTCCACCGAATCGAAGAGGCGACCGTTGTGAGACGCGAAGCGCCTCCGAACGATGTGCATTTGCGTAACCGACGCCCAACGAAAAAGTGATTTTTCTTGAGGAAGTGAGTTTGCGAACTGGCAGAGGCAACCGCTGCGATCACGCAAAAACGACAAGAACTGGCGATTGTTTGTTGAAAAAACGCAAAAAGCGCCGCGCTGCTATCGCGTGTGGTGTCCTCCGGAGGTGGTCGCGTTGCTAAACGAAATTCGCTCGACTCCTACTTATGCAACTCACGTAATGACAACAGAAGCCTTATAATATTTGTCGCGTTTATTGTTGTAAATAATAACGGTGTGGTAATAATTGTTCTGTGCCAGTTACATATTTGCGCAGGAGCTGTGTTTGTAGGGTTAAATAGTCGCGGTAAATACCACGCGGATTACTCTTTTCGGGACAACCTCGATTTTTTTCTTCTTTAAAGATAACGCGCACCTAACAATTGGTTCCGTATTATGCACCGACTGTTTTTACATTTGTTGAAATTAAATGTGGTCGGAAAATACGTTTCACTCGGCTAAACTTGACCATTTTTTAATCTATTCACTTCACTTTTAACGCAATTGCGACGTTCCAAATGAGACCAGCGCACGGCATTCAGGCAGCATTTATTTACATCCTAGATAGTGCTGTCAAACATTAATGAACTTTATGACCTACTGGTCTGAATTTAGTACCGAGATATGAATCATTCTAAAAATAAAGTTGCGAATAATGAAAGTTTGTCACACAAAATAGACAAAAAAGACATTTCTGGATTTGGAAAAGTCTAACAATAAACTTCAAAAAAAGATAATTCAAAGCTGGTCGACTTAAAAAAAAATCGTTTGTTTGATATTGCGCAGTAAATCACGGTTTGCTGAATCAGTTCCGCTAATTTTCATTTTCTTAAACAATCCGCCTTATAATAAGCAATTTAATTGCATCGCAATTGATTTGATTCAAATTAATTTTTTCATTCTTACGTTGGCAACAGTCCACTTGCTACCACGTTTTCAAAGACTAATCAAGCGTGCTTACGTCAAATTCAAATGTCAAACGTTGGAACGTTATCGCGTTGACATTGCCAACGGGGCCCGCGTTGCGCATTTGAGATTACATGGTCGGGTTCATTTTTGCCAATTAATAAATGTCACAAACTGTTTTGTTTCTATTTTAACAATCTAAAAAAACAAAATTCGGAGAACAATTTCGAAATCCATTATTATATGTATTTAAATTGCATTGTGTGCAATTATAATTCCATTAGTGACAAATATCCTGAGGAACAAGTTACTACGAAGAGGAACGGAAAAAACAAGAGCCGGCTCTGATCACAACACCAGATGGCGTCCAAATCGTTTTTAGTAAAATGTTTAAGCAGAAATACCCACTTACCTTTACGTTTACTTCCGCTTCTCTTCGCGAATTAACCGCTTTCCACAAACTGCAATTCATTTTTCTTGTCATAAACAGACAGGAAACGCAGTTTCTAATTAATGACTATCTTGTTAACACACAAAAACCCGTTCATCAACTCCATTTGAATTGAAAATAACACCAGAGGGCGCTCAAGTAATTTTTGACATAAAGTCACTAGATATCTAGTGACTTTATTTTGACATCTTCAAAAATCTGTAGAACTTTAAGTAGGTATACCAAATCAGATTTTTTTTTGTCGTAAAACCTTCATCAGGATCCAGGCGAGAAAGAGTATTTTGTATTTAATCACCGCAAACACAAAAACTTTGTTCACAGACTTGACTTGACCTGTTCCGAACACTACGAGTAGAAGGCGTTGATCGGTGGTTATTTCTATGATGCCGTTATTAAATTTTCAATAAAATAAGATTTGTTTATGTTACTCTAAAACCGTCACTCCGACGAGAAACGTGAATTTTATTATTAATATGCATTTTCTCATCTCAAGCAGCTCATAAAACGCCGTTCCACTTGATTTGATTGCAAAACACTAGAGGGCGCCAAATTATTTTTAACCTCTACATTTCAACAAAAGCAATGAATTTTAAATACAAACTCTCACCTTGTGTATTCACGCGAGAAACTCCATTTAATCATTAATGCGTTTTAAATCGTTACACAACAGTCTGGTTCATAGAGCGTCGATTCCACACTTGACCTAACCTGGTAAAAAAAACACCAGTCTCAAGGCGATTAATAAAGATCTATTTTGTTACCATAATCGCCACCGAAACGGAAAACGTGCATTTTATTATTAACACTCGTTTTGTCAGCGCAGTTTGAAAAAGTGTTCACAGAGCATTCATTCTTGTCTTGATCTGATTTTAAAACATCCCAGATGGCGCTCAAGTCACTCTTGTTTGTACTTTTATTTTCTCATTCTTGCATTCGCTGGGGTTTAATAATTTGTTCAATAACTATCAATAATTTGTTTTTGTTGTAAAATCTTCAGTTATTAGTAAGAAATTCGTGATATCAACGCACGAAAGTCTTGTCGCAGACTTGTCAATAGTAGATGGCGCTCGGGTAGGACTTGGACTTAACCTATAACTTTACACCCAAAAAAAAAAAGAGAGGGAACTTTGAAACTGCTTTGCTGAGGATGCAGTTAATAATTTCCCGTAAAGTGAGCTTGGTTTTTATTGCCCTCCGTTTGACAGGAAGCGAGCATTTTACGAGCGATGGCGCTCGTCAAAGCCCCATTCACTCCGCATCCATCCATCTCTGACCGCATTTCCGTTCCTAATTAAGACAGCGCCCGATTCCGGCTCGCCGATTTTCCCAACAAAAACTGCAACCGTTTATTATCGCAGGCCCACACAAATAAACCGGCCGTAAATTTAACCGTAATCACGGAATTACATTTCACCGACAGCGCGCAACACGCTCTGTATATTTTAATTCGGGCTTTATGCGGAAACTAACGGTCGTCGTGGCGGTTGCCTCCGGAAAGCGCGTCTCCAGCAATGAAATCGGTGTTTTTTCAGTCGTCTCTCGATTAACATGTCGTCGCTGCAGCCAGCAGACGGGAACCGAACGAAAAACGGAAGCAGACCAGTCAGTTTCTATGATAATTGCGTGGAAAACGGAAATAATGGGGGCTCCGACAGTCTCGTCAGGGAGACGCAATTCGACGCCAGTCCGACGCAAGCACATTGTTTGGTCACGACCGTGCCCCAGAACATCGTGGCGCAGACACTGGCCAGTAAGCACACGCCCAACAGGAACAGTTTGAGGCACAGTCGCATGATTGCCATGAATAAAAATGGACGAGGTAAAAGGGGAAACAAGCACCTGAAGCGCTTTCCGGGTAATCTGGTCCAAAAACAGGATTACCTGAACAACAGTTGTACCCTTTACATTGTTACAGCCCTCGCGAAGGGCGTGAGAGACAACAACAGCTGAAATACAAAAGTCACTCAGTTGATTGTGACAAACAAAACTACAGTCTTGGATCAGTTCGTACGATCAAATTTAAATTAAATCAGCTTTGTCAATTTTTTTTTTCGTGTTATGTCGTTGCATCGACAATAATTGTTCGTGGCGCTGTCGGCGCCGGAGTCGAATCTAACCTAACTTATGCACCTACAGGTTCCTTTATTTGCAAGAATTAGTATCTTCCACCAGTACCTACAATATGTATTTAATTTCAAACTATAGCAAGACTTGAAACAGCGACAATTCTGCGGTTTTATTCCTTACCGTTTTCGATACAGGTGCCACATTACATTCCGATTATGTTCTTGTGGCCGGTCTTAACTCCGTATGTGAAGTGTAAGGAATACAAATGACGGATTACGGTAATGATGGCAATATTAAAAGTGCATTCAACGACTCCACCAATTAATATTCCGAAAGTTTGTCTCTCTGTGGTCTACGTGAGCGATTTTTGATCGGTAATACACTTTAAATTGTGAATGAAACTCAGCTACGTGCATCCTCTCCGCTGTTGGATATAGCTATTTTTTCATTTTCCGGTGCTATTTACGTAAATATATCCGGTCATGGGAGATGAGAATGCAGAGATTTTTTTTCATTTCGTTTCCGCTCAAAATTAGACGCTTGAATAACCTAACGCTCTGCTCGGTTGGGCTTTTTTTTTATTTTCGAGTCATTATGTCTAGAATATCAACGACTATTTTAACTGCGTTTTTATCATATTTTATGTTCGTTTCAAGTTTTCGATAAGTTTTTTTTATCGGTATTTAAAACTTGTTTGTGGCTTGTTCTGTTTCTGTCTTTTTTCATTACGTAGAAACCACAAAAATACAAAAAATTCCTTCGATATTCTTCTCCCCACATTTTTAGCTTTGTTCCGATTTGTTTTGATTTTTTTCCTGTCACATATTTTTCAAGCGTTTCTTCTCAACATTCTTGCTTCCTTCACTAAACCATTAAATTGTCCGACAATTATTTCTCCACCTCCACCTCTTCTCTACATTTCCTTCTTTTAAACTTTGTTCTCTGTCTTACCAGACGCTCACTCACTTCTTTAAGTCACTTAAAAAAATTATTTCGGCGTTTGTTATTAATTTATTATGGTTTAAACTGCGTATTAAATATACAAAACAATATGATTCATCAAATTATACATGACAGCACTTGGGTAAATGAACTTAAGCTCAAACAAATAAGTGGTTCGGAAGGTTCTTTCTGTTGACGATATTTGGTCTTTTCTTATCTTAAAATAACTTCAGTTCCGCATCATCGTGGGAAAAATTCTCTACACTTTTTTTTGTTAACAAAAAACTGCGAACGTATAACTCGTTCCATTTACATTAAACTAATTTGGTGTCTTTGACGTACAATGTTGAATTCGTAGCGACAAAACTTTCTAGAATCCACTTGTTCCGTTTGACGTACTTTTGCTTTTAAATGTAATTGCGCATTTCCTCACCTTTTACGCGTTTTCCAACAATTAAACGCTACATGATTCATACCCCTCAGGCTTGAGGCACCATTAAAACTTGTTCCTTCATTCCAGTACCGAACAAATACCTTCCTGCAATAATCCGGTACCATAAACTAGCCAAAGCACTGTTGGGCCTGATCATACTACTCGGACTAGCAATATGTTTCCTGGCCCTGTGGCTGCTAATCTGGGCCCCCAACATTCGACAACGAGACAATCCGCACTGGAGCGGCGTTCCGGTACGTCCCCGATTTGAGAAATTACGATCTCATCAAAATATCTTCCAGGTCTTGCTGTCCGGAATCCTGGGTATGGTCCTGGTGTGCTGCTTCCGCAAGGAACACCCCGGCATGAAGAAAAACTTCTTCGTCTACTCGATCAAGGTCCTGAGCGTGATGTTGAGCTCGCTGGCCGCAGCGACCTCTTTCATCGCGTGCGGTTTCGCCGTCGTCCACCTGGTGTCGCTCTACACCATGACCTGCACCCCCTCGGCCAAACTGGACTCGACTTGCGTGTGCCAAACCGCCGCCAACAACGACACGAGCTCCTCGGTTCGCAGTTACCATTACGTCGACCTGAGCTGTCTCGAGGTCGACAACATACTCACCATCCTCGTCATATTTTCGTGCGCTTGCAACTTTATAGCAGGCGTTTTGGAAGTGTGGTACGTCTACCTACACTGGGCCAGTAGGTATATCTATACCTATTCCAAAGTCAGGACCGAGGACAATCAACCGACAGTTCTTACCAATTCTAGATAATACTCGTACCTGTTTTTCCGTCACGTCCCAAAGATTTTTCTGTGTATATACATGTGTTATATTTTCGATTTTAGTTGTACTTGCAGCTTGATTCGGCGCGTTTACTTAGGATTTGCTGTGGAAATTAAACACGTTGTCTTTGTAAAAAATTTAAATAAAGTTATAGATTTTTCACAGTGTATATCCTTCTTACAAGTACAGATTTAACGATCACAATTACTGTTAACATGGCAATGAACAGACTTGGCCACCTTTCGGCAAGACTGGAACCGTTTAGGAATGGCTACCATAGAAACTAATTTTGTACAATTTGTACACTGCTTTGCAAACAAAACCGGACGAGTTATCTCGGCTCGCCGATGACTCATCAACAAATCTTGTTTGCGTTTCCCTACAAAAAAGCTATAGTTGCTGTGGTCGTTACTTACACCTGCGACACTGATTTCTGCAGATGCGTCGCCTTCTTTTTGCACTTCTTTCGCTTGGACGTATCACAGTCACAATTTAAAAACAACAAATATGTCATACCTGACATGAGCACCAGAAAACGTTCAATTCCAATTTGACTCTTTAAGCGTCAATTTCTATCACACACGTCAACATGACAAACAGCACCGTATGTTATTGCTATTCATAACATTGGACACAATATACACTGTAACAATCAATTAAAATATATAAAATATTCTTCTGAACTCTTTCAAGTTTAAAACTTTGATGTATAAATAAAAATAAATGTGTGTAAAACCATCTGATAACTGCTCCCTCTACCGGAGCAAATGTAACACTTGCAGAAATCAGCGCCACCATGGATACTAGTAGCAAGCTATAGGCATAGTACGTTGTGTGGATACCATTATTTTATAACAGGTGCGGCTTAAGTAAAAAGTAAGTAAATTGCACTAACGGAATATATAGAAATGCGTGGTTTGGTAACGATTCAAAATTGCTATCCGCCCACTACCGCAGGCGCCACATTTAAGTCCACTTGCGACATCCCTTCGTGAAGAGATCGAGCATGACTTAAGTCTAAAACCAGCTTAACTAACTAACTTCAATTCTGCATCAAGTTAACGTGCATCGCGGGTTGCATCAGACTATCTCTGTAGCGCGCCTTCAGCATGGACCCCAACCATTTCGCCCTGGTCTGGGGGTCGTTCCACACCAACACGTTGCCGAAGTACGGACAATTCTTCGTCCGTTGCGGGTGCATCTTTCTCTCGATGAACGTGATCGTCCATTTCGATTGGGGATTTCTCTTCGACTCGTGTCCGAAATACCACAAAATTTCCTCCATGCTGTACGTGAAAAGTTTCTCTTCACACTGCAACACGACACTGATTCGGATTGTCACGGGTAGAGTGCGCCACTTACCGAGCGATCTTTGAAACAGTTCAGCTTGCCTTGGCTGAACTCGAACATGAATATTTTGAAGTTTTTCGAACGGGAGTCGGAAAATTTCAGTTCTGCCGAAAGCGTGGTCGACTTCTCTTGAATGAAGTCGGAATATTTGGCTATGGGGAGGAGCACCAGGTGGTTGTCTTTGCGGTCGGGTTCGTCCCAGTAGCTCCATCTGAGGACTATGTCTAAAACCTGGGGCCACGATCACGGAAAACTGATGGGGTAAAGTGCAGAAAATCGTACCTTCTCGGAGAAATGAATCGGTCTTTGTAGTTTGTTGTTCAACACTACCTCTTCCAAGATCAAGTCGTGGACTTGCATGTTGATTTTTGAACTCAATTCCACGCAAACGTCGTACGCAGTCTTATTAGGTCCGATCTACAATTCCAATCGCAACTTGTACACAAAATCTAAATAAAGACATTTCGACAATCGATCGCCATTTTAATTTTTGAAAATTTGACAGTCGACTCGTACCAACCAAAAAGACGAAAGTTACTAAATTAAACTGTCAATTCATTTCATGTACTTAAATCTATTTGAAGATTTTACGACGATAAAAGCGAGTCTCGTCTAAAATAAACTTACCGCAACATTGACAGGCTGTCCTTCTTTGTTGTGAAGATAAATCCACACTCGAAAATCGCCGGCTTTTTTACTATTACCGACGACCCCTTGTGGCGCCTTGCTGTACTTCTCCAACACCTGTAACATTAATTTTTCTTTCTCAATTTCGGCCGGATCTTCCGGAAAAATATCTCTGTACATTTCAATCAGTTGGCGCACCACGACTGTATTCTGTAGGTGTTTGGTACTCGTGACCGAATTATTATCCTTATCCTGAAAGCAAACGTCAAAACCTGGAACAACCGCCACACTCTCGTACACTTCACCTCCTGGTGCATCAAACTCGGCCCCCAAACCGCCGCCAAATTCTCCACGTTCATCCGATTCTTCTTGTGTTGCGACGCGACAAAATGCAAATGCCCCAACAACTTCTTGGCGGTCTTGTACGAAATGGGAGGCAACTGATCCAGGCACGCCTTGTACATCCTGATCCTGTCGTCCCTGTCGTTGTGTTCTGAAAGAGCGCGTCATGAATCATTGCCGAAAGCGAGCGCGCTCGACGTACTCGACACTTGATGCAAATACTGTCGCTGGTTGTTGGTCAAAACCGGCTCGGGCAAGTCTCTGATGAACCTCTTCAGAGCAGTGGCCACGTCGTGCTCCGTGTGCTTGTCAATCGTGAGCTGCACCGCCCACGCGTCTTTGCGGAACTTCGCCAGGATCTCCGCGACCGCGGTGTTGGTCCCGGGACGGCGATAAATCCCCTCGGTCATGCTTCCTGCGGTTGCCAACGCTCACACGAGACCACCTCACCAACACTTCAACTCACCGTGGGTGTAGATAAAGTTGATGCACTTTTCCACCAACACCGGGATGTCGTCTTTGGTCAGCTGCTGCTGCTCCAAGTAGGCCCCGTTGTTGTGCGCTGCCAACTTGACGATGTGACACCACACCTGAAAACCAACCTTTCAATCATACGGTCACGTGACGGAACCTACAAACTACGCTACTGTGATATGTACCTTTCAGCCGTACGCAGGCTGCAAAATGCAGAGAAAAGATTAACGAAATGTCCGCTCTGGATGCTACTGTACCTTGGTCTCTCTGGATGTCCACATGCGCAGGTAGAGGGTGACGTTTGGGGTGTCGACCACGATGTTGGGACCTTTGTCGTTGGTGCGGGGGTTGTTGTCGCTCTCTTGGTACATCTGCAAGACCATGCAGCGCACTTTTCGCAGGTCCATGGTCTTGGTGGACTGGTTGTCGACGGCGTAGAAAAGGTTTCTTCCCGAGAGCATCAGCCAGGCTCCGACCCACCTGCCACTGACTCCTGTCGAAAGACCAACCATTAATATTATTATTATTATTATTGCAGAGGGCGAGAAGCCGACATTCTCCACGGCTCAAAGCGTGCAATATGAGCTGCCTGAAGTCATGCTTGATCGGTGTCCTTAAGAGGATTATATTTCAGCAACAAAATTTCCACTTTTGGTTTCAAGTGGATACACCGAAAACAGTCGTGTGCCGACAACGGTTGCACTTTCAAGTACCCACTCACCTTCTCTTAGATAGGCCCACCCCATGCGGGTGTAGTCCGTCGTAATCCTGACCGGGAACTTCTTGGTCAAGCTTTCGGCGAGACATTGCATCCACACTCGTCTCTCGGAGATGTCTCTGGTCCCGTAGATGTGACCTCCGCGACTCTTCCCGGTCGTGTTCAATTCGAAACAGTGAAGGTCATCGTTGTCATATCTGAAAGCGTTCGATTCGTGTCACTTTTGTTTCATGGCGAATCAGTGAACCGCGGAGATAATGGGATGGGAAATGGAACGATCTGCTTCCTGGATGCTGTGTGAATATCAGAATCGCGCAACGTCCAATTAAACGAACAACGAACGAAAACACAAAAAACCGCAAGGTCACCGATAAAAAAATACAAAAAGCAAACAGTTCTAGACTCGCGAAAGGGGTTATTGACAAAGGTTAACGGCTAGGGCCACCTTGAAAAGTCGACTCAGTTGCATAAAAATTTAGATAAGCTTTTATGTGTTTGTCAGTCATTTTTATGACATTTTTAACGTGAATCAGTTCGTATTATTGAACGACGAAAAAAGCGTTGCATCATTTTTATTATGTATTGGAAAATTATTGACACTTTCATTTTTACGGTGTACGACTGGAGTGTGTTGCGCTTTTGTACAATTGTCGTTCCGTGTTGTCACACGGTTCAAATTGTTATTAATTAGAAAATTAAAGACTTCATTCACAACAACGCTGCTGGCACAATTAATGACCAGATGTTACACATCAATCAATGGGAAACTGAAAAGGCGAAAAAGAAAATTACAAAAATTACTGCGCAGAAAGAGACCGAGGCGCAAATTCTCAACCGACTTTGCGTTTTTATGCGAGAAGTAAACTTTTTTACGACAGATACGTCGGTCGTTTGAGTCATCCGAGTACGGCCAAGTCGACCGCAGGAACAAAACACAACTTCTGTTCGGTTTGAGGTAATCAGGATGTGAGAGTCAAATGATGGATGCGGCGATGTAGTCGGTAGCAGCGGCGGCGGCAATCATGACGTTACTTAAATCTTGGCTTGCATGTCACAACACTAAACTGGATAAGTGGGCGACGAAAACAAAAGACGTCGGGGCATTGCACGTGTCGTTGCCACCGTCGATATTTACCCCGAGATAACAAACAAGCCCAAGGTCTGCAACTCGTTGGTGAAAAAGAAAACCTGCAACCCGCAACCGCCTCTCCACTCACTTGTATTTGAACTTGGGGTCCTGGAGGATCTGGATGCTGAGCACGCTCTCGGCCGGGAAGTGCTCCTTGATCGACTCCGACGTGCTGTCGGCGTAACAGATGAAATTCGAATTCTGCAGGACGCACCACCTGCCGCTGTACTCGCCGAAGAGGTCCTCCACCGGCCCGCCTTGCACCTTGTACAGCATGCCTTTCTTGTGGACGAAACTCTTCACCTCGAGTTCGGGCCTCTGCACGACCGAGTCCCTGTTCCTGACGCCCTTCACCACCTCGGGGGCCTTCTCGAGCGCGCCCTTCAGCTGCTTCAGCCATCCCGTCTTTTTCGTCTCGCTGGCGGTCTCCTTGACGGACTCGTTGGAGGTGAACCAGTGACTCCTGGACTTCTCGCGGGGGGAGATTTGCGGCGGCTGTTGCTCCTCTTCGGGGAGGGAGTCGAACCGGACGGGGGGCGCCGGCGGCGTTATGAAGTCCTCGGGGTCGGAGTCGTTGGAGATGCTCCAGTCGTCCAGAGTCTTGGTGATGGAGAGGTTGCCGTACAGGTCGCCCTGGAGGAACTCCTCCAGCAGTTTTATGTCCTCTTGGGCCAGGCACGAGGTCGGCGGGGGCTCCTCTGCAAAGGAAACTCACATTTTGGACTGCTCCGAAACTAATTTTTTCAAATTTCGTCAAGTTGGCAGTCCTGACCTACCTACTCGATTTTACACGCAACGCAAGACTTATAAAAATACACTTGACAGCTTTTATCACAATTCAAATATATTAATACGATTTAGATAAGAAATAAATATTTATGCTTCAATTACTAAAAATTATACATTATTTTTTTTGCAAATAATCTCCGATAAATGCAAACAGACACTCTAATTGTTTAAGTTGGCAGTCGTGACACTCCAATGACATACGTCACTCGCTTGACAGTGCCAATATTTTTAATACGATCAGATTAAAATAAAAATATTTTTACGGAGTGATGTAATATCGCATAACAATACTCCACGACCGCATTTTTTTTATCTACAGGTGTTTCCGAGTGAAGTTGCAACAACTGGATGTCTTATCGCTAACTAGGCTACCACCGTGAGCAAATATTTGACTATTCTGATTTCAATTCTTTGCATAAAAAGTGATATTTGATCAAACTATTGGGTAAACAACGGAGACAAGTTCCATTGAACTTAGATTGGATGTTTTCGCAGTCGTGCGTTATTAGCCAATTGAATTAATTCCAACTGTAAAGAAATCTGAGTGGGATGCTCGAATGCAAACGACGCAAATCGCACAATAAGACGAGCTTGATGTATACAAAAATTGCACAATCTACTGTCCATATTTCGAAATTGTGCCTACATGAGAAGAGAAATATTTGCTCGCAAAACAATCTTCACTTTCCCATCGTCGCGTAGCTTGGCAAACATTTGAACTACATTTTTCGCGACTCGGATGCAAAATTAAAAATTATCTCTGCTACTGGCGCCAGTTTTTCACAACAATCTGGACAAATTTGCTCCGAACTTCAGAAGGAAACCCGACCGATGCGTCACACATATCCTGATTAACCGACCGGAGAAGACGCACGCGGTCTCGTTTCCCAGAAAAACTAAAACGACAAGATAAGCAGGAAATTAGTCAAGTCCAACAGTCAGCTCTTCTGTTCGTAATTCAATTCGGTCGGATGGATGTGGACCGTGAATCATCTTCTTTGTTTGACACCAATAAGAACGGATCGTTAATGAAAACAAAGTTCATGTAACAGTATCCAGAGCGATTTATTTCCATTGAAACGCAATAAACCACGCGCTCGTAATCACCACGACTGACAATACGGTTAACTGCAAAGAATGCGATCGAGATGGGGGCAACGATACATGGGGGTTAGGGATTACGTTTACGACGAAAAGCGACGCAGCTGTTTGTAGTCGTTTTCCAGTTATGCGACGGTTAGCGCATTTTGCTCGTTATCAACGTAATGTGCTATCGAGAAAATTCCGCTGTTGGGTTTTCTTCGCTAGCGGATGTTCTGCACATTACATTTGTTCAACTGGTTCGGATTTGCACCGTGACGGTCGATTGAAATTTTTTCAAAACTAATTTCGTTAATTCTATTTAGAATTCTCTTCGCTGAAAAACAACATGATTGTATTTCTCTTTTTTCGAGTGTTAGTAATGTTATTTTAGCTAATTTGAGTGACTCTTTCTTTTGACCTTAATGTTTGTAATGATTCAACTAAAATGTTAATCACCAAAATACACCCGCTGTAACGGATTCGTTACTTAAAATTGTTTTCTTGTAACTAAACATATTAAACATGACTGATTTGCATTCGACAATTCTAGAAAAATCAAAATTTTCATTTAAATGTTTCTTATCATTTCAATATTTGTGTGAAAAAACGCCGATTTTAGTATTCTATAATTGCTAATTATAGAATAATAGAACAGACACCGATAATGAGATAACAATACAAAAAATCTACGTTCAATGACATTTCATCATTACTCAGCTATTTTCCTAAATTCAGGTTTTTGTTAAATTAAAACAATAATTTTAAAAATATTTTCTCCATGCAGCACCATAATAATTACGTAAATTTTGTAAAACTTCTATGTTACAACTTGACCTCGACGGAACTTATCAATCACTCGGTATATGGAAACCTTCGCTACAATCTTCGCCGGGGAACAAATGATTTTTATCACTTTGATAAAAATCGGTGAAATTCATCTTATCGGACTTTCTATTTTATGCTTTGTCAAACAACAAATTACGCCTCGGAAACAAATTATCTCCAATAACCTCATATTTGATAAATACTACCGAATGTTCCAATTTACTAAGAAATAATCATTGAAGGTGATAAGTACAATAATATGTAATAAATTATTATGAACCTTTTTATTTGTATCCAGCGAATCATTACATTAACTCCTTTTCAAATAAACTAATAAAAAATAACTCCATCCCTTTGAACTTTCTCCCTTCATGTTTCCATATTTTTTCCTTTTTAATGTTAGCATTTCGTTTCTTAGCTAGTTTAGGTCTATCAAAAATATTGCAAGAGAGTGATCGTCGATAACATGTTTCATAAATCGCATGTTGCGACTTCAATCAAGGTCTTGCAGAAGATGCACTTGTTGCATCCTCAGAAACGACATAAAACAGGAGATAAAACGCTAAACCTATAAAAAATATTTGCCCGCACTTGTACTGCTTTTTTTGTAAACACAGTTAACAAAAGAAAATAGTCGACAACACCTGAAAGAAATTACGAAATCAATATGCCACATAAATAAACTTGACGCGATTTATCAGTTCCAAGTGTGACTCACCGATAAACGTATTTACAAATAACTGTGTTTATTCGTTTGGATTTTATGACGGCTCAAGCGAGAGAATTTCATGATTAGTGGAGTTGTAAAGATAAACAACACGCTCTGTTTGGACAGATTACGGAAAATAAACGTCAAATTTGACAGCAGGAGAATTGACCAATGAAAACTGAGATTTTCGAAAATTGGCCAATCACGTGGTGGTCGGAAACGTCATTTGTCAACTCACCCTCTTTGGGGGGCTGGGTCCTGCTGAGGGGGTCGAACTGCAGGATGACACTCTCCCTGCACTTCGGTTCGGGCTCCTGGCGCGGCTTGGCCACTATCGTGTGGTTCTCGTAGAGCGAATTCCTGATTTCTATCGACAAGTCGCTCACGTTGGAATTGACGTCGAAACTCCGCGACTCGTCCTTGACGATCTCCACGTCGTTGTAGATGTTCTCCACTTTACTGACCGGGTCGTAGAACTTCCACGAGCCAGACCTGGACAGGTCCGAATCACTGTTCGAATAAACTGGAAACACACTCTCATAATTCTGGTAGCTGCCTACGTTCGAGTGCTCCGAGTTGCTGGTGCTGCCCGAGACAGACGGCGGGGCGTCGTAGATGACGTCCTGGGGGAGCGGCGGTGGCGGGTGGGCCGGCGGCGGCGCGCTGAACTCGTCGTCCACGTTGTTGTAGATGCTCGAGTTGCAGCTGAGGGGCGACTGGAAGCTGATCGAGTTGAAGATGTCCAAGGTGTCGGAGAAGTCGTCGGGCTCGGACTCGGGCCCTGGGGGGACCTCCTGGTGGTACGAGTTGAAGCGCTTGGTGATCCTGCGGACGCTCTGTCTGGTCCCCTCGATCACCGCCTTCTTCTTGTCCTGCACGAGGCCCCCGATGTCTCCGGCGATTTGTTTGGAGGCGTTGCTGAGGGAGCGGACGCGCCGCGAGAACGTGTTGGACTGCTCATCGGGGGAGTCGGGTTTGACCTTGGGGGCGGCTTTGCGAGGCGTCGGGACCGGTTTCTTCAGGTCGGGGGGCTGGTTCTGCCGGGGGGCGGGAATCGGGACGCTCATGCTTGCGGTTTGGGGGACAAGTGCATAGCTACGACGGGGTAATTACACTGTTACCTGTTACACCGTGTTCATTACACTCTTATCGCACAACTGTGAGAGATAAAAGCGGAGAGCTAATGATGGGCATGACTGAACCGTCGGAACGAAACACAAAGAATAACAATGTCGGACGATGCAAACACAAACACGTCCGACGCGCACCGACACACAACTCTTAGTACAACTCCGCGAGAAGTCGAGAACTGGAGGAATTCTGTTTTTATGACGCATAAAATAATCACTTTCAACACTGTCTCAATTATGACAGTTTGACAGTTTCACGACCAACGATCTATCACTCTCCGACCACAGTCAACTGAAAAAGAAAGACTGAGATGGCAAATACGTCATGTGACACAAGACTTTCGGGTAGGCTCGCCATTGGCGTGCATGACTAATGTTTCGCGAATGGTGGGGGAACAGACTGGTAAATCATCTCCTAGCTCGGATTCCCTTTGTGTTTGATAGTGTGAAAGTGATAGCAAAGAAAAAAGTATGACCTTGTGTCGTGATCTTTCCGTTTTGCTTGGTGCACATCGAATGCATGTGTTTTTATGATCGTACTGCACCAACGTGTCATTCGGTACAATGGCGGTTATGGAAATAGGTTTATTGGCCTGGTACAGGTACCAGTTTTTTTTGACTGTTTGATACCTCGTGCAGAAATTTCAAAGAACACAATGAATAACGGAGCTTCTAACCAAAATTTTTCACCGCATTAATATGCAGATTAATTCAACTTGTCGTATTTATCTCTTTCAAACGTTTATCTTTCATTTTTCTCGGTAACATTCTTTAAATGTGAATATAATTACAAGAAACGAGTATGGCATCCCACGTCCTTGAAGTTCATCGATTACATTCACTGTGAAAATGATTTAATTATTAATTAAAAAACGCAACAAATAACAATGAGGACTTTGGAAAGAGTTTCTTGTAGAAGGAGGAATTAAAACATGTATTAAGAAGTGTCGATGAACTTTGAGAGAAATACAGAATACACTCTTTATTCATCCATCCGTATTTTCTCACAGACCGTTACGTTTTTATGGTTAAAACATATTTATGTACATTTTATATCGTGTGAAATGTTGCAAATTGTTCTGCACAAGAAAATAGCTTCTAGATGTTGGTAGGTATTACATATTAAGATTTGGCCAAAAAACCTAATCATTTGTTTTATTTGGTTCGGTACCAAACATATGACACTATCAAAGCGTCTAATTCAAATGTTCTAAGGTTTTCAAGTTGATGTTGTTGCAGACGTAATTGTGTTGTATTTGTAAAAGATATTATGAGAGTGATCAATAAAAAAGGTGTTTATTTGGATAAGAAAATTTTGAGATGATCAAATGTCAACGACTTCATTCGATATGGTTCTTAAGACATAACGCTAAAAGTTAATTGCTTCTCCATCAGAGTTAATTTATTTATTATTTTTGCTAATGGAAAGCTTATTTATTTATTGCAATCGTAAACAAAGGAAAACAGTGAATAAAACAGGAAGTGTGGGCAGACAAGGACTTGTTATGAAAATGGAGAACATAAATAAATGCATTAATTAATTATTAATTGATGGCGGTTGCTATGAGCTACGAGAGTGGAAAGCTAATGTAAATGTCAAATTAAATCGAATTGTATTTGTTTAGAAAGATAATTTCACGAGCCGCCCATGGTTAGAAAGTTGTGTCTAAAGCGCCGAAGTTATGCAACCAGTAATGTCAACTGTCAAACGAAGCATGGTACCATTTAGGTTATTTGTAGTACATACGGTACCAAAATACCGGTTTGGAATGCAATATTAACAGTGTGTGATGGTCTCGGTTCTTTGGTACTAAACACGTAGTACTCGTGTGGAGGGAGTTTTGACGTCGGTCCCTCTGTAGTTGTGATTGTTGATTATTGTGGAAGAGTTTGAAGTGAAGACAACTTGTGGTTTTGCTGGTTGATTTTATTGCCCCCCAAAATACGAAAAAAATGAAAATTGTTACAGGAATTGCCCCTGTAAACATTGCCGTCATAAAATATTGTAAGTTTAATTTATGGAGGTTTTTAATCGATTTTTTTTTATTGATAATTACCGTGTCTAGGGGGCAAAAGAGACGAACATTTGATTCTCCCAATAAACGACTCGATCAGCGGTACCTTGTCGACGGACTTTGTAAGTTACAATTAGAAAAAAAAATGTACCCCAAATGGCATTTGTAGATGTGCGCCAAAACCACAGTGATGGCAAGCCCCACCTTCACCGAGAGCAAATTCTGGTTGAATAACAAGGAGACAGACTTCAACAACGAAAGGTTAAGCAACTGCCTGGCTGAAGGTGAGTGTTCATTGAGATGCAAACAGCGCCAAAAATAACAATTTCAGTGACGAAACGCGCCGACCCCAAATGCGGTGACCTCCTCAAGTGGAAGCTGCACATCTGCTCTGAAAACAATTTCCCCACGGCCGCCGGTCTGGCGTCATCGGCGGCGGGGTACGCCTGTTTGGTGTCCACTCTAGCGGCCCTTTACCAAGTGGAGGGCGACATTTCTGCGATCGCGCGTCGGGGCTCGGGCAGCGCGTGTCGCAGCATTTACGGGGGCTTCGTCAGGTGGCACAAGGGGGTGGAGTCCGGGGGCGGGGACTCGATCGCCACGCAGATAGTCCCGGCGACGCACTGGCCCCAAATGCGCGTCGTCGTCTTGGTGGTCAACGACGAACAAAAAAAATACAGCTCGACCAGCGGGATGAAGCGGAGCGTGGAGACGTCGCAGTTTTTGGAGTTGAGGGCCGCCAAGGTTGTCCCCAAGAGGGTGGAGGAGATGGTTGGCGCGATCGAGCGGAAGGACTTCGAAACTTTCGCGCGGGTCACCATGCAGGACTCCAACCAGTTCCACTCGGTCTGCTTGGACACGTATCCCCCATGTTTCTACATGAACGACGTGTCTAGAGCCGTCGTCGAGCTGGTCCACCTTTACAACGAGTACCGGGGGGCCACCAAAGTACTAGTTGCATGTTTTGTTAATCGATTTTTTGTCTTTTTTTCTTTTTCAGGTTGCGTACACGTTTGACGCAGGACCGAATGCGTGCTTGTATTTGTTAGAAGATGACGTAGATGAAGTAGTGACGCTAGTCAACGACATTTTTCCGTCAGTTTCAGATCCCCGTGAATATTTTAGGGGACTACCCCTCAACCTGAAAAATTCCGGGAGTTTACAGGAAGCGTTGAAACTGAAACCAAACTCGCCTGGGCTGCTGAAATACATTATTCACACCAAGATTGGTGATGGACCTAAAATCCTGACAAGTCCTTCAGAGCATTTGTTGACTGAAAATGGACTTCCAAAAAATTTATAGGACAAGGAAAAAAGTTTTGGGGATATTTCTTTGTGGGAGGGTGAATCTTATTTGTACATTTTTTTGATATAATTTTTGGATGGTTTATTTTTTATCATTATTATTTAAATAAAACAATGGAAATACATTTCACATTTATTACTAGTAATTAACGTAAACACTTCTAAGGAACAGTTTAATGCTTAAGCATGGGGATCAGGTTTTTCTGAAAAATAAAGATTTTAAATTATTTTCAAATTAGACGATTGATTAAAGAAAAAAAAAAATGTCACAACTTTATGAACAAGGTCATGCTAGTTCACCAATATCATGTTTTAGGCTACCGTTATTAGTACCAAAAAAATCAAGGAAAACATTAATCAATCATAAGTTAGTTATTTTAGAGCAAACTTTTCACACAACTTACAAAAACTTAATCGCGGGCATCTAGACGGGCGATGATAATAATTAAAAATTTGATCATTTGCACTATTGAAAAATACTCACTTTCTGGCTTTCCATCAATCCATCTGTTGACTTTTATGTGAGTTTGGTTCCTTTTTGCAGCGTCTGCACGAAACTCAGCTTTCAAAGCTTGCCTCAGCAGTCTCGCTGCTATAGTTGAGTAATTGATGTAGCTTCAAATACGATATTAATTAGTTTTGGACTAAAGTAATTGCAAAGATCAAGAAATTATGTAATGAAAAGAATGACATAACCACACTTTTTTACAGACCCGGGTTGGGTGGTAAATTTACACAAAAGAATAAAAAAATTACTCACTTGAGGCCTGCTGCTCTCCACGCACTCATTATAATGGATTAAACAGAAATATTACGCTAAAATTGTGTAACTTTTAATTTTTGGACACCACCGAAATAACGAAGAGTTGTCAACTGTCAGAATTTTAAAGATGTCTGCTGCGCATGCTCCGCAAGATGGCGAGCTCATTTTTTGAAAAAATTAAATATTTTGGATGAGGTAAAAGAAAAACCGTTGTATAGACGAGTCATTTTATTTTATCACAAATTTCTGCCAGTCTGCGTACGTGTTTACACAGATCCTTGATTGATTCTACAACTTAAGACGATAATGGAATGGTCAAAATAAATAGTCCGTAAAACTAAAGCTGCCACCGTATTAAATGAAATAATACTTAACATGGACATAAACTGCAGTAAAAAATACTTGGACGGCACTTACAGAGTTGTAACGATAAAACAGGATATTCGTGGATTTTTTTTATACAAGTATATAAAAAGGCAAGAATAAATACTAAGTAAACGTATTAAGTAGCACGCGCTGTTCAAAAAATGTCATCACAATAACGAAACCGTATAAAGTGTTTCTTTTAAATGCTATCATATTCTAACGAAAGTATAGAATCGGGTGTCACTTCAACTAGCTCAATTCCTATGTAATAATATTCGTAATATTTGTGTAACACACTTATGTAACATGAACTACAAACGTTGGATTCAACCTACGGGCGGAGTATTAAACATTTCCCTACGAAAAAATCTCGGTACACATAAAAAACAGGAGATACGTATTGTTTGATCCTAAAATTTCAACAATTTGACACATTCTGAAACTTGTGGGGGATCGCGATCTCGAAATTCGAAAAATTTGCTAAAAACATCTTGATATTCAATTGTCTAATAGTTATTCAAGTCTTATATTCTTTGAAACACCGACTAATTATCTCTTTTTATTGTTATGCTAATTTCTTTTGTGCTTCTGCCGCCAGTTTACTTTCTGATGCGGTTGATTAGCTTCCTGAAGGACGCCGTCCACTTCGTACGGGTCAGTTTGGCACAGTCCGCTTCGTCCAGGGTTCCGTTCGGACTGAACTTCTCCTTCGGCGTGGCCGCGTTGCTCTTGTACTCCACGCACAGGTCCGACGAGAAACCCGAATCGCTTCCGAAACCTGCAAACACACCAATGTAGGATGGGAGAACCGCACAATGGCTAAGGTCAATGCTATTCCATTGTTGTCCAAAATGCGACAGCCTGCAATTGTACAAAAGAACTTGTCGAACGTTGTCAAGCGAATACCGACTTTAGGCAAGGTTTTTCACGAATTATTTAAAAACATCTCTTCTAAAATGCTCCACAAATAACTAGTTACTTCGTTGCGCCAACTTTGTTTTTAACGGCGTCAAGTTGCCAACGCTGACTTTTGACGCGTGCCAAAACTGAACGTACCCTTCCTGCTGATGCAGGCCGCCTGACTGGAGGAATCGTCGTGGTCCAGGTCGACGTCTTGATCTCTGAGACTCTGCGACGACGTGTCCGAAGTGTCGTCCACGTAAGTGATGGCCAATTCGGCGAAGGGCATGCTCAACGACGAGTATTCGCTCCTGTTGGGGGTGTCAAAGTGACAGTACCACTCGGAGAGCGCCTCGCCGTCCCCGTGGATCGGAGACGGGGGCGGCTTGATCATGTTCCTCACCTCGAGGAACGGCGTTTGCAGACAGCCCAACAGTTTGCGACTGGAATTCAACCAATTGTAAAATCTAAACCTAACCAACAAAAAAAATTATCATCTCGGGTACTTGTGACGGACGACGGATCAACTGACAGCTGTCATAAATTGCAAAAATGACAGGCGATAATCCGTCGCAAGGGTGAAACGAATGGAAAATGCGATGTACCGCTACAGTGACCTTCTGATGATATTTTTTTAGGGAAAAATAGGAAACCAGGCGTGTATGAATTGTGACAATTATGTTGTACGCAGCACGCCAGATTTCCGTTCAAAACAATTTAATTTTGACAATTACTCGTATCTGCGGCTGTTTTTCCTGTATGTGGCTTTGGCGTACGAACACACTGAACATTTCTTGCAAGTGGCGAGGTGCTGGAGAGCTTTTTGGTATTGAGACGTCAACGGTTCGGTCTGGTTCTGGCATTCCGTGAGCTGTCAACAAAACAAAAATGTCAGACGGTTCGATCGGGGCGACCTTGTCGCTGGTGGCTCTTTATCGTCACAAATGTTAATTATACGTTTTCTACCGGTGAGAAATGGAGTCGATTATTCGTTTAGACGCAAGGTCACCAAATTAGCGTGGGCGGTTTTCGGCAAGGTGAAAGACGTAATAAACTACGCGAAAAAACCTGTCCTGGCACACTTTTCCACATTTTTGACAAGGAAAGCGCTGCCATGGGTCATCGATTTAATTTTAGCCGACCGCGGATCGTTCCTCGACAATTACTTACTTCACTTGTTTACGGAAAGTAACAGATTTGCAAACAAAGTACGATGAATCACAACAACAAGATTATCGTTGCAAATTCTAAAATTAATTTTGCACGCGTTAATCGCACAGTTATTGCGTCGATAGATTGCGAGATGCGTCGAAGAGAAGAGATACGAAACAAACCACAAACAAAATAAGATATTTCCACTTGACGTCGGGGAAATACCTCGGATAAGTGTTCACGGCGGGCTGCATTTGACACCAGCTAACTAGATTAGATTCAATGTGTCTGAAGCTTCCATTTTTTTATTGCAAAATACAATTTGCAATGTTGCAGAACAGATTAATGAATAATTTAAATGGGCTTATCGAGATCGAAACAACAGAACAAGACGATAACATTTTAATATTCAAAACGTAACGGGTAGCCCTAGTGTGGCAGAACAATGTTAACAGTGCCACCACCGTCGACTTTGAATTCTTATTAGTAACCTGGTTTAGTGAGTGATGACGAATTAACACTGACGAAACCCCGTACGATGACTAATTGGATACTGCTCCTGAATTAATGGGGTTCATCGAGGTTGCGTCGATTAAAAGAAATAGAAATCGCTCGTGGACAAGTCGAAACTATTGAACGACTGTTATTGGAACGGTTTGTGTGGACGACACGAGAAAAAACCGGAAAAATAAAAGAAATCCGCGTTTACCGGAACAGAACACCGCAGACGAGACAAAAACCCCCGGAACTAAAACGCTTCCCAATGGAAAACGAACCAGTTGATCACGCCGCACGACAGTTCGATCGAGATCTTCAATTTTTGGTCGAATCTGGTGCACCGCAAGGATCGACTTTTGGACCTTTGCTACTCGCGCTCGAATAAAATTTTCATTGCATTGGCGTTCTTCTCTGACACAACGGTGGTACCTTGAAAGAGAGATCGACGAGAACTCGGCGACAAAAGAAAAAAACAGCTCAGGATGTAACAGATTACCAAAACAGATATGCCCCAGAAATATTTCACAGAACAATCGCGTATCAGCTCGGTGAAAGCAATAATCGCATCTCGACGGTGTGACCCGCTTCCAGCCTTGCCCTTATTAACGTTTATGTAACAAAAGAGCGCTCTGCATACTCTCATGCCTCGTCCTCTTTGGTAACACGTCGCGCGACTCGACTCGACTGACAAATTACCTGCTCCTCCAGGTTCTCGACGTGCTTGTTCCTCTGGTGCATCTGGTTCAGGTACTTCCTCATACCCTTGCGTTCCGCCTCGAGCGCCTCCTTTAGCTGGTCGTTCTGCCAAAAGATCGCAACGTTAGCAACAATAAGGAAACGCCGAAGCGGTGAAAGCACGCGTCGTGATCGTTAGCAAAAATTATTTAATTGCTCCCGCGGCGGCCATTCCTCACCTCTCTTTCTAAGCTTTCTTTTTCGGACTTTATTCTGGTCATGTGATGAAACACTTCCTGACGCGCCCTTTCCAGTTTCCGACGTGTGTGTTCCGATTCTCGCGCCTGTTCCGTCATCTGCAACGAAAACACATATTTCATTCGGAAAAGTCCCTCGACGATCCTCCTCGACTTACCAGTCGGTACACCGCGTCCTTTTCCTTCTCGAGGGCCAACTTCTGCTGATGGTACTTCTCTTTCTCGGCTTTCAACTGCGAAAGAAAATCGACTAGATACAATTCGATCCGTGATCGACCATAATCGATGTAAAGTGTAGGTGCGTGCCGAATATAAAAGGAAAGTTGATGCCACTTCCGTCGAAACTGAAAGCGTCGCGATTAATCGACAATTAAAATTTCCTCGTCAGTCATGACATGATTTCTAAATGTCGCAAATATGATATTAAACGTTGGGATTTTTTTTTAATCATCTGCGAACAGAGACAGGGCGAAAATCTGGTTTTTCGAAATGCGCATTCCAAAGCTGTAATTTGTGTCAAATAAAAAACTAATTGTGGCCTGGTGAAAAAATAATTTATTGCGACGGTACCGTGCTCGACCCGTCAAAAATTAAGGAATTTTTGTGTCAATTTTAAATAGTCGAACGTGGCGAGGCCAAAGATCTAGAAGCGTAACCTCATTTCTGCACTGCCATTTTGCTGTCAAAAAACTGTAGGTGTCACACGTACTGTTGTCAACGCCTACTCTACTTTTCAAAGTATTTATGGGGAAATGTAATTTTTGATAAAGAAATCCGGTGAAATCAACACAAACCAACAATTTTATAAAAGCATACGACGCCAGGTATCACTTATATTCAAGAGGTCGCTATCTTGTTTAGTTGTTTCACAACACAAGAATTTTTTTTTTCTTTTTAATAAATAACATTTGTGAACGCACTCGAAAAATGTCAAATTTCTAAACGGTAAGTTGGTACTGGTGTATTACCAACGGTTGGTAGTATAAAATTGCATTGATTTGTACGTCGTCCGCGCCGATAATAACAAGTCGTGCCATTCGATGTGAAATAGCCACCAGAGGCACTTGGATCAGTTGGATCGCGAATGAATGGAAACTGTAATAACTACGGAAGGTTTACAACTAGAATAAATGTCAACCATTAATTCGTCATTGATTATCAAAATAACAATAAATACAATAAGAACTTCAATCATAATCGGTGCAAATCATTTTGTAATATTAATTTGTGTTCGCGAGAAACAGCTAGACATAAAAAGGGTTTGAAACTCGAATAAGTATCAATTGTCATTGATTGTCAAAATAACAAATACAATAAGAACTTCAATGACAATAATGTAAATCATTTTGTGATATCAATTTGTATTCGCTAGAAACAGCTAGACATTTAAATTTTGACAATTTGAATAAATTTTTCCTTCTGTAATTTCTGTAATACTATTACAGTTTCCCATAACGCGCGAGGTGGTGACATCTACCGATATTTTGACTTTTTTCCGGACGCAGAGTTTTGAGCGATTGGCACGACTTGTTATTACGATCAGCGCAGACGACGGATTTGTAAAATGTTTTTGGAAGATTTCGATACATTTTAATGTGAGAAATACAACGAATTTTAATTATACCGTTTTATGGCAATTTACGAATTAGTTTGGGGTCAAATCAGTGAGTGTCAACGTTATTTGTGCATTTGCAACGCCTACTCGAGTTTTAATTTAATTGAAAAAATTCGGCGAAATCATCACTTAACCTAACAAAAACTAACAATCTCGTGAAAATATACAAGAGAAGATACTATTTACATTGCAGAGCCGCGCAGTAAAACGCTTCACCGCGTCTTTTTTGCACTTTCGTAAGCCGAACCTCGACCTTAACAAGTCCACAAAAAGAGAGATTTTTTTAAATATTTAGGCGAAACTGGGGATCTAATCGAGACCGAAACCCCGAAATTAACCGACCGTTCCGAATTGCCTTGACAAATAACGCAGAAAAAAACTAGGGTGTGTTTTGCGTTTATTTAAACATTCCCCTCGAGAGGACTTGTGTAAATGTTGACGTTACGAAATAAATCGACCAGGTATTTAAACTCGTTTTTAGTGGGGCCCCCAAGGTCACGGTAAGACCCGGCATGTAATTGCAGTTCCTACAAAAAATTCCAAATGTCTGGACGGCGACGTCAATGAAGGATTACGTAAGTGGTCGGAATCCTGTTTTTTCAAACTTTATCAGGACAGTGTGCATACGTCACGTGTATAATTAGGAGTGTGGCGAAACGCGTTTACAAACAAACCGAACGTAAATACGCTTTATCGGGACAAAAGAGGTGCCGAAGAGCCGAAGAAAGTTTGGACGGTCCGAGTCGGCGTCTCGTTCAAATAAGGAAGTCTTGGACACGGGAAGGGATCGATCAAAATAACAAGAGTTGCTTGTAATGGGCAAGGAGTGAAAGTTCGCTATTATGTTGAAATTCTAGTGTGCCAACTATTAAATAATTAATCGGAAAGAGCGACTCAAAAAAGTCGTTGGAGATTTTCGGTTAATTGGTCCCCCGGTGATTGGCACCTGTCGAAAAACAACTAATTTTTGCATTTTTTCAAATATAATGAGTAGTTCGATTAACGTTCTGTTACGTGAGGAATTATTTACTGTTGTCTTATTGGTAAGTTGCGACCAAAAATATTCCAAATAGCTCAGCGTTATATTCTGGTTTTGTTTATACCACATAAAACAACAACAGAACCCAACTAAAATTTCTCCAGAACCATGACTTTCGTTCGTCAAATATTCTTACTCGACTAGATTTACGTTTTAAGTTGATATTTAATTGTTTCAGGTAAAATTAGCCAAGCAAGTAGAAACTACCATTCAAGAAAACATTCAGTTCTCAGAGCTGAACTAAAACCAGGTAATTCGACAACTTTTATAAGTACCAAAGCTAAATCATCAGTAATAAAATTTTATGAGATGTTGGTACAACAAAAATACTATAAAGAATTGCTGTTATTAATATCAGGTAACATACAAGATTTCACTTAAGAATGAAGCAATAAAACTATCGCTTGCGATGATACTAAAACATTTGTTGCATCTGATGAAAATGGATGAAGTCGAAAGTTAAGTGTTTCATTTTAACAAGAAGTAAATTCTAATTGTTTAAAATTAGACAAAATTAAACAAATTGATTTTCTCTGCAGATAATTATAAAAATATTTTGCAAAGGGTCTAAGCTCTCCGAATCTGTATTAACCACTTTTGAGTGATTTTACTGTTGCGTTTTTCCCCCGTCTTTATTTACCTTGTCGCACTGCTCCTCCAGATAGACCACCCTCTCGAACTGCAGGAAAACTTCATCTTCCTTTTCCCTGAGCGACGTCTCGTTCGCCTCCAGCCTCTTGCTAAGCCTGTCTCTTTGCCGGATGAGATCATCCCTCTCCATCTAAATCCGAACGAGAAAAATCACTCCGTCCTTGAGATATTTCTGACCGACTTACCTTGACTTCGTGGTATTTCTCTTCCAAATAGTAAGCGTTGTTCCTCGCCTCTTCGTACTTCTTGGCCAGATAGAAATACCTCTCGAAGTGCGTCTTGAACAGGACGAACCTGAAACGGAGACATATCCTCAGCGAGTGCGAACGTCGATAAACAACAAACTTCCGTTAAATGTCGGACCAGTTTCCGACCAGATAATTTCGAAACGTGAAATGCACGGAAAAAATCTCGGGTGATCACGTTGAAACCACTGACAGCCGCTTGGATTCGATTTTACGGATCCATCAAAAGACAAAGCTTTGCGTGTTTGTCGGTGCGTTTTTCCTTCGGAGGGTTTTTATTTATTACGAATGGTGCGTCAGTTGGTCGGGCTCTTACGGAAAAATCCACCCGAATGTGTGCGCGGAATTGAAAACGAAAGAAAGAAAAGTTTCTTGCACGGAAAATATCCAAATCGATGTTTTCGTTGATTAAAAATACGAACTTACGTCATTTTTTGTCCGATCGATGTCGTCACACGTATCAATAAATACAATCTTCACCTTGTCGTAGACTTTCGTGCTATTGAATATTTATAAATATTTCGTATCGAATTTGAGATTTCTCGCCTCGGGTCGTAATGCAACGCGTTACGACTCAAGAAAGTCGAACATTATTTTCGTCGAGCGTTACGTTAGATAAAATAGACGAGACGACAAAGGGTCGTACGAGTTCGCGTTAATTATGAGGTCAATAGGTGAAATCGCGTTTTAGAAAAGTGAAAACTGGGCTCGTCGAGGCAAAGGTGAGACGTGTTTAATTTAGGCACTCTGGACTCGTGTAGAAAATAAAACAAAAATGTTTTCTGTTGACATTATTCTTCGGAACGATCGATCAACTGTCGGCTTTATCTAATCTATCCGTTAATTCCTCCAAGACGTTCGTTTGGACAACAAAAATGTCAGTGAAATGTACACAAGTATGTAATAACATATGGAAAAATTACAAAAAGAGTTTTATCACAAATTTCATAAACATGAAAAAAATCCCGTAGTTAAAGAATCAACTAATTTGGTAGACTCCATTGTGTTTTAAACATTTTATTTTGGAAAATTCTTTCTCTCAGAAGCGCACAAAATTCAACATTTTTAAAAAAGTTTAATATTAATTACAATAATGATACAAAGTGTCTATAGTCCATTTTTTTTTTTAAATCAATTGTCAATGTCAAAATTCACTCAAAGACCAGGCTGTACCACCCTAAAACCTTTCGTTTCGGGACACTCTATCGTAAAATCTCCCTAGATCAGGTTTGTGGTTATATCAGTAATTATCAAATGTCAGAAAAGTTTCAGGTGTAACCAAATTTTATACCAAAAGACAAGAAATAAAGACGATAATCACACTAAAAAGTGCAAATTAACATATACAGGAAAATGGGAATTTATTTAATGGGTTATATAAGCAGTTTACCTATTCATTTTCAGAATTTAACCCCCAATCGTCTTCCGAATATGTTTCTGCGGAAGAGGAATGTCCTCAATTGGTAGATTTCCCATCAATTTTTTCCAGTCCTCTCTAATCATTTCCTCGCAGTGACGAACCCATATATTAAAAGAAAATACCTCGAATATGATGTGTGCATCTTTACTGCAATTTAGCATGGTCGGTTTTTCTGTCTGCATTTCTTCACGTAATCCAATCATAGCCAATTTTTCTCGTTGTGTTAGGTCCTTGTTTTCGGAAACTCATTTAACTTTGTATTTTTATTTAAATATAATTGCGCCTTCAATAGCGCAAGCGCCTTTACATCAAAATGACTGACATACAGTTGACATTTTACGTTGCCAATCTAATAACTATCAAATAACCAGTGGCTTATACCAACATGACAACACTTTGACAATTGATTTAAAAAAAAATTGGAGTATATAAGAAAGAACGTATCTCAAGTAGAATATTGTGGTACCAAATACAAAAACAGAGGTTATGTAATTCATTTAATGATAAAAACTAATTAGAATACATAAAAACTGAAGAAAATCACAAACAAAACAACTAAGACCTCGAAGTCGCAAGTGACGCTAAGATTTAATAATTTGACACTTGACTGTTGACATCTGATTTGACGCTTTTAACGGATCGACATAGTCGACACAATAAAATTATGAAGCCGCACAATTCCAGAAGACTCTCGATATGGTTCTTTTATAGACACAAACATTCCAAAAATATTCCCTTTGGGCGGAAAACATCAAAAGACGATCAAAGAAATTGTTCAAAAACAAGTTAGACGAAACAAGTAATCATTGCCGCAGAGAATCGTGCAGGAAATCCCCGACCATTGTTCACCTTCTCAAACAGTAATCAAAATATTAAATCAAAATCTATAATTATTAATTAAGTCATCTCTTCACATTTCGGTGTCCATCAGTCGGTCACCTTGAGAGTCGATAATTTTTTTTTGTTACGAAAACAGGAGATAAAACGTGAACAATTTAAAACGAATTAGAACCACACGAAAACATTACATTCTGTTATTGTAACGGGTTCAGTACGTTCGGAATGTTAAAACTTGCGGTTTACAACCAACGTATTAATTGTTTCGTTCGGAAAAACGTGTTTTCGGTGTCGAAATGCAACATTTCCAAAATAAGACACTTCTTGTGTTCTGAGCTTCACCCGGATGAGCTTGCCATAAGGAAGTCGTATAAATCAGAAAACAGACGGCAATGTCGGTGCACAGTGGCGTAGATAGCTTTTTGCTTTGGGGGGGGTCCACGTACTTTTGCATTAAGTTTTTGGTTTTCAATGTAGTTTCCTACTTATAACACTAGAATATGAAATTATCACAATACGACTTGAAGGAACACATGTTTATTGTTTATACTCATGTTGAAAAAAAAAAAACCTCAAAGAACAATTTTAGATAAATAGTCCAGCACGGAAAAAAATCGCCAAAAATTATGCTGTTTTAATTAAAAAAAGATCATGATTTAAACAAATACGTACGTATAGTCGCGATCATTAAATTTTGGTCATCAATGTCATTCTTTGACGCAATTTAAATGGTCCATTGTGTTCAGGCCGTTAGCCCTACCACTGGTGGGGGTTACCACCCCCCCTAACGCAAACCCTTGTTAGTTCTATATCGCACTTGTAACTGAGAAATAAAACCAGAAACATCATTTCAATAAGTCTTTTTTTGCTTCACCAATTTTAAAAGCGCCAAACGATATCGCAAATCTGGTCCTGGTCCGCGATCACATTGTAAAACGGTCGTACCTAAATATCATAACCTATCATCATGTCGTATGACATTAATTTTCATTTTTTTACACTTTGTTGACGTGGACATAATCCGCTAGGGATTTTTCTTTAATTTGTGACACCAAATTTTGAAATGACATTGACGACCAAAATTTATTGCTCGCGACAGTACTTAGGCAGGCAGGCAACGTTCACGTTGTTTTGGTATAACGAGAGGCCATGATTAATTTTTTTAACGTTGGACACACTGTTTGATTTCTGTCACTAAAGTGCCTGACATGCGGACCTATTAAAATGAACATAACATGTTGCTGAATTTCCCGCGATGTCTGAGTATTCTTCTATTGCAAAGTAGTAAAACTGACGAAAATGCACTAGACATTGACGCTATTTATAACCTCAAACTTAAAAAAATATAACCTAATTCAACAGACACCGTTACTAAAATTAAATGCAACATTTCCATGGCCTCCCATTAGGCCAAAACAACGTGAATGCATTTTATGTAGTCGATCTTTCAATTTTTAAATCGTGATTTTTTTTTCAATACTTTATGTATAGGTACAGTGCAAAGGTGCCAAAGGTAATTGCATGGTAAAACTTATACCCCCTCTTAACTTTTGTTCAGATGAAAATATTCAAACCATTTTTGGAACAAAGTTGGAAAAATTTTTAAACTAAACTGTCAAAAAAGTTGTGAAAAAAATATTTTAGTAAAAGTATTTTCTTGCCACTATCATTTTTAGCAGGCTGAAATGTTAGTTAACTTTTGCCACCTTCATTTTAAAAAAAGTATTATTCAGTTGTGAAAGAATATGGATGAGCTCTGGGGGGGGTCCGGACCCCCTGGACCCCCCCCTTATCTACGCCACTGTCGGTGCATATCTCGTTACTTGGGGGCCATTAACGAATTAGGTTCTTTAAACCTCCTACACTCGATTACTCCGGCAAATTAGACGGATTGCTTTAATACTCTGCGCTCAAAACTGAAAATAGATTCTGGGAGAGGAGCAATGAATTTCACAACGGCTCAACACCCTAATGCTGGGGTGGCACCTTCTGGGAAGTCCCCACAAATAACCGGGTCACTTCGCCCTGACTAAAACATGACCGAAAGTATGTTCGAAGTGGAACGAGCCTTGAAAAATTCAAGAAAAAGTACATTATTCAAAAAAATTGGTCGATTTTCGTCCCGACACTTAATTATCGGATGGGTCGATCCGACGCAACAGGTGGTTACACCAAGAGTGTGATGTATAATCGTAAAGAAATATTGATGAGGTTGGAAAGTTCCACAAAAATGAAAATCGAAGTGTTAATTTTTCTCGAGTTGTTTAATCACTTTTAAGCGAGCAAAATCCTCTTTAAACACTCAATAAAGTTGCGCAAATCGGTAATCCATAAATCAACATTATATAACTCGTAATCTTCACTCGTTTTTGTTTCGGCGAGCCGACAACGTATCTGGTGTGGAGTAAACTTGACAATCAATTAATTAATTTCCTGAATCGATCAAAAATATGTTTGGAAAAGTAGTAAACCCGAAGACTAGATAAGCGCACCAAGCCCACGAGAAAATTAAGCAACCTAACAAACTTCCTCTGATGCAAGACTCGATCTAAAAAATTTAATCACATTAGTTACACTATAATGCAAATGGGAATTTATTTTTGGACATCGATTCACCACCGACACGCGCCGTAACATGGAAAACTCTGCTGATTCACCCCGTATATAATTAAAAACGAAATAACATAAGTAATTGGCGGTGTAGTTGCATTGTTGCAAAGCAACAATTTTGCTCCACTGTTCCATTTATTCATGAATTCGAAAGACTGCGACTCCCACGCCGTTTATCCTGGGTCAATGTCTCGTCAGATTAAGACAAAATCTGGAGCGAGTCTTTGGTAAAAGGAAAACAACCGGAGGAATCTCATTTTGGGCCAAAACAAACAAGCTATTTCGAATTTTTGAGACGCGTCATGATAATCGCAAGAAAGCAGAAGTAATAATTTAAGTACAATTACCATGAAATGTCCCATTGTTGGGATGGAATTCTTGTAAATATTCATATCCAAGTCGGGGGATTATGTTAATTCCAGGACACAAAACTAATTAACGGAACAGGGAAGGGTCTGGGTGGGGAGCAATAAAGGGAACGGTGCGAACCCTCTGTTATTTGCGCTTTTGTTAAGTAGGTAAGTGGGGGTCGAATAAGTGACGATTTCGGGAGGGTCGGAATTTGGACAAACACCCGGTTCGCAGAAATTCTGGAATTATTTTGCACAGGAAGAGTTCTAGAGCAAATAATACACTTCCTGGGAGGTAATTGATGCAAACCTTCGCCGAGCCGGAATGAAATTTAAATCGACTGGCGGGTTAATTAAATCGTCAATCGGCGCTTTGGCGACAGTTTATACCTGCGGAAGTCATTTTCTGTGATGATTTCCCTGACGCTGTCCTCCGGATCTACAGTCTTGGCGTTGTCCAGACGCATCCTCCGCCGGGTGCTCCTCGGCAGGATCAGCTCCTGGGCGTCGAGGATGTCGTTTTCGGTGGGCGAGAGGCCCCCCGACGCATCCAGAAGGTTCTCCGAGTGACCATGATGGATTTCCGCAGCGATTGGAATGTCGGCCGGATTTTGCAGAACTAATTCGTCACTCTTACTCGACTTTAGATCATTGTACAACTGTTCACTGGTCCGGCTCGCACGGTATGTGTCCAAAAACGATCTGGGAAAGGTGTCACCTCGGGACACCAACAACTCAGTCATATTATTTTTCGTAAACACTGCACCAACTTCGGTTTTCAATATTCCTATCTGTGTACACTGCACCGAAAACACATCACTTGAATTTGCCAACGGTAGAGTCTGTTGTTTATAACACCTTGCTACGACAACACTCCTCCGACGCGATCACTTTATAAATAATTACAGCTCCGCGACACATCTACAACAAACTTGACGTTTGGCTGGTTGGAGCCCCACTTCTTCGCGCAGGCGCACCAACCTCGACGGCCAAAACCCTCAAACTACGGAAACACCAGCAATTTGCCCACATTTAAATACAAACGCATTTTCCCACAACAAATTTATTCAACCTAAAAGTGTTTAAATCATTTAACACAAAGGAATATCACTTTGTTTTATTACCCAACTGTTTTGCATTTTTTAAATTTACAAAATCGAAAACGGCGGGGTGTTTGTATTTTGTACATTCCATTTTTTGGTGCGCCCTCTCACGAGCCCCTGACAAGGCAACATTTAGCCTTGACCGAGGACATATTAAAAAACAATAAAAGCACCTGTAATTAACAACAAAAAATAAATCTCTGGTACAATAGGACATTTAAATAATGACCCATCCATGTTTTTAAATTGTTAATGCGTAACTTTGGCCGGATGACGTAAATTTTAGAGATGTCACTTTGACGTTTTTTTGACAGTTAATTTATAGGTTGTAAATACAAGTCAGCTGACTGTGTTCCAATATTTATTTCTGTTATTAACAGTTAATATGTGATTGCGTGTCGAAATTCCGTTCAAGATGAATAAGAATCTGCAGTCCCCGACCAAACTGACCGAATTCGCCCCCATTCAATCGGAAGAGAAGCCCCAAAGCGTGGGCCAGTTCATAACCAAGATCTTCAAGTTTAACAAAGTAACTACGCCTGATGAGCAACCCTCGGGGGCCGCATCGAGTTCTGACAATATCTCCCAAGAGTCTCTGCCGACTTGGGCGATCGAGGCGTCGTCAGACTCGTCCTCGGCTCCTTACCATGTGGACGTCAACGAGGGCAGAAGCCTGCCGAACGTTTTGAAGCGGATCAGCAACCTGCTAGCGCTAAAAAGCAACGTGAGACTTTTGCCCCCTCACCCGCGGCCTCTTTCAAGTCGATAGCTTTCAGAACCTGCAAGACTACTGTGACACCGAGCTGAAACAGTACTGGATGCCGGATTCAGTGAGTAAGGAGTGTTATGAGTGTTGTGAGCGATTCACTACGTTCAGGCGGCGCCATCATTGCCGCGTCTGCGGCCAAATTTTCTGCTCGCAGTGTTGCAACCAGCAAATTCCTGGCAAAATTTTCGGCTGCACTGGAGACTTACGCGTCTGCACTTACTGCTGCAAAGTAGTTTTGTCGTACTTGCAGTCGTCCGATGTGGGCGCGGATCTAACCACCGATCTGAAAATTTTGCAGGAGAATTTGCAGAGCAAATTCGGCGGCAATGCGCTGTTCTCGCCGACGGCGGCCACGCAAGACAGTTCCTCCCAAAATCTGAACAAGGACTCGGTCGAAGTCGGCAATATCTTGCGGAGGAAGATCTCCGTGGGTTACCAGGAAGAAAGATTCGCATCGGGGTATATTCACTTCGTTAAAAATATTCTCAATCTCGGTTGTTTCTCTTCAGGCAGTCCAACATGTACCTGACGACCGAAGAAAAGTGCAAGGCGCTTCAAAATTCCGTTTCTCTGCGCGCCTTGTTCGAAGAAATATCCAGGACCACCACGGGGATTCCTTTGGGGACCCACAAGTACCGCCTCAGGACCTACACCGACTGTTTCCTCGGCTCCGAACTGGTGGACTGGTTGATTTGTCAACAGAAGGCGAACAGTCGCGTGCAAGCCGCAGCCATAAGTCAAGCCCTGTTAGAAGGGGGCTACATCGAGTGCGTCTCCGACCCTTGTTCTTTCGTTGACGGCTACGCCCTCTACAAACCTGGTTCATTCGTCACACCGGAAATCTCAGCCAGTCACAATTACTTCGAAACTCCCAATCAAGAGGAGCCCATGTGGGTCCAGCAAGTCCCGCACGAGTCCAGTACCACCGGTATTTCCACTAATTTTTTAGTGCACCACGTTGACCGAATTATTTGTAGATTCCGACAACGAGCAGATTTCTTCGGTGAAGAATCGGGGACAACTCGCTTCTTCCTCCTCCTACCTGCTGGACTTGAACGTGGAGGCCAACACCGTCTACCTGTCGCGCCCCCCAGCGTCGACTTACAGCATCCAATCTGTCAATTCGAACGACGTGAATTGTTGCGACGCCGAAATTACCACGGTGAGGACGTCGGAACAAAGAGAGTTTGTCCCAGAGGCCGGTCAGTGCAGACATTTTAAATATTTGACGTGCAGTGTGACCAACTGTCTTTTTCATTTTGACAGGTTGGCACCACGCCTCTTCGTTGCGCGAAGAAAACGGCGAAAAACTGGCTCATAATTTGTTAACTGAAGCCTATCAGCAACACGAACAAGGCCTTTTGAAACAACTACTGTCGGCGAACGGTTTGTCCTTGTCTTGGACCGACGTGATCTTGCCCCTTTGCCACGAAATCATCAACGTCATCAGACCAGGTATTTGCCCGAAAGTGACAAAATTTCGACTGAAAAGTGTTTTTAAGACAAGAATCACGACGCCGAGGACCTGGACATCCGCCACTACATCAAATTCAAGAAACTGTCCGGTGGCAACCGCACCGACACCGCACTAGTAAGCGGGATCGTCTGCAGCAAAAATGTCGCCCACAAAGGGATGTCCACTGAGATCGACAACCCCCGAATCCTCCTGTTGCAGTGTTCCATCGTGTACCAAAGAACCGAAGGACGCCTCATGTCTCTGGAGCCGGTCCTGATGCAAGAACACGAATACCTGCGGCACGTCGCGGCTAGAATCGTCGCTCTGCAACCCGACATAGTTCTAGTGCACAGGAACGTGTCTCGACTGGCGCAAGATTTGTTACGTCAGCACGGAATCACCCTGGTTCACAACGTCAAGCAGACGATTTTAGACCAGTTGGCCAGGTGCACGGAGGCGGACTTGGTGACGGCGGTGGACGCCCACATAGGCCGCCCCAGGCTCGGCTCTTGCAAGAAGTTCTACTTGAAGAGTTTCGACATAGACAGGGGCGGTTGCAAGACTTTGATGTTTTTCGAGGGGCTCTCGGTGGCGCACCTGGGAGGGACGGTGCTGTTGAGGGGCGGCGCCAAGCACGAACTCGCCCGATTGGAGAAAGTCGTCTCGTTCTGTCTCTTCGCCACTTACAACTGGCGCCTGGAGAAGTCTTTCTTGATGGACGAGTTCGCGCGACCTCCCCACTCGACTTGCGAGTTTCTCGATGACAGCAAAGAGAGTTCTCCCACGTTGCCAACTGTCGAAAATAAAAATGACATGAAGTACAGCTACGATAATGTTTTCAACGACGACGATGACGTTTTTGTGAGGAGCGTCGAACCCAGAGTGGGTCACAACAACAACGAAGGGAAGAGAATGAACAGCGAAGCGGTTCAAGACTTCACCGATCCTTTACAGTCTTCCTTTACTGAGTTGCCGGAAAGCAAAGAGACGCTCTCGGTGGCGGAGTTGCCGTTTTCGAATAACTTCAGGAAGTCGCTGGACGACACGATTCTGTGCATCTCGCCCTATCTCATGTTCTCGGTCCCGTACTTGGAGACCGAATTTGGGAGGAAGTGCAAACTCCGGAAGTTTTTCCCGTCTGAAGTTTTCTTCAGCGAGCAGTTTACCAGCAAGACCAAAGCTAAGATCGTGAGAGAGGTCGAAGACGATGTGAGACAGGCCAAAAAAGAAGTGAGTACCGGTGAGAGTCGCCACATTTAATTTGATGTTTTGTTTCCGCCAGACCAAACCTTTGCACCCGTTTCTTGTGGCGAAAATCACCACCAGCATCGACAATAACGACATCCAAGCGTTGCTGGCAAATTTCAGAGCTTGCGGGGGCAGCTACGCCAAACGACAGATCTTGTGTAAACCCTCGCTGAATCTGGACGACGAAATACTAAAAACTAAAGACAAGAACTACTACAACAAGCAGGACGTCCTCGAGATAAACAACCACCAAAGACTTTCAGTATTATTTTGTAGTTTTAGCCACGAGTCGACCAATTCTCCGGCGTTTTGCGTGAATCCGTGGTAAACTGTCAAACTGTCATTTGAAGCGCCACCTCGCGGCTGAATTTTGACGTATTGTAGGATCGTCAATATGAATTTCTACGGATCGAATGACATCCCGCTCGGCTGTTTCCTCGAGAGGTACTGTTTCCGCTCCACCTACAACTGCCCCTCGAAACCTTGCGGCACTCCGATGTTTAAACACATCCGACGTTTCGTCCACAACGCGGGCTGCGTCAGCATCTCTCTCAACCACTTCGAAAACGAGTTCGCCGAAGAGAACATCGTGATGTGGACCTGGTGCACCAAGTGTCAAGGCGTCTCGCCGGTGGTCCCCATGTCGGCGGACACCTGGTCCTTTTCCTTCGCCAAATACCTAGAATTGAAGTTCTACGGCGGTGTGTACAGCAGGCGGGGCAACACCCCCTGCGGACACAGCCTCCACCACGACCACTATCAGTATTTCGGGTTCAAGAACTCGGTGGCGTCCTTCAAGTAGGTCTGCCCATCATCTTGTCGCCCCCGTTTTGACATTTTTTCCAGGTACACGTCCATACAGATCTGGGACATCTCCTTGCCCCCTCCCATTATTTACCTCCAGCACGACACGGAGCGCCACCAGGCCGAGCTTATCGACGAGATCAGAACCATGGCCCAGAAAGGACACGAGATTTACTCGCTCATCTTGGAGAAGTTGGCGTGCATGCCGGTGGAAGTCGAAGGACTGGGCAATCTGAAACAGCTGCTGCTGAAGGAGCAGGCGCAGTTCAAGCAGAAGGTCGAGGAAGTGCAATTGAAGCTGACCTCGCCCACCATCGAGAAAAAGCACTTCGAGGAGAATGGTACTGACTTGACCTGACCTGACATGTAGAGTGTATTGTCTTTCGTAGGGGGTATCTGCTTGGCATACTGGAAGATTTCGGACGCTCTCATTCGCATAAAACGCTTGATCGTGGAGACGGTGGAGGTTTGGAATTTGAGGTTGTCGGAGGCGGCGCGCAAAAGAGACAACGACAAGAGGAAGGACAGGACTTCGTACAGCGACCTCGAGAGCCCGACGATACCCGAGAACAAGACGCTGTCAGAAACTGACATTTCTCACGCCGAGAGCGCCTCAGTCGGTGTCGCGAAAAAAATCAAAAGCTTGGACCAACCGGAGGGCGACGATTCGAGCGTGTCTTCTTCGCCGAAGTGCCACCAGAGGTCGCAGTCCGACGGTACTGTCATGTCGCACAACGACGACCAAGCTGACGCGAGGAAAGACACTGACAAGAAGAGCGTCAAGAATATTTTGTCGCAACTGCTGCCGTCTTCGACAGCGCTGACTCTGATACCGGTAAGTTGACACAGGAGAAAGGATCAGGTGTAAGGAGCGAGTTGCAGAGTCCTTTCAGTACCCAGGACCACTACACTCTACCGACAGGCGTCTCGGTCCCGATCGTCGTGTACGAAGGCGAGCCGAGCTCGATTGTCGCCTACTCTCTCAACTCCTACGACTACAAGAAGTCCTTCGAGGAGATAACATCGAAGAAGAACGCCGCAGAGCAAACTCCCAGTCCTGTGGTCAAGCGCAAGAGCCAGAGTCAGGACAAGAGCGAGACCAACGACGACAAAGCGTCCGGTCTGTTGGGCTTCCTCCGGAACAAAGACTCGAAGAACGACCTCAGCTCCCCGATTAGCTCTTCCGGTTCGGATTGCGGTCAGCCGGGCGACGCAGCCGCCGACAAAACCGAAGACGCGAAAAAGTCCAAGAATCTACATATCGAAGTGCAGTTCCAGGACGCCCACTGCAACTTCTTCTGCCGGATCTACTTCGCGGAGAAGTTCGCGAGTCTGAGGGCGCAAGTCCTGCCCATCGGCGAAGAGGGCTACATCAGGTCGCTGAGCAGGTCGGTCCAGTGGAACGCGAGGGGCGGCAAGTCCGGCTCCAACTTCGCCAAGACCGCCGACGACCGCTTCGTCCTCAAGGACATGTCCAAGTCGGAAGTGCAGTTGTTCCTGGAGTCCGCCCCCAATTACTTCACCTACATGCACAAGTGCTACTCGACGGGACAGCCGACGCTGCTGGGGAAGATTGTGGGGATCTACCAGGTCATCTTCAAGAACAACTCGAACGCCTCGCTCAGGACCAATCTGCTGGTGATGGAGAACCTCTTCTACAACAGGACGGTCTCGCAGAAGTTCGACCTGAAGGGGTCGATGAGGAACAGGATGGTCAATCCCGACAACCAAGAGGGCGAGATCGTGCTGCTCGACGAGAATCTCTTGAAAAGTGGGTTTGTGGCTTTGGTTTTTTGTGATGACTTAGGACGCAATTCCAGTGACGTGCGATGCCCCACTGTACATTCTGCCACATTCCAAGGCCGTGCTGACGGCTGCGATCCAGAACGACACCGAGTTTT
This sequence comes from Tenebrio molitor, assembly GCF_963966145.1. Classification (NCBI taxonomy): domain Eukaryota; kingdom Metazoa; phylum Arthropoda; class Insecta; order Coleoptera; family Tenebrionidae; genus Tenebrio; species Tenebrio molitor. The sequence continues at coordinate 46,786,670 of NC_091046.1, forward strand.
TGTCCGCGCAGTCCGTCATGGATTACTCGCTGCTGGTGGGGTTGGACTCGGAGAACAAAGAACTTGTCTTGGGGATTATCGGTAAGTGCGCGGTCGATCGTGCAGACAAGAGATGATTTTTGGGCGCAGATTACATCAGGACTTTCACTTGGGACAAGAAGCTCGAAACGATGGTCAAGAAGAGTGGTATTTTGGGAGGGCAAGGCAAGCTGCCGACGATCGTGTCGCCCGAGGAGTACCAGAAGAGGTTCATCGAGGCCATGCACAGGTACTTCCTGGAAGTGCCAGACCACTGGGCCGGCCTGGGAAAAGGACTGGAGTTTTGATAGCCGCCGCATTTGTATTATTTTCACCTAGTTACCAACCCCGATTGTTATTTATTTTTGTATGTTCTCCCAATATTTTGTGTAATTCAGTTTTAATAAAGTCTTCGCACAACTCTCGTCTCGGCAATCGTCGACACTACCTGTCCGATCCACTGTACAGTTGGTTGCAAAAAAAACGGGAACTGTCAGAATAAAATTGACACATTTTTAGAATTTTTCCATAGTGTGAAACCTTATGAGAAATAGGTTAGAATTAACGTCAAAATTCAATGACACCAAATTTACATTAGGAAAATTTTCGTTTCCCGTTTTTTTTGCAACTAACTGTACATAGCATTATTTCCGCGACTGACTGTACTCGTCGACAAATGCATTATTCACAACTTCTGCGTGAAAAGGTCGAAAGACCGACAAGAACCGTCACGAAAAAACCAACTTCTAATTAAATTCACTTTGATTGACTCGCGACGACCATCTCATGCATACTTAACGAGGCGAAAGGAGAACTCTTTTATATTTAGCACCAGTACGAACTTTACCCCGAACGTTGGTATTTATCAACCCTTTAGACTCGGTGTAACTTTCGTTGAAACGGTCTAAATTTAGGTCGTCACATTCTTACAGGTTGATTCAAGGTTTCGACTTTTGCGCAAATGTGGTAAGTGCAACTTCGAAGGGTCTCTAGAAAAGCGCTTGTTTTCCACGGAACGGCGGTCAAGTGTTGTTGGTTGATACAATGCGTTCGGAAGTTGTGTTACGTGACGGTAATTGCAGTAGCTTATCGGCTGGTGGAAACGAAATAACATCACGGCTAATTTCGAACGGCGGCGGAGGAATCTGATCAACTGTAATTTAGACGTTTAATCAAAATGGAAAAGTAAGTATAGTAAGGATATGTAGTTGAAAAAAATGAAAAAAAATGAAAAAAAAGTTGGAGATGCCGGGGATCGAACCCGGGGCCTTTCACATGCAAAGCGAACGCTCTACCACTGAGCTACATCCCCTAACGTTTAAGTTGTTCTTCTAGACAATAAATTAGAAGTTTCCCAGCATTTAAAATATTACAAATTGACTTTTTTTTAATTGTTAATTAAATTTTGAAAAATTAATCACAAAATGTCATAAATTAGTTTTATCCACAACCGATACATTACGAGGTCATAATTCTACTGCTCTTATGGGATTAATAAAACACTAACGTCATTTGAAAATGTCAAATAAAAATTTTCCAAAAAAATAAAGGAAAAACGTGATTCTTTCTATTTACCTGGTTGTGGATAAAATTTTGTATTGCATTCGTTGTCTTATTAGCTTGAAACACTCAAGGAAACCGTAAACAGCTCGAGCTAACGCTCTCGTGTTTACCTTTTTCTTTCGTGTTTTATACAATAAAAATGTTTTAAATATAAATCCCATAAAAATACTAATTTATTTATCTCATATGAAGTCTTATTGCCGTTCAAAATATGTAGTGAAAAGTACCGGGTGACTTTTAATGATTGAAATTATTTTTGTTCGGTTGGCAACACATTTATGATTTTATATTGATACACTTGACTGACAAATTCAAATGTGACAGTTCAAAAGTCAAAATAAATAAAATTGTCAGTTATAATACCACGAGTAGTCAAAGATTGTCGAATATTTTTGTGGTGGTATCACGAATGGTCATTCGCTTTATGAACACCATGAGTGCGTAGCACGAATGGTGTTCAAAAGCGTAATGACCATAAGTGATACCATCGGAAAAATATTCTACTATCTTTGACTACGAGTTGTATTCAACAGACTATTCAATGAACCAAATCAATGATTAAAATAAAAATTTTCAAAGCTAGTTCGCAAATCTATGTTACACATGATTTCATTGTTTAGTTAACTTCGTAAGAAAGTAATAATTTCTTTGAATAAAAATAATAATCAAGGTTTGTTTAAAATATTCACCTCGACCACTAGTGGAATAGTCAGTTATATTTTCACGAGTGGAATATTCGCTGGAATTTTCTGTTGCTAGGCTACGAAAGTACATATCTGCTCTTTTATTGGTTAATATTTGAAAAATAACAGGTGAATTGAATAGTCACTATTTATTTCTAGAATCTTAACCTAGAAAGCGAATCAACAGACAACTCTTTGACAAATGAGGAGGCGTACCAATTATTCGGGAGTGTCAACCCACTAAATTTATCGCAATCATTAAAAGTCATAAAGTGAGGGACTTAAAATTTCAATTTAAGACATTTTTGAGTTAAGAGGGTTTAATAATAAATAAAAACCGCAAATCGGTGTATTTTTTTATACAGTTTTTCTGCTAACTCCCCAAACCAAAATAAATGTGGACGAATAAAAATCGTTGTGGACATTAAAACCTAGAAAAATATTCAACCCTCCTTCATTTGTCGACGGTAAGAAGGAAGTTTTCTCAGAAGCACAAATTTGTACAACATTAGAAACAATTTAATTTCCGGATCTTCCGGTGTATTAGGCATAAATAATTGAACTCTTTTCTTTCGTGGGTTGTATAAACTAGAGAATCAATAACCATTTAACGTCAACGTACTGGCGACACTGAAAATGAATTAATTTTAGTTATACGGCGTATGCTTCAATTTCTTCGAATAAAAAAATTGTTTCGCATTAGAGAAAATTAATCAAACTAGAACTGCAAATTTAAAAAGGATTTCCATCTTGAGATAGTTTTAGTAGCAGGAAATCTAATAAACTATGATCGATCTGTTTAATCAGTTTTGAAACGGTAAACAATCAGTTTCTTAATTAAATTAAATGAAACTGATTTTATCAGGTTATTCCGAAAACCGTCGACATTCCTGACAATCATTGTTTGTCCCATTCACAATCTCTTTACCTATTCTACACTTAGATAAGTCGACGACTTTTGACTGATAAAAATGGTTACTAAAACTTGAAAAATTCCAAATTCCGCTGACCCCAATGATTCTATTTTCGCGAACCGAATGATTGATCACTCGACCGACACCCCGTCCCTGATGACCGCCCCCGCGTCGCGTGCCCCTGATCTATTTTTCTGCTAGGCCATTCTAATCACGTGCGATCACCGTCTCAGATTAAGGCCGGTGATTTAGGTGAACCCCCGACCTTGAGCCGGTGCACTGCACCCTCCCGGGGCCGAATCCCGAAATTGTAATTTCCTGCCGGATTTGGGTCAGGGGGTCGACGCGGAGACGTCACGGCGACGCAAGTCTGACTCGATTGGGGTGCAAATCCGCACTCCCAACCCTATCGCCTCGCACGTGATTCCGTTTGTCACTGCGGGACAAGGAAAGCGGAAGGAGATGGGGATGGAGGCGGTGGCCGCAACATCCTGCTGTTCCTGCTGCGGCCTGGTACTCGTTCTGTCGTGCAACGGAATTCGCTTAGTCCCATTTCGCACCCCCAGCGCTGGCGGTCGGGTTTAATTCGATTAGGGGTGGCTACCCAGGCATGCCGGCCGATCGCTTTGTAGGAAGCACCGATTAGTAGTGAGCATGATTATTTATAGCCCGGGTATCGAGCGTTTCACCGAGGTGTTGTTGCAGCACGAAGAAGAACTCCTCCTCGGAGCCGGACCTAGCCACGGCGGGGCGAAGAACCAGCAGGTCCGGCTTCCCGCCGGGGATCACCGTCGACGAGCTCTGGTTGTACCGGAGAAAGAGACCGTCAGGTACCACCACGCCACCAATAAATCGCCCAGTGACTCTTTTGTTGTTGTTTCTCTTCAGCAAACTTGTGGCCCGGGGACCATCTCAAGCTGCGCGAGGGCTCCTTCAAGCTCATGAAGAGCGAGTACACGCGAAGGTTCAAGGATTATTACGATTTCGACACGTGCGGGGACCTGCGAGAGGTAATCCGCCCCCCGAGCATCGAATGCATCCCTCAGATGTAGAATGAATGATTCCAGGAGATATCTCCGGTCCGCGCCGCCAAACCGGATGACTCCCTCAAGGTGGAGGGTTCGTTCGAGCTCTTGCCGCTCTACAAAGAGGAATTCGTGGAGCATCCGGTGGGGAAACCCCTCCGGAACAAACCCAACACCAGCTCATTTGCGATTATCGATTCTGGTGAAACCGAAATGAAGGAAAACCCAAGGTAAGGTCGACCCAGATTTTTGGAAAATTGGGAGAGAGTAATCTGGAGGGTAGGTCCGCCGACAAAATTGATTAGGGCTGCAAGGGAAGTCACTTAAATATCTTCGGTATCGATTTATCATAAATCCTAATAAAAAGAACTTCGGGTAGGTATTAAGTTTATGAAGCGAATGCAAATCCCTCAGAAGTAGTTCAACTCCTATTCTAGACAGTCACGAAAGCACTGTCGCTGTGTCCGTAAAATGTGTGTTTCATTTTTACATTTTCACGTGACGGGCAAGACTTAAGGAAATCATTACTGTATATCACGGGGATCGCTCCACAAAGCCGCGATTTTAATTAATCAAGACAACGCGACTCAATTTCAGAGAGAACGAAAGACTGCTGACCGAGATCAGATCGAAGTACGTGGAATATCCGGCGACGGAGAGGCTCCCCCTCGTCAAGAAACCCACCAATCTGAAGCTAGAGGGCGAGCTGTACGCCACCACCGAACAGGCGGAAAAATTCATCCGGTACCTTCTCACCACGAGACCCCAGTTGCTGAAGAAGCCCACCACCCTGAAGCTCGAAGGCGAGATGGACACCAACACCGAAAACCGCGAGAAATTCGTGCCTTTGGAACTAGCCCCGCGCCCGCCTCTGTGCAAGAAGTTCACCAACCTGCACCTGGAGGGCGACCACGACAACCTCACCGAGAAGCAGGAGAAGTTCGTGAGGCACGAGGTGCAAAAGCGACCCCCCCTCACCAAGAACGAGACCAATCTGTGCATCGAGGGCGAGCTCGACTTCCTTCCGGAGTACCGGAAGGAGTTCATCGAGTACAAAGCCGAGAGACGGAAGCTAGTCTTGCCGGTCAACAATCTCAAGACTGACGGGTTTTACGATGTGGTTCCTGAAGTGTCCGCCGCCTTCCAGCAGCAGATCCACCCCCAGATCCCCAACTTGCGCGGGACGGAGACCCACGAGGACCTACCCCTCAGAGCCAGACTAGGTAGTTGTGGTTGTCTCCATGGAGATGTTGCAGTTGTTTCGGTTCCAGGTCGGACTCGCGAGAGCAGTTTGAAGGGCGAAGGCCCGATGGAGGTCGACACCGAAAGCAGGACTCAATTCGTGGAGAAGCCGCCGTCCAAGAGCGAGACCGTCAAGGCCCCCAACAATTTGCTCCTCGAGGGGCGAATCGATCTGAATCCCGAGTACAAAAACGCTTACATCGACTTTACCAAAGAGGCGCCCAAGACTCGACGACGGGCGGCTCCGCAAGAGGGGAACCTCAAGAGCGAGGGCAAGATGGAGACCAGTCCCGAGTACAAATCTTCATATGTGGACTTTCCTCGGAGGAGGCCGCAAGTGAAGAAGCCCGAGTGCAGCCTGTCGAGTGAAGGAGAGGTGAGTGGGGGGATTGTGAAGGAAAGTTGCTTCTTCGACGGGTCTTGCAGGTGGACCACATGACTGAAAAAAGCGCAAAGTATGTTCCTTTTCCCAACGTTTCAAGAACTGGGCCCCTGAAGAGAGAATCTGAACTGAAACTGGAAGGAGACTTCGAGTGCCAACCCGAATACAGAAAAGCCTACATCGACTACTTGGTCCGCGAGAGAGTCGAGCGCAAGGCCAGGCCTCTGGACAACCTGGGACAACACCCGAAGCGCCTCGTCGAAAGCGAGCCCCTCCTGAAGACGCCCGCGACGGTGAAGGTCGACGAGAAACCTTCGCCCACGTGAGTAGTTGACTCGCTGATGTTGTTGCATTTGCACAGCAGAAGCTTTTTGACAGCTCGAAGGACGAAATTCCGAAGAGCAGCCGGAACCGGTCGCTCTCCCAGATCGAGGCTTCCGTCTTCGGGCCCAAACTGCCCGTCCCGAAGAAGTCGTCTTCGAGAAGCCCCAGCCCCGCCCCGTCGAGACGCCGCTCGCGGACGCTCCCCAGAAGCCAGAACGCGACCAACTCGTCGGACTCCGAAGCCCCAGCGCGCAAGTACAAGACCTTCGGGAAGCCAGTCCTGGTCGAGAACATGGCGTCGAGGAGCGCCACGCCGGTCCTGCCCCTGATCGACGTCTCGGCGAAGAACAAGTGGATGAGGGACAGCTCCGTCGAGTCGTCCTCCGCGTTCGTGGTGTTGGAGAAGAACGTGGCGCGCAGGGGGGCGCAGAGCAAGACAAAATGGACGCCGTATTGGCCCAGCAGCTCGTTCGAGTGACGTCGAGTAGGATTTTTGTAGATCTCAGGTCCTTCTAGTGCCATAAGTTTTGTAAAAGACCTATTGTTTCCATAGATTTTCTTATTAAAACAGAATCTTGTTTCACTCGTCTTGGAAAGTTTCCTCGGTGATCTAACGTTTTAGTGTTTCACTCGACACAACAAATTATATTTTAAACGTGATTTACCCAGTTTGCGCAATAACACAATAATAATAAATGTAAATTGTGACCGGCCCATAAAAATTTATGTGGAGCGATAAAGCGAGGTTCTCGGTGGGGTTTTCAACAATAGGCAATTCTGCTGTATTTGTCCTCCCAAAAGACGGAAAACAACAAGGCTTGCCCCAGTTAGGGCAACCTTACAACACTCCACGCACCGGATAATTAAAATCAATCAACCTGCTCCGCACCGACCGCACAAATCAGGTGGTTTTACTCGGCTTCGAGGGATTTCACCGTCGGATGCAGCAGAGGTCAAGGCACCGTTATGCAAAACGACGAAGGTAAAAGTGCGATCTTGACTGTCTTCGCATACTTATCGCGACGACCTCAATAGTTCAACTGGCATTTCATGCGCCAATTGCGCAACAAAAATCGCCAAATGGGACCGAAAATTTCAAAATCCCTCCAGTTACGTCAATCAATCGGTTCGACACGGCCGATTTCGATTTTGCAAAACCTTTCTTCCGCCAGCCTTGCGATCAATCTGTTTTTTTCGCGCTCGCCTAATGCATTTCCTTTCACGGTGTCTGGGGGCGTGACGTCACAAAAATGACATTTCGAATCTGTCGCAAAATCAACAACACGCCCCTCCTGCCGACGGTCACGTAGGCTGTTGTTCTTTTGCGCGGGGGAAAGTACCGAAAATTCGTTTGCAGTTCAATAATCTCAGCAGAAATGGAAATATTAACAAATAAAACCCTGAGGGACAGAGCAAGGAGTGAAGATATTAGAAGTAAGAGGAAGAAAAAAGAGTGGAACAACCATATACAACGTGATCAAGAATGATTGAATCTGTTGGTAACAATGAAAATTTGAATGATTTTGGTACCACTGTAATTGAAACACATTTCCGGTTGTCAGCTTTGGCAGAGTTGACAGGCGAATTTGACGTTTACCATCAACATACCCGACATAACCTAATTTTTTTTTAATGTCGTGTCAAGTTAAAACATCCTGTCAGTGCCAATTACGAAACAGAAAAACACCAATATTTTTCAATTGTTTCATTGCCAACAGACTCAGTCATTGTTGATCACGCTGTAGAAAGAATGACAGACAACAGAGTGGTTAAAATGGCACCTAGCAGATCAACAGAAAGACCATGAGAGGTGAAGAATCGAAGATGGAACAGGCAACTTGCGTACTAACAAGAAGGAAGAAGAAGAATAAGAAGCATCCGTCCTTCTACAAAAAAGAGGTGGTGTGGACAACTAAATAAGAAGTCAAGAATTCAAAAACGAAGGAGAAGAAGGATCAGTCAAAGCGTGAATGAATAAACTGTGCCAATCCGTGGGGCGATTCCGCTTCCAGCAGAACTGGATCAAATCGATTATCGCCGGCACTTGTTGTTTTCGATTCCACCAATTATGTCGTTTGAAATGTTTCCCTTCGAACCGTGTCGACAATAACAACACGGCTTGTCTTCGGAAACGTTTACAAATTACTACGGGAGAAAGCTGCAAGTGCAATCATGTGGCGCAATGTCCGAATTTTCCTCAATTCAGCTTCCGCTTCTTCAGCAGTCTCTGGGACCCGGGGAACGTTCCCTTGGACAGTTCTCGTGAATGTCAATTTTTTGGGGAACTCACGAGATGTAATTAATGCGATTCTATCAATAGTCGGGAAATATTTACCGCGCAAATTCCCGCTTGCTGCATTCTCGGAAAATCCATGATCCACGAGAATCCTTACACTCCATCGGTCTAAATATATCCCGAATCGGGCCGGTCCCGGCCGGCACCCTTGGGGCACTCCGCCCAAGAGGCCTAATTGATAATCGAGTGCAGCCATAGATTGGTGGAATGCCCGAAAATACAGGAGTGACGCACCGGAACAATCAAATTAAAACGAGGGGATGGGTGTCGCCCCACGCCTCATCATCTCCTGCTGTACCGGATTCCTGCTAGTGCATGGCGGGAGAGCGATCTGCACGCATAAAGCTTTCGAACGTCGGCCGGCAGGAATTTGTGTTGATTGACGAAACGATGTGATTAGATCGATCGGTGTGCTTTTTGCGACTTTTGTTCGGATCCAGGTAAGTCATCCTCTAATACTCCCCTGGGCTTTTGTTTATTATCCCGTCTTATCGATACCACATAATTCTGTCTAATCGATTTTTATTGTTTTTATTGCGCAAAACTAAAACAATACCCGCTCTTATCAATTCCTGGAGAAATTCCTGCGGTGATTCCACGAGTAATTTGCGCTTTTTTCCCATTTTCCCCAAACGTTCAGTCGCAGAAATGCACTACTAACAAAGACAACACTTCTTTTTTGCTCAAGTGAGTACCCAGCGATTTTTTTAAACAAACAGACGTGTCGATGCGTTCACTGTTTGTTATAAATATTTGCCAATCGTAACCGTATTGTTATCACTGCTTTACGCTCCAATGATAACTAAGCAAGTTTAATGCTTAATTGCTTTTATTTTCCCAAGCTAATTACTTTATGATCGAAAACGTCGCGTCTTCTTCGACTCGCCATTCAAAGTGGTGACCCCTGAAGAACGGTGCTTTATGAAACCATCTGCAGAGTGTTGCCGCAAGAACTACACAAACTTGCCGCGCTTGTTGAATTACAACAGGTATTAACAGAGACCTTTTCCATTTGTTTTTAGAATAAAAGTTGTTTTATGTCGCGGAGAAAAATATTCAATCGAGCGTATTCGACCACAACCCAGCTTTCTCACAACCCAAGAGACAACGTCAGGTTAACTACCTAACATTTATTAATTTTTGTTTGTGTCATTGACCCAAGATACTAACTAAATCATTTTTTAACAACTAAATCTGACGCAACATTGCAAATTGCGATCTGAATCTGATATGATTTGACAATGAGAAAATACAATTTTTTTTGGTCTTTCGGTACCCCCTCGAGTGCCTCCTTTCAACAGACAACCTGTTCTTGTCCCGATCTCGTTTTTTTGTACGATTTTAATTTAATTTCATGCTGGTGCTTCTGTCTGGTCCGTCTCTCGACTCAAAATGTGAATTAAGCTCCACTCGACCGTGACACTCAATAATAATTCCTCGATAATTAGTATCCACAAAAGTTTTACACAAACACTTGATCTTCCGAGAACTGACTCAGATTTTTATTATATGTTTTTTACGAATTTTTGCCAATGATTTTTACGACGTCCCAGAGATTTATTTGAGAATCGCCAAATCTTCGATCCGAAGCGAGCCGAACCGGTACGTTCCAACCCCGACAACTGTCACCGCAATTTGACATTTAACAAATTTGCATTCTCCGGACAACATTTTACAAACTGAACACTAATTCGTTGCCGAATTGTTCAACTAATCAACGGACGACTCAACGCAGATTGAGCAAATGTCAATCTGTGTTGTTTAACCGTACCAAAAAAAAAACAACCAAGATCGGCCATTCTCGTCTCTAAATTTAAAATTAATCAGCCGGTAACTGACCATAGATAACCTAAATATAATACAAAGTATTTATCAGGTTTTCTATGGTATTTGACGTTTTCTAGAAAATAAGCAAACCTACGGTTTTTCTTTGCTGTTAAGTGTGCAGTACGTGGACATGGCTGTTGCAAAATGCAATCAATTGTTACTAAACTGCGAGGTGACAATTATTATTCCATTAAAGTATCAAATGAGTAATTACAATTACAAGTGCAATAATAATTATTATATAACGTGTTTCTATTGTTTGCATTTCATAAGCGAATATATTATGCTAATTGAGGTAATCAGTAACACTAATAAAATATCAAGGTACTTGATAATTAAAACGACATTATACACTCTCTGGGTGCAGATCTAGCGAATAAATTTTACAAGTGGAATTCAGAAAACTCCAAAAAGATCAGATCTAGCTTGTGTTGCATCGAGGAATAATTTTGCAGGAATTTGGAAAAAACCTGAGCTTATCTAGCTTTTTGATACGGTTTAAACCTGTCATAACCGCATCCAAAGGTTGCAATTTATGTCGTCGTAAAATAGAAAATTACATAAAGATTAATTAACTTTTAATTTATTGCTTCCTAATTCTGACAGATATCGGTCTAGTCTAAAAAATCAATTATTCTGATAAAACCCATTGTCATAAAAGATATCGATATTGACTGGTCAAAAGACAGCAAAACTTGTCTGATTCGTTACGCAACAAGTTCAACAAAGTTGTCAAAATATTTATTTAAGGACAATCAAAGATTTTCGTGATTCCCAACCATAACCCCCTCGGCAATATTGTCACAAGAAATTAGAATTCTCTTGCGACTCGATCAGTTGGTTGGTACAGCTGATCCGACTCGACTTTTCCATTGGAAAAACTGCGTTCTTGCAAGTCGACGTGAATCACCAACTGCGTATGTAGTATTTACACAATTCGCCACAAAATTATACCGCATTTCACCTTGTCGACCCAGCTTCGTGCACACGATCACGACCATAAAAAGAAAAAGGACAAGAAAAATCACCGGATCGATCCTGTTCGTTCTGCTCATGTGGCCAGAAAATTTGTCGACCAGTGTAGTGCATATCCTCCGTTTACATTCATAAAGCAATTAACGTCGGCCATAATCAGAATGGCATTGGCAATGAAAACGTAGCCAATATGAAAGTGGAAAGGAATTTTCAATGTCAAAAATTATGTTTGCGACAATTATGTGAAAAGGAAAAAAAATGTGACGAGTGTAGCTGCGTTGCGGCTGCTGCAGCGGAAAAATCACAGGGGCTTCTACGTTTCAGTCTATTTTTAAATTTGATTTTTTTATAATGCCAAAGTCGTCAACATCTCGATTAACATAACAACAATTTTTGAGGAGCGGAGACGACGACTGCAAGACTAGTTATTTACAATTTCTATTTTTACACTTTCTTTCAATTTTTGTTCCAATTGTTTCACCTGACAAACAGTATTGACCTGTGTCAAGATCATTAATCCCACATCGATAAGCGAGGTACTTGAGCCCCAAGATGCAGGTCAGTTTGTCGACCGAGTTTAAAAAAAATTCAAACGACCGCACTGTTTATTATCCTGTTTGAGCGATAATGACTCCTTCGCACAACCGTAAAATTTTTAATTCGGGACGAAACGTTGCACCAATAAAAATAGGTCGATCCTGATTTTTTCCTTGAGCAGATAACGATACGATAAAATTTTTGACATCAAGAATGTTTCAAACCGATCAAAAACAAAAGCACCGTGTCAAGGTACTACGTTTGTGTCGCTCATCCAGTGAGTACCTTCCCATCATAGTTGAAATTCTTCTAGTGCGCCAGCAGTTATCGTTGGAATATTTCGCTGACGCAGACCACCAAGTACGTACAAACCAAAAGCAATTATTTTTGATAGTTTCGTTTGTACCGCGCTCATTAAACTGTTGAACCAAAAATGTAGGCGTTGTCGAGAGATTTCCAAAAATCATATCACATAAAAATGTGAATTCTGCCACCAGTGCAGTACCGAGAATAAAGAAGGTATGATTTTCCTGCTGATTTTATTTCTTTTGTTGTTGGGGAAATTTTACTTTATTTTAATTTTCTTTAATATAATCGGTAAGGTAGCGATGTGCATGTTCAAGGTTTTGTGTGGGCGTTTTACAAAAAAAAAAAATACAGCAGGTCATGACTCAGCTAGATAAAGACTTTTGTGTAAAACCGCTTGTTATGCTAATTATACGGTTATGATAATGTCCCCCATTAAATTTTTTTTTGTTCATTTTTGGCGGGAAAATAAAAATTTACGAAAGGCTGCTTGTTTACTTTGGACCGGTAAAACCACTTATAATAATACTGATAATAACACTAATAGCAATCGGAATGTGTGTAATTGTAAAAGTGGATAAATATTATGGAGATGTTATAAATAATACACTCAACTTAACCTTCTATGGAGGAAAAATAACAATATTAATAATAATAAATAATAATATGTCAAAAGTTGAAAATGGAAAGCAAGGATAAGCTTAAGGATAACGTAAAACTTTGACGGCGAAAGTTTGTCTAAAAATAGAAAAAACAAACAAGACAGAATGCAAAAAAGTGAACAATTCAAGTAAAACAATTGTTTGCTCCTTTGTATTTATTACTACATATGCATATCCAGTAATGGTGTTCATTACTCACCGTCGTGAGTAACAACTCATTACCCCACGGGTTGTGACCAATCATAAAATTGCAAAATACAGCGCAATATTCGCCTGTCACAACAGTTTCTTTAAAATGTCAAAATTCTGTACCTTCCTTGTTTGAATTCTGATTGTGAAAGTGATGACATTTGTAGGTCGTAGACAAAGTACCGTATTCAACTCGCGTGTAACGGCTATTACTCGAGGAGTGCAATGATCACTACACGCTGATTGCATAATGTACTATTATCTCGTTTGATGCCGAATTGTTCTTAAAACGAATTTATTTCACTTCTGTTGTGCATCGTTTTGAACGTGGACAATTTCAAATTAAAAATAAATCCAGCTGGAAACAGTGGCGATTTTCAATTTCATATTTCAACAGGATGATGCGCGCTCTCGCGTTGCGATAAGAGGCCTCTCACCCTGGCAATTTCAAGTGAACATGTCTGGTAGAATCGATCTGTAATTTGTCGGAGTCAAGGGTTTCGGACGTGGAAAAAAGTCAGCCGACGAGCTTTTTCCACTGTCTCGTTGTTAAATCCGAATCCAACATAAAATCGCTGGCTTCCAGGTTTCCACAAATTGGTATTTAATCAATGAATCGACGTCACGAAACAGCTAAACCCATACATCATCGGCAATAATAGTTATTAGAAAAACATGATAAAGTCGGCGGATAACAGCTAATAAATGTGACATAGAGTCCTCCACATAATTCTTACGATAAGGTGCTTATTTATGGAAACAATATTCGCAGCCGATTAAGCTTTCGCGCTGATTAAGTCCTCGACGTACTGAAAGGTGTGTGTTCATCAAGAGATAATCGTCGATGACTGTACGCTGTTGCGAGCTTTGTGCAAGAGCACACTCCTCTCGATTTTGTGAATGACAGCTACATAATGTATCGCTTTAATCACAGAAATATTATTGTTTGCAAATGCGATAAAACGAGTTATTGATGTATAATCGCGATCCTGTACACGAGAGCGAGGATAAGCCAACAGTCATGTTTGCTCCAAATTATCTGGAAACAACGTTAATAAACAAAAATATAGACAAAAATACATCGCCGAAGAACAACTCCGCGTAATGCTTCCATTTCAAAACAGGCATTTTATTAATTGATAAAACACTCAAGCTGTATCAATTATCTGATCGTAATTTGAAAACAAATTTTCCTTCGAATCGACCTTTCAATGGAATAATATATTATGATAAGAAGCATTTTGGATCTAGGAGGAGCAAGTGCTACAAAATGTCTCATAACCGAGATATCATGAACAATTTTTTCTACTTTGCACCTTTTAAGACATTTTTAGGTGACAGTTAACAATTGTCAAACTTGGGGAATTTTGTCGTGGTTGGCAACAAATGTCGTATTGTTTGGAACACGACCTGCTGTATAATAACCGGCCTGTTCATTTCATTAAAAAAGCATTGCGAAAATGTTTCCGAGAAAGAGCCAATTTTCGCCGATGAGGGCGTCACAGTACGGGCGCTTCTGAAGAATAAAAATGCGGAAAATAGGTTTAGACCAAAATTTTAGAGTTAAGATTGAACACAGTAAGTTCATATTTTTTTCTAAAACAATACTGAATACAATTGTATTTTTGTGTGTTCGATTTTAAATTCGAATGTCATTTGAACGAGAAAAACTCTCGGTGACAAAAACTTAAGATGAATAATATCCCCAAAAGCGCCCGTACACTAGCGCTCTGCGGGGATCACTCAAATTACACTTTTGAACAGGCCGGTTATAATACAGCAGGTCGTGGTTTGGAAGATCCAAATTTCAATTGTTATTAACAAATTAAAAACGAGCAAACACAATTGTGTATTGCCCCCCAGAAATACGAAACAACTATTTTTTTACGACCTGTTGGTTTAGGTTTACAATAATAAAATTTTACTAAATTTTGGGAATTTAATGATATGTGTTGGTCACACCTGCCAGCGCCTGTCGTTTTTAATGTCCTTGAAAGTACGCAAACTCGCATTTAAAATTTAAACGTGTTATTAAAAATGCTTCGCAAAGTTTATTTATTAAACTTTCAAATTAGTTGTTATTAATTTGTTATTAACTTATTGACATGCTGCGCTACTAATATCTCTACATAACTTCAATTTTTATATTATGACATTTTTCACCCAGGTCAAAAGTGTACGGTTGGCTTCAAAAAAAACGGGAACTGTCAGAAAAAGTTCTGTCAGATTTTATTAAATTTTTATATTTTGAAACGGCCTTTTCTAATTTAGGTTAAAAAATTGCACTTATGTGTCAGAAATATTACTGTCAAACAGACACAAATTGACATAAATTGACAAATTAAATTTCCAGTTCACATTAGGTCAAATTTCATTTCCCGTTTTTTTTTTGAAGCCAACTGTACAATGTTGCCGGCTCTATTTTGGGTGTAAATTGCGGTGTTGGTGATTCTTTGATAAAAAAATAGATTGTATTATTCCGGACACGGAATCTTGGCCACGACTGACATTTAACTAACAAATATGTGTGAACTGCCCTTTATTGAATATAACCCAACTTTTGATTCGAGAATGCCATTTCCCTGCTTTTTTGATGTCATAAGAAAAACTTCAAAGTGATTTTTGATAATTGTCATTTATTAATGACACTAATGATTGGTTCATACATTTTTTTTAGAAATGTCAAAAAATGTTGACCTTCGGAAAGTACGGCGTGATCAAGAAGATCAATCTCTTAACAATGAAATTTACCATCAAAGGTTCATTTTTGTGATAGCATGAACATAACCTATATAACCAAAAATGTTTTTAATGTCGTGTCAAGTTAAAACATCCGGTGCCAATAACGAGATAAAAAAACAGGAATATTTTTCATTGCCAACAGACTCAGTCATTGTTGATTACGCTGTATATTGTTTTGACGTTATGTTGACATTTCATTTTCGTCATGTCAAGATCGGGAAATTGGGAATGCCAACCTTGAAAAAGTAAACTGTACCGAATCACATTTTCGGGCGAGAGGATTGCAACTGTTTTTACCAATGTTGACATCATCGGATCGCGATTGTTGTTTTAGAGAAATGACAGACCACCAGAGATCCGTCCGAGATACCTATTCTATTATATCAAATAGAATTGACACAATTTTATCGGGAACGATAAAACTAGAGTAGACGATAATGGAAGATAATTGCTTTGTGACTCTGCAGTTGTCAGTACTTAATTTGTCTTGTTTGCAGAATGACCGAGAAAACGGGTGTCAGCACCAACAACCTCGTCGAAGAGGTCAACTACGGCGAGGGCAAGAAACTCCCCCAGTACGTGGCCGCCCTGTCAGGTAACCAGTCGAAACGCCACCACCCACCCTTCTAACTGTCCACTTTCAGTATGCATGGGCTCGGTGGCGGCAGGCACCGTCTTGGGATGGACCGGCAACATCACCAGCGCGGACCTCGCCAGCGGTGCCCTGAACGACATCTACGTCGACCCCGACGGTGACTACGGCTGGATCGGGTCGTTCATGACCCTCGGAGCCATGTTAATGTGCTTCCCCATCGGCTTCATCTGCGACTTGATAGGTCGCAAGTTAGCCATGCTCCTCACCATCATCCCCTTCACTGTCGGCTGGCTGCTCATCATCTTCGCCAACTCGACCGGCATGATCTTCGCCGGAAGGTTCATAACGGGGCTCGCCGGCGGCTCCTTCTGCGTCTCCGCCCCCTTGTACACCAGCGAGATCGCCCAGAAGGAGATCAGAGGGGCTCTGGGCAGCTACTTCCAGCTGCTCCTCACCGTCGGCATCCTATTCGCGTACTTGCTGGGCGCCTTCATCAAGCCCCAGATCGTGGCGGTGATCTGCGCCATCGTCCCGCTCGTCTTCGGCGTGGTCTTCTTCTTCCAACCCGAGACGCCGGTCTACAGTTTGAAGAAAGGCAACGAGGACGCGGCGGTCAAAGCGCTGAGGAAGCTGAGAGGCGACAACTACAACGTCGACGCGGAAATCGCGGACATCAAGGCGTCCCTCGAGCAAGAGAAGAAAGACAGAATTTCGTTCAGGGAGTCGTTCAAGAAACGGGCGACGAAGAAGTCCCTCGTCATCTGCTTCGGGCTCATGTTCTTCCAGCAGTTGGGCGGCATCAACGCCGTCATCTTCTACGTGGGGACCATCTTCCAAGGCGCCAATTCGGGTCTGGAGCCCTCCAACGTCACCATCTTGGTGGGGGTGATGCAAGTGGTTGCTACTTTCGTTGCCTCCCTCGTTATCGACAAGTTCGGCCGCAAGATCCTCCTCCTCATCTCCGATTTGGTCATGGCCATCGCCGGAATCCTTCTCGCCGTCTACTTCACTCTCACGGACCGGGACCTCATCTCGGAGGAAGAGAAGAGCAACATCGGATTCCTCCCGATCTTGGCAGTTTGCATCTTCATCATCGTCTTCTCGCTCGGTTTCGGACCCATCCCGTGGATGATCTCCTCCGAACTGTTCCCACCGGAGATCAAGAGCAACGCCAGCTCGGCGGCGGGGACCTTCAACTGGTTCCTCGCCTTCTTGGTTACGAAGTTCTACGGCGACTTGACCAACGCCATCATGACAGACACCACGTTCTACATTTTCGCGGGCATATCGCTCGTCGGAACCGTCTTCATTTTCTTTTTGGTGCCCGAGACCAAGGGCAAGACTCTCGACGAGATCCAGAGGGAACTCAACGGGGAGAAGACGGTGGGACAGGGAATCGACAATCAAGGCTTCAGCAGTTAGTCGTAGCCGTAGTTTTATTTATGAAATACTTAGACTCAACGTTCGTACAGAATTATTGCCAACACACGAGTATTTTATACAATATGGACTTCAAGTGCCTAATAATTGTAGATTAATTCGTTGATATTCTTGATTCGTAGTTATGCCAAATTTCAATTTGAACCACATCTTCAGTCGTATCGTACATTTCTAGTCAAGTCCTGTTTTAAATTAACATAAGCAATAATTATTGTACTGTGCAAATTTTATATTTTAAGAATACTGAAATAAACATATTTATATTAGAATCATCTTTTCTCATCCTCCTCTCTTATCTCCTCATCTGATAACTGATATTTTCAAGAGGTGCACAGCTGCACCCAGCTTGCTGTCACACTTGCGTCATTGGTACAAAAGAATTTGACAGTAATGACAGTAATTTGACAGTTGCGATCAATATTTTCCCAACCACATTGTTGGTCTGGACCATTTTCGTTTTCTTTTTGATTGTCTAGATAGACCAAGGACAAGCCTCTGGAGAAGATCCAGAGGGACCTCAAGAGAAGGACCAAGAACAAACAATCATAATATGCTCATCGCCGTAGTTCCATTTATCAAAGACTTAGATACTGCATTGGTACACTCAGTTGCCGTATTATTGGCACCACGTACATAAGTATTTTCTATAATCTGGTCTTTAAGTGCCTAGTTGTAGATTAATTCGTTGATATTCTTGTTTTTTGTTGTTCACAAATTTCAATTTGAACTACACCTTTAATCGCATCGTACGTTTCTGTTCAAGTTCCGTTATCAAATTAAAATGATCAATAATGATTTTGCCGTACAAGTTCTATTTTTCCAAAATAGCCATATTGTAGTGGTGAATATGGAAGATGAAACGGAAGAGTACGTCTGGACCCGTGGCAAAACCATGGAGGAATATTTTGCCGATTTTCGTGGCTACGTTCAGTCTACGAAATAGCTTAAGACAATGGAAAAACTGTCTCCGTCAGAAGATCTTCTCGAAGACGTGCTCTCCTTCCGACTCTCTGTCAAATTTCGTACAAGTTTCTTGTCTTTCATGAACGGTCCTTTGAAAGGTCTTCCATATGAGAAGGAGCACGTCCTGGTTGGTATTCCAGAAGATGTGGATTGACTGCTAGGAGTCCTCTATGGTGTGAGTGTTGTGGATTCCTAGTCTGGCAGCGACAGTGAGTAGACGTGTCCAGTAAAAAAAAATGCAAAGATTACTAACGAAAACAGAGACGAGAGAGTGAAAGGTGATAAGCAGAAGGCAGCGGGCAAGAAAGAGAGAGCATGACGAAATCGCCGAAAGTAAGGAAAGAAAGCAAGAAGAGAGAAAGAGAAGAGGGTAGGACGACTGAAGAAGGCGGAACGGGAAGATCTCCAAGTAGAAGTGAAGAAGGAAATAAAAGCAAGGTAATGAAGACCATGACTAGCGAGATAAGAGAGGATACTGCGGGAATAAGAGAGGAGAACAAAGTACTAAGAAAGGAATTAGCGGCAGTGAGAGAGGAGATGAGAGGAAGAGAAGAAAAATGGCAGGCGGAGAAAGCAGATTGGATGAAAAGGATGAAAATGATAGAGGAAAAGATGGAACAAAGAGAAAAGGAGGAGAGGAAGAATCATGTTATAATAACCGGAATAGGAAGGATAAGAGGAAATATAGAGAGGGGGGTGGAAGAATGGTTACAAAGGGATATAGGGGTGAAAGTGAAGGTGAAGGAAGCATTAAAAATAAGTAAAGATAAGATGATGCTGGCAAAAATAGAAAGTAGGGAGCAGAAGAAGAACATTATGTTAAATAAGAGTAAGTAGAAGGAAAGAGAAGATGAGAGGACGTCGTATGTGGATGACACACGAAGAAAGGAAAACACAAAAGAAGTTAGGAGAGGTGGCTAGAGAAGAGAGAGATAGAGGAAAAAGGATGAAAATAGGATACAGGAAGATACAGATAAACGGGGAATGGTTTATATGGAATGAGAGAGAAGAGAAACTGAAGAAAAAATTTTAGAAAGAGAGAAGAAAAGAAGACGAACCGGCGAGAAAAGGTATAGGGGAGAACAGGAGAATAGGAGAAAGAAATTGGGAAGAAGAGAGAGGATATGGGAAAAGAAAATCCAAAGACAAGGTGGAGGGGAAGAGACTGAGGGGAATAGAGAAGGGATGGGAGGTATTGAACGGGAACAAAGAAGGGGACGAAGAAGGGAAATGGACCTACATAGGTAACAGGGGGGAAACAGTAATAGATTACGGAATAGTGGACGAAGAAGCATGGGAAAGAGTAGAAGAATTCAGAATAGGAGAGAGGGTTGGGTCGGACCATCTCCCACTGGAAATAAGTATAGAAGGAACGAACCAGGAAGAAAGAGGGAAAGGAAGAGCAAAAGAGAAGCAGAGAAAAGTGACAATAAAAATATGGGATGACCAAGGAGTAGAAGAGGATAGGAGGAGACTAGACAAAGCCAGATTCGTAGAGCAAGAAATAGAGAAGACGGCGGTAGAGTTGAAAGAAGTAATTAAAAAAGCAACGATGAAAAAGGAAGTAATAGTCAAGTCAAGCAAAAGGAACAAGAAAGAAAAATGAGTGAAAAATGTGAACAATGAAGAAGGAAGCAGTAAAAGCGCTAAGAGAAGCGAAGGGGAGCGAAAGAGCAGAGAAGGAAAGGGGTGGGGAACAGGAAATAGCTATTTGTGTATTACAAGCGCAAAGTGATACATTGTCGATTGAGAGATTTTCTCGAAATCGACAATGTACTGTCGCGAGCAAAAAAAAACTGGTCGTCAAAATCATAATTTGACGCAATGGAAAATGCTCCATTGTAAAACGGTCGTAAATTTCATAACCTATTATCATGTTGTATGACATTAATTGTCATTTTTTTCTCATATTTTGACACTTTTTTGACATGGGCATAATCAGGCGAGGAATTTTTTTTAATTTGTTACAATCTAACCAAACTTTGAAATGACATTGACGACCAGAATTTTTTACTCGGACAGTATAGTCCAATTTTTACCCTTTCGCGATGACGTCATTATCTAGTAAGTTTACATATGTTTGAGCTAGAATCAGAAACAAATTTGAATTGATCATAAATAACTATAAATGTGTCAAATTTGTTGACAATTGCTTCGAAAGGTTATGTTTGTAATCAATGTAATAAGTGAAAGAAATTAAAGATTGTCAAATTGACAGAAGCATAAAATAACCTCAAAGTGACCATCAATTAATAAACGTGCCTTTTTTTTTGTTTTTTTCTGTTTCTGTCGTTTCAATAAAGAGAAAGCGAGGAAGGAAATCGTGACGTCACCTCAAAAGGTTAAAATTGGACTATACATTTGCGCTCGCAGCACACAAGATTTTTTCTACAATCGCAACTATGACTACTACATATTATTTTATTTGGACCAAATCAATGTAATACCTTCTTAAAATCAGAAACTAATTATTCACAATATTGACATTAAAAATACAATAATTACAGTTTTTGAAAAGTAATCCATGCTCTGGAAGTGTG
Source organism: Tenebrio molitor (assembly GCF_963966145.1). NCBI lineage: Eukaryota > Metazoa > Arthropoda > Insecta > Coleoptera > Tenebrionidae > Tenebrio > Tenebrio molitor. The sequence goes on from NC_091046.1 coordinate 46,807,893, forward strand.
CATTCTGGTTCTTTTGCTACACTTACAATTTCGGGAGGTGTACTTATACGAAAACGCTTCCTCAACAGTTTCCCTTCCTTCTACAGGCTTTTGAGCAATGTTTTTTTGTAAAAACACAAAACACCGACATAAACTGAGACAACAATTCTTTCTGTTTATTCGTTGTCACTAGTTATAATAATCACTGGACATCTGATTTTAACAAAAAATTCGGAGAGCGAGCTTTTCGTACATTTTGTCGCGCGTGAGCGACGAAGTGACAGTCCCCGGAAAACGTCAACTTTGCGTTGTCAAATGCAAGCGCAAAGACCTACTTTCTACATCGATTGTAGGAAAAAACTGTTGACTTTTTTATTTTTTCTACTTCGATGTCACAATGAGCATTTTGTGACACTGAAAACAGTTTCACAAACATCAATTTTATAGCATCGTTTCTAGTGATAATTGAATTTGAGGTTGGTATTGAAAGTGAATTTCAGTGTTAAATGTGATGTCATTTGAACCTGAATCCACGTTTTGGATCAAAATAAACTATTAAGGGGGTAGATTATTATTGTAGCAACATCTGGGAGACCTTTTAAAATTTAATTTTCAATTAAATGACATTGCTTCGTCAATACCAACCCAATTCCATTAAAATAAAAGTCACTAGATAATAATTTTATATTAAAAAAAATTAAATTAATGAAGCTATTTGTTTGAATTATTTGGGATAGATTGACCATAGAACAAAACTAATTTCCTTTGTGATAATTCCTCTGGTCTCACTTTTTGACAGAATTTCTGCTATTTTAAAGAGGTCCACAGCAGCAGTGAAATTGCTCGGACACAAAAGAACCCGTATTACCGTTTCCTTTTTCGTTGAATGCCTTGCAACAAAATCACACATGCCAACGTAAAAAAATCAACGATAATGCAAAACATTTCAAATTTGCGGTATTAGATAACAATACAATAAAGAATTTTCAAAGTATGGTGCTATCTATATAAACCGCGTCTTGGTCGACTTCCCCTTAGTATAGAATGGATCAACGAGTCATAAACCTAGTCGTCTGTGTTCTTCTGCTGGGCGGTTGCGCCCACGGTAAGTCTGTCCCTCACGACTCCCCCCTTGTACCACTCTCACCTCTTAGGAGAGCCCTCGAAAGCTCGCAATGCCCACGTACGAAGCGCCAACACCGCACAGGACCACCAGTTCTGTCAACTCGAAATCCAGTGCGACGGACACGAATCGGGTAAGTATGCTGCACCGACCACCGATCAACCTCCAATTCTGCGATTGCTCAGATCCCAACAACAAACTGATCCTCCTCTTCAACGCCACCACCCACCAGATCGCAGTGGTCAACGCTTCGGCCAACACCATCTACGTCGTAGACGCCGAGGCAGGATTGGCCGCCCTCTACGCCGTCCACAGCAACGGTGGTGTTGTCGTGGTGGTGGATCTGAGGAACGGAACCGGAGCGTACGCAGACGGGTCGTCCTGGACCCGGAACCAAACCATCGCTGATTTTCCGTCGCTGCGTCCCGTCTACGAAGAAGCTCGTCTCCGGGGAAAGACCTTCAACAGTTCGTCTCCGCCGGACGAGATTCTCAAAAGCGTGTCGACAATCTGGTCCTCGTTGAGCAGAGACACGTGCCCTTCGTCCAACGCTCTGGTGAATTTCATACGAGTTTCGAACGGGTTCTTGTCTCTTTTGAACGGCCCTTTGAAGGGTCTTCCGGGGTACGCGGGCAACGTCCACGTTGCCATTCCGGGTGATGTGAACCGACTCCTCGGGGTCCATCAAGGTTTGGCCACCATGATTCGCCCCATCGATGGTGGCATCTCCATCTTGAGGAACAGACACGTCAGGCTCGATTTTGCAAATATCTTCTCCGAAAGCAACCCCATCCGGATTCTGATCTACATCATTCAACAGCTCTTCCCCGCCAATTTACTGTCAAATCTGATTTCCTTGATGAGTATCCCACTGCGGCTCTTACTGCTTCTTGTCAAATTGGCAGGCAGCGTACTTTTCGGAATTGGAGCATTTTTCAACGCCCTCTTGGCAACCTTCACTCTGTCTTTGGGCAGGTCGACACCAGACAGCTTCATCACCACTTTGGTCAATTACTTTGGCAACGACCGAAGCGACACCATCCAACCCCATCAATGGTCCGCTTCTCTGACAGACCTCCAAAGCACTTTCCACACTTGCAACCTCACCCATTCCCTCGGACCAGTCCCCGGACTCTTGACACAAATCACGAACAACAACTGGACCCAAAACTCCATCCCGCTCTCTCCGATCGTCTCAAATTTGCTCCAAAACAACCACCCCGATCGTCTCCAAACCATCGTCACAATCCTCTTCTCCCTCCACGAAAGATTCGCACCGCAAAACTTGATCTGCCGTCTCTTCCTCGCACTGATCTCGCTCACCAGATCCCCTGGGGGACTCCCCGTTTTAACCACCCTGGTCCCCAACGTCAAAACCTCCAATCTCATTGGCAACGGCGGCCTGCAGCACATCCTGCCAGGTCTCGACCCCGTCAGTAACTTCCCGGAACACATAGCCAACATTTTCGACACCATGGGAGATTTTTGGCAGCACATTCCCGTTGTAGGAATCATCTTTGAGGCTCTGGATAGAGCAATAGCGCAAGTGTCTCGACAGATGAATCTCGTTCATCTTTTGAACACCGACGAGGCAAGATCTTGTGTGGAGCAGATTTTGGAAAGCTTGAGACGCGCTTCTGATGGTCTCGATTTCGGACGAGAAGGCGGCCACTGTTCCGGAATTGTAATCGATGGAGGAAACGAAGAGAACAAAATGGAAAACGCGAAACAACGAAATAGAGATGAACATGTCAAAGGTGTTAATTTTTAGGTTTTTTCTAAGCCGGAGAGTAAATTTTGCATTTTAGGGAAGAGAAACCATGCTGAGAAGAAGGAACGCGAAAAGAAGCACTACTAGTTGTAACATGATTACCAATATTTTTTAATGGAGTGTAAATTGGTCAAAAATAAACATACAGAGCAATGCATTATGTTCTTAATTATTTTTTTGTTCGACACTGTCAGAATTTGAGAATTTTCTCCTGTGTGAACGGATTTTGATAAATTTGACAACTTGTCAAAACAAAACGTCAAGCTAATTTTATAGATTTTCAGTGATTTGGAGCCTTTGGGGGGCTCGTCGAACAAAAAAACGTTGTATTCAACTCGTTCTTGTGTAATTTGGGCCTTTTTTGGCACTCGTGGACCTTTAAAACTCTCGTGTCACTCGAGTTTTAAATTGGCCCACTCATGCCAAAAAAAGCCCAAATTACACACGAACTCGTTAAATAAACTACTATTATTGTTTTCAACTGTCATAAATTCTTATTTTTCTCCTTTGTAAACTGCCTCTTAACTGCCCTAAAGCAAAATGAGCAGATAACGAACCGTTGCCCTAGACAACACATTCAAGGTTAGATTTCTGACAGGTCTTGAAAAATTTGTCAAAACTGTCAAAAGCAAATGCGAAACCATTTTAAAAAGATTTGGAAGCTTCAGGGACGTCATTTCACACAATAAAATTTTGTATGCAACTCGTTTCTGGGTAAATTGGGCTTTTCTAATTGCCCGAGGGACAAGATTGAAATACGAGCGTCGCGAGGATTTTAAGGCCTCGAGAAACTCGTTGCAAAATTATTATAAACAATATTAGTAAACACATTCTCCTTTCTAAATAATTTGACCCAGATGTGTCGATTAATAAAAATTGCACAAAAAGACTTCTACTCTTAATGATATAATCTACTACTGCTAAACATTTTTTATTTTTGAAATGAATTGGAATTATTTTTAGAGCATTTTGACTCTCTCGTTTTGCATTTCAAATGCAAGCGTAATCAAAATTATTTAATCAAAATATTTCAAATGGTTTCCAACAAACAAGAATAATATTAAACAAAAATGTATTGTTTAAAAAAATATTCCAAGCATGCAAAAAATGTTAACAATGTTAATCTAACCTTAACCCGTTTATTATTATAATTTAAAATTCTTTAATTTTCCATTGTAAAATATTTTCAACTTTGATAATATCGCACGTTCAAATGAAATCTTGGGCTGAGTAGGCGTTGGAAAAAGTAAACCGTTTAGAACAGTGTAAAGTTTGAATTTCCCGCCGTTTGACACGAATGACATTTATTTATGTTTGTTTGTTTTCAAGAAAGGGTGCCCTTGGAAATTTGCTTCAAGAATAGGAATCTATTTTTAATCTAAAACATTGCAAAGAAAGAAAAAAAGAAAGACGTGTTTGGCTCTAAATTTTAGGTTAGCTGTCAACATGCTCCAATTAATCCACGCTGTAAAAAAACAACATTTGACGGTTTCGAACGCCTTCCCAGCCCAGGATTTCATTTGAACGCGCAATATGTTACGCATTTTCGTCAAACACTTTTAGTTGAAAGCTTTTTTTCTTCCATGAGGAAGACAGAGTTTTTGTAATCACCTGACGAGCCACGTCAATATAATTTTTGCAACATAAGTTTCGGAAGATTCAATTTATGATGTCAAGACCTACTCTCTTCCAGATTTGTCACCTCTTGAACGTACGTGGAGCCATTTACAACGAACAAAACCTTCTATTTCTTTTTACATTGTGCGCAAATCCCCTATCTTCACACGTTTCTAGCGATAACAGCAAAATTCAAAAAATCCACACTGATAGAGACTTCACCACCTCATAATATCCGTATTATTCATTTTCCGAACATTTTCCAAATACTTTCCATTCAAATTACTGACGACGCACGAACCTGGTGCCTATAAAACCCCAACCAGAACCCCAATCTGTCACAGTTCAAGATGAATCGACAAACAACAGGACTAGTGCTGTGCGCACTCCTGCTGACAACTTTTGGACACGGTAAGACCTTTTTCTTTGACTGTTGAGCAAGTGATGATTTGATCCACTCGGCCAGAGCTCGTCAACCGTCACCAGGCGGCTCGCTCGGCAAAACAAGGTCACGCACCGCTGGACTACAAGCGGGAACATTACCACACCCGCGACCTCAACTCTGAAGAGTGCTACAGCGTCTGCGAATCAACAGGTAACAACTCGTGAGACCACGACCAGATCCTAAAACGCAATCTCTTAGGAAATGGTGGCAGCAGCAACCTGACCGTAATCGTCAACACCACCAGTAGCCTGGTGGCTGTGGCCAACGTAACAGCCAAGGTGGCGCTGGTGGTAGACGTGAAGGCGAATCTAGTGGTGGTGCTCGCCTCCTCCGGAGTCCTTATTGGCGTCAATTTGGAGACCAAAAACGCACTGTACGTTCCCGCTGGCTCCTCCAATGTAACCTGGAACGGAAGCGTCAGCCTTGAAGATTACTTGGGTAATCTGACCGACGGCCTGGAAGGTCTTCGCAAAGTCGTCTCGGAAGGAGCAAAACATTTCAACGTGTCGAACGTCCCGGAGGAAGTTTCCGCACAAGTTCACCTCATTCTGATTGCTCTCAGCTCTGGAGAAGAAGGAAACCAGAAGGAAGCAGTCGCTGTTTTGGTCGAAATCTCTGTCGCTTTGAGAACCGCGCTGAGTGTCTCGCTGAAAGTGCTGCGAAGCGGCTCCGTCGCGGTTCGACTGACTTTGAGGGCCGTGGTCAACATCACCGTCGGGTTGGCGAAGCTGATCGGTCTAATCAAGGGCGGAGTTGCCGTTTTGGTTTCGGCGAGGGTTACCATAGATTTGAACATTCTCTTGCGTGCAGAAAACGCGGCAGCTGTCTTCGTCAGTATCGTCGCCCAACTGGCGAAAGCTGATGGGGTGAAACTTGCAGAGGCCCTAAGCGACATCCTCAAGTCGTTTGAGAGCTTCTTCGCGCTTCTCGTTGAGCTCGGAGGAAACTCCAGCAAGGGTTTGAACGGGCTGATCAAAGTAGTGGTAGCTCTTGTGAATACCCTCAACGAAGGAAATGACCCCGAGACGTTAATCCACGCTTTGATAGAATACTATGGTCATGGCGGTCGTCAAGAGATAGGTCAGCAGTGGGACGCTTCCATTAAAGCCATCCTCCATTTGGTCCAAGAGTATCATCTAGAAGAAGTCGCTAAAGGCCTGGTGGAGGTCCTTCACAAAATCCAAGAAAACAAGTGGACGGTAAATCATGTTAATTTGTCGGCGGCCATTGCAATCTTGATCGCGACCAAGGAGAACTCAGTTCCTCTGGACAACATAGTCAAAATTGTGAATCTATTGGGTAGGAGGAGCTTGATTCTTGTACTGATAACGGTGTTGATCAGACTTCTGACTATTCCTGGTGGAATCCGAGTTCTCATATCTCTGGCCCCTAACATCAAGATCACCATAGACCTCAATGTTGCCAATGCCCTCCGCTTGCTTCTAAGAGGCGTGGTTGTCCCTATCGCAAGACACAATGTCTTGAGGATCTTGTTGTCTCTCCCAGTAATCGGAGCTCTCCTGAGACACATACAGAAGTCGTTGGTATTGCATTTGGAAGAACTAATTAAACACCCAGAGTGCGGAAAGGTTATCAAAGAGTTGCTCGAGTTGTTGAATCAAGCAAGGAAGAATGGAGGCGGTGGTACCTCGATAGGCGGAAGTGCACCCGGAAGTGGAGATATGAGTAGCAATGGAGACGGTAGTGGAGATGGTCATGTAAGTGGAGGCGCTGGTGGAAATGGCCACGGAGACAGTAGTGGAGGTGGTCATGGAGGTAGCGATGGAAATGGCAAAGGAGACGAAAGTGGAAGTGGAAGTAACAGTAAAGAAAGTAATGAAAGTGGAAGTGCAAGTGGAGAAAGTGGTGGACATCCTCATCACAGTGATGAACATGGCGATAAAAGCAAAGAGAGTAAGGAAAAAACACACTCGCGACATAAAGGACGTCACCAGGGTAAGGTGTACACATTTTTGGTTCAGACAGTATAATTGATTGATCATTTTCAGGGCATGCGAGACACAACAAAGCAGGAAAGAACCATAAGGGGAAGAAACACGAACACGCAAAGCATCTTAACGAACACAGGCAATAATGTTTATTGACTGCAATGACTACGGATATGTAAATTACAATAAAATAATTGTTGAGCATTATGTCTTGGTTTTATTTTAATCGTTGAGAAGCGCATTACCATCTGACGGTAGTACCGACACAACAAAAATATCAATAAGTCCAATAAGTGTATCAATTTACTATTAGAGAAAGATTAAGGGGGTTTTCTACCTTTGTTGGTTTAAAAACTCGATTTTTTTTGCACATTTAAAATCTAAAGGCATGTATCTTATTTGGCTTTGGCAAAGACTATAGAATTCGCCCTATAAAAGGATTTTTGGCGATTATTTCCATCACTATGGCAACACAGACAATGGTCCAATGAGAATTTGATTTTTTAACCAATCATTTTTGTTTATCTCGGATAAAAATTCGTTTTCTCTTGTCAGTGATTAAAATTTTTCTTTCCTCTTGTCACATTTGACAGTTCATTTTATAATTTAATGAAAATTCCTTCTTCGTCGATAAATAATAAGATATTGTCGTTGTTTGTTGTTTTTTTTTTTTTGTTCTGAAAATAATCTCAACAAATATAACTCGACTTTGTTTTTTTCGATCGGATAAATTTTTTAATTTATCTACTCAAACTTTTTGTGTTTGATAAATTTACGAATATGAATTGAACATTTTTCTTCTGATTAGAGCCCGACAACGTAGCTGGAAAAAGTTTTCGTGAAATAAAAAAAATTATTGTTTTTAACTGTCATAAATTCCCATTTTTCTCCTTTGTAAACTGCCTCTTAACTGCCCTAAAGCAAAATGAGCAGATAACGAACCGTTGCCCTAGACAACACATTCAACGTTACATTTCTGACGGGTCTTGAAAAATTTGTCAAAACTGACAAAAGCAAATGCGAAACCGTTTTTAAAAGATTTGGAGGCTTCAGGGACGTCGTTTCAAACAATAAAAATTTGTATGCAACTCGTTTCTGGGTAAATTGGGCTTTTCTAATTGCCCTCGAGACCTTAAAACCCTCGCTACACTCGTATTTTAATCTTGTCCCTCGGGCAATTAGAAAAGCCCAATTTATACAGAAATTCGTTGCATAAATAACTATTATCCGATTAAAAAACAAGGTCTTGCTATATTATTATCGATTAATTCATTTTCGGTATTTTTGAAGGGTCCGAAGTTGCCCCTGTCAGCGTAATTGGAAGCTCGTCAGCGGCCTGCTCTGCATCGGTGTTTTCGAGTTCTAGGTACGGTCCCACCAACTTTTTTGTGTGCCAAAATTTTTTGGCACAGTCCGCATCTACACCTACATTGAAATTTTAACGAATCATTTGCTTTACTTCGGCGAAACATCGTGTACTCGCAAGCATTGTGTTCTTGGCACTTTTTTTAATTCTCATTAGTCGGCCAATGAACGAGACTCTGTCCGTTCATTAGCCGGCCCATGAGCGAGCTCCGGTCGTGCCTTTTCGATATTAGGTGACGCCGGGCGAAATACGTTCACTTTCGTTCACGCTTTAAACGTGTACACTTCATTCGCTCCTTTCCTCTCCTTCTACAAAAAAGACTGCGGCTCCATAAACGCGCTGATTTGGAGTTTTGCGCCGAAGAACCTCAATGCCGGGTCAAATGTCGTCAGTATTGCTACATATTTGAGAGTACCTAATCATTTGCAGCGAGGGTTACCTACATGTCAATTTTGACAGTTATGGAGATGATGGGACTGACATTGGGACCGTATGCACGGTGCTACGTTCATCAGCGTGACAGGGCAAGAATCACGCGCAGCTGTCCGAAAATAATAATAAAATTTTACTAAATTTTGGGAATGTAATGATATCTATTGGCTACATCTGCCAACGCCTGTCATTTTTATTGTCCTTGAAAGTACGCAAACTAGCATTTACAATTTGAACGTATTATTAAAAATGCCTCGCAAAGTAGACATTTATTAAGCTTTCAAATTGGTTGTTATTAGTTGTTATTAACTTTATTAACACCAGTGGAAGGACCCGTGCTTTCACACGCAGCAATATAGGAATATTAAAAAATTGGGAGTATTTTATTATTATTGTCTGAGTATCTGACATCTCTTCTCTTCTCTTTCCTGTGATAAACGGCTTCTTTCTCTATGTGTCTCTCCTTCGCTATCACTTTGCTGATAATTTAATCTTCTACGCTTATGAAAATCAAGATTTCAACATTCTCAAAATCACTAATCTAACTTTTAAGACAGATATCTGTTAATTGAAATCTCACGAATTGCCAACAGAAATGTTTGGTCAGCGCAATTTTAGTCAGCGCCTATTCTAATTTTTTTCGATCTCACGGTATTAAAGATGATTAAAGATTCTGCCTCTACATAACCTCAATTTTTATTAAATTTTCTTCACCCTAGATCACAAGTGTACAATGTTGCCAGCTGTATTTTGGGTGTACTAAATTGCGGTCTTGGTTATTGTTTGATAAAAAAAATCAGACTAAAAATCTGGATACCTAACTTTATACGATAAAAACTGCATGAAAAACTTATCTATGTGAAAAACGGTGCTTCTATAGAAGACTTGGAGAAGGTGCGGTCGTGTATTGTTGGTTGCATAAAAACCCATCATCGAGTTATTTTAAAATAAACGGTAATGCAAACAATCCCCCATTGAACACGCGCAGGACACTCTTCAGAACCGTTTATACCTTCTAGCATTTCCTCTCGTTTTCTCTGCGCCCAAGATATTGCACAAATTTCAAGCGATAGTTCACAAAAAAAATCAAAAGAATTTTAAAATAATTTTTTATTTAAATTATAAACCACTAGAAGAAAACTGTTTTATTATTCCCAATTGTAAATTTGCACTTAAATAATAGTAGTTTATTTGACGAGTTTGTGTGTAAATTGGGCCTTTTTTGGCACGCGTGGACCATTTTAAAACGCGAGTGAAACGAGCATTTTAAAGGCCCACGAGTGCCAAAAAAGGCCCAATTTACACACGAACTAGTTGAATACAACGTTTTTTTGTTCGACGAGCCTCTTAAATGCTCCAAATCGCTTAAAACCTTTAAAATTAGCTTGATGTTTCGTTTTGACTAGTTGTGACATTTATCAAAATCCGTTCACATAGGAGAAAATTCTCAAATTCAGACAGTGTCGAACAAAAAAACATAAAGTCGGTACAGGTTGCAAAGAAGCAGGGGAAAAACATTATTTTGGTAACATTTCTGGTAATTTACAACATTTATAGTTGGCGACGTTGGCGCTTCTTTCTTTCATGAGATTTGAAATCCCTGTCAAATTGATATAACGTTTACAAGGAGAACGTTTAATACACATAACCTAAAAGTCAACAATTTGACAGTGCGTTTGACAGTTAAAAAAAATGTAACTAGAATCCCGACGCACACCAAACAAGTAACTGTTCCAGTCGTTGCAAACATCGTTACATTAGGCAAATTTCTCAATGTCGGTTGCAAGATGCTTCTTTGCAACCTGTACCGACTTTATAGTTGACTCAAGATGCAAAAAACCACTTGTCATTTGCAACAGCATTTCTTTCATATTTTGAACCAAATAAAAGCACAAAGGAACCAGAAAATCATAGTTTGGGTTGAATATTTTCCATATATTGTAGTTTCAATTTGGTTGTAGGTCGTAAAATTTTATGGTACTTTAAGTTAAAGATCTTGCGGGGCTTATAAATCCTAGTTTACCACTACCAGGTAATATTTTAAGCAGGGTTGTAATGTACATTTGGTATATTTGCATTGTACGGCAAACGGCATGCGCCGCATCCCAACCTTTTCAAACCCAACCATTGTGCCCGTTAATCGCTCCTAATATCCAATAAAATTTTACGACCTACAACCAAATTGAAACTACAGTAAGTGCAGTTTTAAAGTAATTTCAAATGACTAATGCCTTAAACGTGCTGTTGCAAATGCAAAGTGGTTTTTTGCAACTTGAGTGAACTTTTTTGCATTTTGCATATTCCATACGTGCCGATTCATGACGAATGGAGAAGTCTTGTCGGCCATGAATAGTGTTACAGTTACAGTATCAGGCGTATAACAGATAAAGGGGAAGATGTTCCCGTTTTTACATTCGCAAATTAAAAATTATAAATTCATTTTACTACCAACTAAAACATATTCATAACTACTGAAAGGTCAAAAAATATTTGCAATTTTCACCATATCTGAGTTGTTAAACAACATGCAAGAATGTGCACTGACATTTTTTCGAGTTTTTTTATTGCTTTAATTGCTTGCTTTTTTGTCTTTACTGCAAATTCTTCTGATAAAGAGGATATATAAGCGCATCCAAATCTAGTCTTTGGTATAGTCCACCATGATGGCTTCAACGGCAACTGTTCTATTCTTGACGTTGACTTTAAAATTGGTAACTGCTGGTAAGAAAATTTGTTCAATATCTCATACTACTGTAATCATTTTAATAACTTGACAGATAGCTTCGCACTTATCTGCGAAGAATCTTGTACCATGTCTGAGTCAGGTAAGTGAATCATATTTAGAAAACTTCTATAACTTCTCTTCTCTACAGCATATCTATTTGCCGGCTGTGAATCGAATGGTCTAGCCTCAATGCTTAACACAAGTACTAACGGTGGCACAATAGTTGATGCTTCTTCAAACTTAGTCGCCAGTTTCGACGGTGTTGCCTGCAACGCGGTTATAATAGACGTAAGAAGCAACACTGGAAGATTCATAAACCACGGAGAAAGCAACGGTACGGTCTGGAACAGCTCCAAAGAATCCTGGCCCAGTTTTTTGTGTCGCGCCTCACTCAGACAAGCCCTTGAAGGAAATGGTACCACCTTCACTAGTACCAACGCTTCGAAAGAAATTTCAGACCAAGTGGCTCGCACCTTGGGCAATCTGGATCCATACTATGCTCACCAGTTCAACCGATCGAGTTCTGGAGTGGTGGAGACCTTGGCGAAGCTGAGTGATAGGGTGGCAGCTCTCTTCAACGGTCCCATGAAAGGTTACTTGACTCTAACTGGGACCAGCGCCATTCCAATACGATTCAACGCTTTAGCTTTGGCCCAGTTTTGGGAAGGCTTGTCGATGTTCTTTAACAGCATCAAAGGCGGCACTGGCACTCTCTTAGCCAAACGAGGGAGATTCGACTTGAACCCAGTCATGAACGCGGGAAACGGATTCGACGCTTTAGCTATCTTGCTAAAAGACCTAGCGCGGCAGTTCGACTTGAATCAGATACTCAACGACTCGCTGAACTCCCCCCGGAATCTTTTAGTCATCGTGATAAAGCTTGGCGGCGGTGTCGACACAGGAGCCACAGGTCTCGCCAAGAACATCTACCAGACGCTGTTCGCCAACGGTACCAGCAACTCCACAAACCCACCCCTTACTGCGTTGAAGGTTTCAGGACAAAACACGAATTCTACAGGGGGAGGTCTTGTGGGGTCGATCCGGAGACTGCTGGATCAGGTTATCGGAATCGGTTCGGTGTTGGGAGACGTGAACCGATTTTTAAGAAGTTTGCTGGTTGAGCTGAACTCGAGTTTGCCACAGACGCCAGACGCGGGGGGGCAGTCAGGGGATGAGAAATTGGGGAAGGGACTAGGGCGCAACAAGGACTCGAAGCAGGCCAAGAAGGGGAATCAACGTTTCGAAGGTGCGTTTTTTTGGCTGAACAAAGTAAGTGCGACATTGAGTCGTCAAATGTCAAAAGTGACAGTTGTGACAGAAGATTTTTCAGGAAATCACGGTGAGAATCACTTGAGGCGCCAACACGAAGGAAAGAAGGACCATCTTAAGCAGAAACAGCACAAAGAATACTAAATATACTAAAAATAAGCTTTACTTAATATACAGGGTAATTCATGAGTAATAATGAGCCCAACGGAATTGAAAATGCAACCCACAATACACTAGGAACGTAAAGCTGAAATCACAAAAAATTTCCATTTTCAATTCCTTCGAGCTCATTATTATTCCTCGTGAATCACTTAATATTTACTATGTGGTATATGGGTAATACATAAATACAGGATGAGCATAATAATTTGTCTTATTTATTGCCAATCATACTAAAGTGCATCTTTTCATTACGAATCTCCGAGTGAGTTTATTGCATGAGCGGTATGGATGGGTATTGTATTTTTATACAACACCCTGTACTTACAGGGTGAGCATAACAATTTGTTTTATTACTGTCAGTCATATTAACATCTGTAAGCACTAAAAATACGTATTTTAATAGTTTCTCTTTCTAAATGGCATTTTTAATGCACCTGCAGGAATGATGTATATTACTGGTTGCATATTTACAATCACTAAACATCCTTAAAAGTAATAAAAACAAAAAATGTGGAACGCTTCACGATTTTGCGTGTCATCCTTGCGCAGGGGCCATGCTAATCTTCTCTGTATCGTTCCAATTTTAGTATATGTACCGCCGAAGCGAGTACAACAATTGTATCCCACTACGCGGTATAAGTACTTACTGTACGCCGACACGGAGTAGTGAGATGTAACGATTTTTAAATTTGGCGCGCGAGATTTTATTGGTTAAAAGATAAATCAATAGAAACTGATTCCTGGAATTTATTTATGTTTCATTTCAGATTCAGATTGCTCAAAGTAATCAAAAGGAATCAAAATATTGTCATTTTATATGGTACAACACTAAAATAATTAAAACGTGACCGCATCTGCGGTAACTTTGCTAATATTTTCTCAACGCAAATCTTCGGGTTTTATTGTCTCATAAATAGGGATTAAGTTGAATAAACACCAACTCAACTGCGGAATTTTTTCGTCAACAATACAAATTGTCTCATTTTTTCACTTTAAGCGATTTTTTAATTCATTCAACTCTCAAAACGTACCTCTGTGATTGTTTCCGCGTTATTGACATGGCTCTTTGACATTTTAACAACACAATACACATAAATCTTATCTCCCACTTCCCTTGCTACATTTGACCTTGTCCTGCTGCAACAGTGCCTAAATTTTGTACAGCACGATGCAACAGTTATGACAGACGCCCAACGCCAATCAGATTCGATCCAACCTATATCTATTTTTATACCTGTTGATTACCTTGCACAGTACCGATTAGATAGTCAAGGCGTGTGCAGTAGTACTTATCCTCCTCCCGATGGCCCCATCGTACAAACTGACGTATTTCGCGACCAAAGGCTGGGCAGAACCCATCCGCTTCCTCTTCAGCTACGGAGACCTCGACTTTGAGGACGTACGAATCCAACACGACCAATGGCTCGCCCTAAAAGACCGTCAGTACCAGTCCAAACCGCCCCAGCGGGATTGAAACACTCTTTTGCAGAAGCACCATTCGGGGTTCTACCCATGCTGGAACACGAAGGAAGAAAAGCCGGCCAGAGTGTCGCCATCTCTCGGTACGTGGCCAAAAAGGTGCAGCTTGCGGGAAAAGACGACTGGGAAGATTTGGAGATCGACGCAGTTGTGGATTCGATCAAAGACGGGTGTTTGAGTAGGCGAAGCTTGTATTTAGGTTGTCACTTGTCACGATGAGTTTTGCAGAGATAAGCGCGATCCGAGCGGAAAGCGACGAAGAAAAGAGGAAAGCGATAAAAAACAACATCGTTAAAGAAGTTTTCCCCAATATGTTGAAGTGTTTGGAGAGACTCACGCAAGAAAACAACGGATATCTTGTGCTAGGGCGGGTACGTCGCTTTTGAAGAAGCGATTCAGATTTCAAGTTTTCCTATTTTTTAGTTGACTTGGGCCGACTTATATTTCGTCAGTCTGTCAGACCATTTGGACATTATTGCCGAGTACAAAGTTCTCAAAGATTATCCCAATTTGGAGGCCTTGAAAAGGAACGTTTTGGCGCTTTCTGGAATAAAGAAGTGGGTGGAAAAGCGTCCGGAAACAAGTTTCTGAAAAAAGTGTCACTTTGAATGTTTTTTTTTCTGTGAAAAAATACATTTTCAATTAATAAAAAATCAAGTACAAATTTCTTATGAAACAGTGTTTTATTAAAAAAAAAAGAGTGTGTGCTTAAGACCGCACGACAGAAGTGAAAACTTCTATGATGCTCGTTACTGATTTTAAGTAATACAATGAGGACATGGAATCCTAGGCAGTCTGCTATTGTCATTTCAAAAAGTGTCACTGTAAATGCACCTTTACTGTCATTATGATTGATAATTTCAAAAAAACTGTCAAATTAACTTAAGCTTGGTTATGAGTAGCTAAGGTATGGTTTAGAAATTTTGACAACTGAATTATATATCTGCCCAGTTTTCCGTGTCCCCAATAAAGTCCAATTTTTACCCTTTTGAGGTGACGTCACGATTTCCTTCCTCGCTTGCTCTTTATTAAAACGACAGTAACAGAAAAAAACAAAAAAAAAGGCACGTTTATTTATTGATGGTCACTTTGAGGTTATTTTATGCTTCTGTCAATTTGACAATTTTTAATTTCTTTCACTTATTACATTGATTACAAACATAACCTTTCGAAGCAATTGTCAACAAATTTGACACATTTATAGTTTTTTATGATCAATTCAAATTTGTTTCTGATCCTAGCTCAAACATACGTAAAGTTACTAGATAATGACGTCACCTCAAAAGGGTAAAAATTGGACTATAGTACTATTACGATCATAAAATTTTGGACATCAAACTTCTGTCACATTAAAAAAATTACTCTAAATCATGCTTTATTGAAACTGTCGCATGAAAGATGAAATTGTTGTCAATTTGACACCGGTTTAAAATATAATTTTTTTAATATGCGAGTACATTTGGGTGTTTGTTTTATATTTTTTATTAATTAAAACCTCGTTCTATTCCATTTGTCTGATTTTTACAACTTTTTGAATATTATCTCGGTAAATCTGACATTCATATTTTCAAAATTGACACAATCAAAATTGAGGTTATTAATACATAAGAGTCGTTTTAGAATGTATGACAGCACGATGACATTAGTGTCCAAAATTTTTTGATCGCAATAGTACTATTCCGGACACGGAATCTTGGCCATAACTGACATTTAACTGACAAATATGTGTGAACTGGCCTTTATTGAATATAACCCAACTTTTGACTCGATAATGCTATTTCCCTGCTTTTTTGATGTCACAATAAAAACTTCAAAGCGATTTTTAATAATTGTCATTTATTAAAGACACTAATGATTGGTTTACATCATTTTTTTTTTAGAAATGTCAAAAAAATGTTGGTCAAGATTCCGTGTCCGGAATAGTACCTATTCTATAAAAAATATATCATTATGGATGATAGTACTATGGCGGCCACAAAATTTTGGCCGTCACTTTCTTGACATTCAAGAAAAGTGTAAATAAACCTTTAGGAATCGTAACCCTACTTTCGATTCTTGTCATTTTGACAATCAATTTAAACTGTTTGAAGCTCAGATATTCCAAAAATCCGACATGAATGAACAAAATTAGAGCAATCGTACAGATAACCTGAGGTAAACGTTCTATGTAGCAGAAATGTCAAAATAATATTGAGTTTTGCAATTTACCACCCAAAAAATAACGTTCATAATCAAGACGGTAATCATGATGACAATAAAGTACGGATTACAATTTTTTTTTTTTAATTGAAAATTTTTTGGCCGGCATAGTACCTACTTGGAGATATAAGGAGCAAGGCATAAATAATTAATATTATTTAAATCCAATAGAAACTGTAAATACGTCCGCTTTTAGAGGTACACTCTGGCATAATTGTGAGGTTAGGTTTGGATGTTTAAGTTTTATTTTCTTGACGATGATATTGAACACAACACAAGTTTTCATAGCAATACCAATACCCTGTATTATGATAATTTGTCCATTTTCCCCTTCACATTTTGCTGCACAAATTTTTCCAATAGACGAATTGTTGAAGTCATATAATTGAGAATTACGTATTAAATCCTACGTTCATCTGTAAACTTACAATATTTGTCGTGTCTTTATCGTTTATATTATATAAAACTATACAGGGTATTTCACGAGTGATAATGAGCCTGACGGAATAATAAATTCAACCCACAATACATTTTCAAAAAAAGCCGGACATTTTAATGACAGTAGCCAGCTTTTTTCGGCAATATAGTGTGGGTTGCATTTTAAATTACGTCAGGCTTATTATCACTTGTGAAATATCCTTTATATACCTACAGTTACTCCTGAAGCTCTGCACTGAGCTCAGTCAGGTCACAAGACAACGTAATAATGGCGAGCATGGAATTTCGGGCAGTAATTTACATGTCATTTAAAAAAAAACCCAATGTAGTCTGAGCTTTATTGTCATAAATGTCATAATAATTAATTTTGACGGAACTTCAAAATAAACTGTCACAATTATGCACAATTATTTTACATTTTAGTTATTGATTTCCAAAGTTTAATAAAAAAGACGGTTTAGTTCTCAGAAAATCACATCTAAGCACTTGCAGCTTTTCAGAATTGATGAATGCAATTTGCAAAATGATATGAGAGAATAGTTGATATTAAAATGAGGTTATTAATACGTCTAGCACCTAAAGCCTATTTCACATTTTATATCAGTCAAATTTCAAGTCTGCCCGAAATTCCGTGCTCCCAATCGTACAATGAAAATTTAAATTGACAAGTGACGCTCGCTCCCCTAAAAAACTCGACTCGACTCGACTTGATTTTAGCTTGCCGTGTCGTGCTGCGAACGATTTTCGCTGAGCTGCGAACGATTGTCCGATTTTAGCTTGTGCTGCGAACGATTTTACCGTGTCGCATGAAATTAATTCACTGCCCGGGAATAAAATGTATGTGGCGCGCCTAAGGAAGTTTTCACTTCAAAAAAAGATTACTTATGTGTGTGGTCAACGAGCGCTGAATTCCTTTGGAATAAAATTCTATTTTCAGACGTGAAAAATTTGATCTATTTTTTCACGATTGTGTACATTTCTCCACACGAAGATCACTACGATTATACGTGGAATACCTAATTGGTTAGTGAGGTCACCATGACGGGTGAAATTATGAAAGATTGTTGTAAAATCGGAATCTTCCAGAACGGCATTGATGCGTTACTTCTTCAAGTCAAATATCCGAGAATTTATTGATCTTATCGCATGTCATAATTGCTCTATTTTTGTAGCAAGTTTAAGATAATCCTGCTTACAAACAAGTTTCGTCTTTTTATCTCTAGGATCCTCCCTTCAAAGCAAACTAAATTAGTACGCAAATTGGTGGCTAGGTATAAAACCGGCGACACCGGTTGGTAGAAGCAGTAGTAGTGCAACATCCAAGGTGAAAGGTACTCAATCGGTCAGTACCATTGTGTATCCGCTGCACCGTCACAGCTTTGTGTTTTTCAGCAATGGCCCCCGCTTACAAACTGACCTACTTCGACGGCAGAGGCGTCGCCGAAGCTTCGCGTTTCCTCTTCAAATACGGCGGCATCGACTTCGAGGATGTCCGCGTCCAACACGCCGACTGGCCCCAACTGAAAGAGAGTCAGTACGTCGCATTTTCCCCAAGAATCTGTAACGATCGATAACTTGCAGAGACTCCTTTCGGCCAGCTTCCCGTCTTGGAGCACAACGGCAAGAAGGTGGGCCAGAGCATCGCCATCGCTCGATATCTAGGCAAACTGGTCAAACTGGCAGGAAAGGACGACTGGGAGAACCTGGAGATCGACGCCGTGGTGGACACGATCAACGACATGCGCTTGAGTAAGAAGTTTTGTTTTGTGGGCTTGTCGAATTGATTGTTCCCTCGCAGAAATCGTGGTCGCGCATTTCGAGAAAGACGAGGAGAAGAAGAAGATACTGAAGGAGACGGCCTTGAAAGAGACCATCCCGTACTATCTCACTCGCTTGGACGCCATCGTGCAGAAGAATAAAGGTTACTTGGCGCTGGGAAAGGTAAGGGAGTGTCCGAAGTTTTGGAAAATTTTTGATTCTTGTTCGTAGTTGACTTGGGCCGATTTGTACTTTGTAAGTATGAGCCCCACGTTTGACACTTTCACGGGAGAAGACGTTTTCGCCAAGTATCCAAATCTCAAGGCTCTGAGGGACAAGGTTGACGCCCTTCCGGCCATCAAGAAGTGGATCGAAGAGCGACCAAAGAGTGAATTTTAATTTTTGTGCGGAACAAACTGATATCTTTGTTTAATTTAATTAAAAATAAATAAACAATTATTTAGCGTCCACAGAGGTTTTAAAAAAGCTGAAGGGCAATCACACTGTATGGCAAATGAACCAGAAATAAATCAGATGTTGAGTAAATGTTTCCATTGATTTATTTTTCCACAGAGTAATCTCATTTTTACTGTTAGGTAATACACAAAAAAAAAGTTTAATAACGCAAGAATTCAACAACTCTAGAACATTCCAAATTGACAATTATATCGAGCGTCAGTTTCACACTTTTTCGACAGTAAATTAATTGTGTTTAAACCCTCTGATCCCTCCATTGAACAACCCACATTAAGCAAACAGATACAGCGAAACAAGCGCGATATAATGCAGTATAGTCGCGGCATTGATCGACAGCAGCTGTTGTTGTTCAAGGTCCAAGGTCGAAGCTAGTCTACCGGTGTTCACTCTAACCTCCAAACCGTTACACTTTTTCGTCAGTCTTTCAGCGATGGCTCCAGCTTACAAATTGACCTACTTCGACAGCAGAGGCCTCACCGAAGCTTCGCGTCTCCTCTTCAAGTACGGTGACATCGACTTCGAGGACGTCCGCATCAAGCGCGAAGAATGGCCCCAACTCAAAGAAAGTCGCTACACCGAATCGGCAAAGAATTTGTAATGACCGTCGAATTGCAGCCACTCCGTTTGGACAGCTTCCCGTCTTGGAGTACAAGGGCAGGAAGGTGGGCCAGAGCATCGCCATAGCTCGGTACGTGGGGAAATTGGTAAAGCTGGCGGGGAACGACGATTGGGAAAACCTGGAGATCGACGCCGTGGTGGACACTTTCAACGACATGCGCTCGAGTAAGAAATCTTGTCTGTGGAATTTATGTGATTGTTTGCAGAAATTATGCTCTTCCACTACGAGCAAGACGAGGAGAAGAAGAAGGTGCTGAAGGAGACGGCGATCAATGAGACCATTCCGTCCTACATGGGACGATTTGACGCCTTGGTGGAGAAGAACAAGGGCCATCTGGCTCTAGGACGGGTACGGGTTTTTTCAAAATTTTCCAAAATTTTGACTTTGTGTTTTAGTTGACTTGGGCCGACTTGTACTTTACCAGTTTCAGTCCTTCTTTGGTATCTTTTACAGGAGAAGATGCTTTTGCAAAGTATCCAAATCTCCAGGCTTTGATAGACAAGGTTAACGCGATTCCGGCCATCAAGAAGTGGATCGCGGAACGACCCAAAACCGAATTTTAATTTTTATGAAGAACCAAACTGTATTATTTTCTCTAAATAAAAAATAGACAAATGAACTGTTTTTATTTTTTCGAGTATGGGCCAAAATAAAAACCATCCACTTTTGAATTAGGTTGTCGGATAAAAAAAATCACTCAATACAATTACGCAATGAATATAAGTACGCAAAAAAAATCTAGACTGTTAAATTGACATTTTCAAACTAAAAAATTTTCAATTACAATTATTTTTTTTAATCAAGGGCTGGATCAGTCTCAAATAACATTACGGAGAGCCTGGAGACAAAAAAAAACACAGGTCAATTATAATTAATTTGCAATATACAGACATAATTGACAACCATTGACAGTGACAATATAACCTAACTTTTGTCATTTTCCGCCAAACAGCGTTGCCGCTAGTATTCTTGGATTAGAATGCAGTATTGTTACCTACGCCACTGAAACTAATTTTATCACACCTCAAAGCTAATTACAATAGCACACTGTAAAAAGAAAAGGTTGCTCAAGTGTGATCGTAGTGTCCGGTTGATGAGTCTGAATAAATCTGGAGATGTAGAGCAAATGCATTTTTTTTCCTGAAAATTTTATTCTAATTGTTATTGCTATTGTTCATGACGTTGCACAAAAACGTTAATAATGATTGGTAGGTGACATCACCTTACCACAATTACTGTGTCTGTTATAAGTATCTAGATATAACAGGAATCCTCAGAACGCGAATGATACATTCATTTTTCACACCGGTGGAATATTCGAGAATTTTCATCTTATCATATGTCGTAATCGCTCGATTTCTGTGGCATGTTTAAGATAATCGTACCCAAAACACTTGATATTTTATCTCTGTAATCTTCCTTGAAAACAAACTAAACTAGTAAGTCAATAGGTGGGGATTGATATAAAACCGGAGATGCCGGTTCAAAGAAGCAGTAGTAGTGCAACATCCAAAATAAAAAGTACTCTATTAGTGAGTATTTCTATATCCTCTGCAGGTCCCAGTTTTCACGGTACTTTCCAGCAATGGCGCCAGCTTACAAATTGACTTACTTCAACGGCAGAGGCCTCGCCGAAACTTCGCGTTACCTCCTCAAATACGGCGGTATCGACTTCGAGGACGTCCGCGTCGAGCACGCCGACTGGCCCCAACTGAAAGACAGTCAGTACAATGAATTTTCCCCAAGAATCTGTAACGATCGATAACTTGCAGAAACTCCTTTTGGCCAGCTTCCCGTCTTGGAGCACAACGGCAAGAAGGTGGGCCAGAGCATCGCCATCGCTCGATATCTGGGCAAACTGGTCAAACTGGCAGGAAAAGACGACTGGGAGAACCTGGAGATCGACGCCGTGGTGGACACGATCAACGACTTGCGCTTGAGTAAGATATTTTGTCTTTTGGAATTGTCAAAGTGATTGTCTTCTCGCAGAAATCATGGTCATTCGGTTCGAGAAAGACGAGGAAAAGAAGAAGGCAATGACGGAGACGGCCTTGAAAGAGACCGTCCCGTACTATCTCACCCGCTTGGAAGCCATCGTGCAGAAGAATAAAGGTTACTTGGCGCTAGGAAGGGTAAGAGAGTGTCCAAAATTTTGGAAAATTTTGACTTTTCTTTGTAGTTGACGTGGGCAGATATGTACATCGCCAGTATAGCTCCTGGCTTTGACAGTTTCACGGGAGATGACACTTTGGCAAAGTACCCAAATCTTAAGGCTCTGAGAGACAAGGTTGACGCCCTTCCGGCCATTAAGAAGTGGATCGAGGTGCGACCAAAGACTGAATTTTAATCTTTGTTGTGAAAGAGGCTGAAATGTATTATTCTGTTTAAAAATAAATAAACGATTTTATTTTTTGTGACTGTTAAAAAAGTTCAAGAGGCGATCGTACTATGTTGTGAATTAACCAGAAACAAACCAGATGCTGAGCAAATGTTTGCACAATAATAAACCTCTTCATAGCATAATCTTATTTTTAGATATTAGATAATAGAGAGTTTTTGGAGATTATGACGTTGCATCTTTAATAATCACAAAAAGTCGCACTCGCACTTCGGTAGAAAGTTAATTCTCTCTTTCTCACTGTGTTATCTCTAATTCTTCCTTCAACAAGCCACACTACTAAGTACCTAAATAGATACAGCGAAACTAGCGAGATACAGTACATTGGTGTCATTGATCAACAGCAGTTGCTGTTCAAGGTCCAAAGCTGAAGCTACTCCACCGGTGCTAATTCTAACCTCAAAACCGTCACACTTTTCGCCAGTCTTTCAGCGATGGCTCCAGCTTACAAACTGACCTACTTCGACGTCAGAGGCCTCGCCGAAGCTTCGCGTCTCCTCTTCAAGTACGGCGACATCGACTTCGAGGACGTCCGCATCAAGCGCGAAGAATGGCCCCAACTCAAAGAAAGTCGCTACACCGAATCGGCAAAGAATTTGTAATGACCGTCGAATTGCAGCCACTCCGTTTGGACAGCTTCCCGTCTTGGAGTACAAGGGCAGGAAGGTGGGCCAGAGCATCGCCATAGCTCGGTACGTGGGGAAATTGGTAAAGCTGGCGGGGAACGACGATTGGGAAAACCTGGAGATCGACGCCGTGGTGGACACTTTCAACGACATGCGCTCGAGTAAGAAATCTTGTCTGTGGAATTTATGTCATTGTTTGCAGAAATTATGCTCTTCCACTACGAGCAAGACGAGGAGAAGAAGAAGGTGCTGAAGGAGACGGCGATCAATGAGACCATTCCGTCCTACATGGGACGATTTGACGCCTTGGTGGAGAAGAACAAGGGCCATCTGGCTCTAGGACGGGTACGGGTTTTTTCAAAATTTTCCAAAATTTTGACTTTGTGTTTTAGTTGACTTGGGCCGACTTGTACTTTACCAGTTTCAGTCCTTCTTTGGTATCTTTTACAGGAGAAGATGCTTTTGCAAAGTATCCAAATCTCCAGGCTTTGATAGACAAGGTTAACGCGATTCCGGCCATCAAGAAGTGGATCGCGGAACGACCCAAAACCGAATTTTAATTTTTATGAAGAACCAAACTGTATTATTTTCTCTAAATAAAAAATAGACAAATGAACTGTTTTTATTTTTTCGAGTATGGGCCAAAATAAAAACCATCCACTTTTGAATTAGGTTGTCGGATAAAAAAAATCACTCAATACAATTACGCAATGAATATAAGTACGCAAAAAAAATCTAGACTGTTAAATTGACATTTTCAAACTAAAAAATTTTCAATTACAATTATTTTTTTTAATCAAGGGCTGGATCAGTCTCAAATAACATTACGGAGAGCCTGGAGACAAAAAAAAACACAGGTCAATTATAATTAATTTGCAATATACAGACATAATTGACAACCATTGACAGTGACAATATAACCTAACTTTTGTCATTTTCCGCCAAACAGCGTTGCCGCTAGTATTCTTGGATTAGAATGCAGTATTGTTACCTACGCCACTGAAACTAATTTTATCACACCTCAAAGCTAATTACAATAGCACACTGTAAAAAGAAAAGGTTGCTCAAGTGTGATCGTAGTGTCCGGTTGATGAGTCTGAATAAATCTGGAGATGTAGAGCAAATGCATTTTTTTTCCTGAAAATTTTATTCTAATTGTTATTGCTATTGTTCATGACGTTGCACAAAAACGTTAATAATGATTGGTAGGTGACATCACCTTACCACAATTACTGTGTCTGTTATAAGTATCTAGATATAACAGGAATCCTCAGAACGCGAATGATACATTCATTTTTCACACCGGTGGAATATTCGAGAATTTTCATCTTATCATATGTCGTAATCGCTCGATTTCTGTGGCATGTTTAAGATAATCGTACCCAAAACACTTGATATTTTATCTCTGTAATCTTCCTTGAAAACAAACTAAACTAGTAAGTCAATAGGTGGGGATTGATATAAAACCGGAGATGCCGGTTCAAAGAAGCAGTAGTAGTGCAACATCCAAAATAAAAAGTACTCTATTAGTGAGTATTTCTATATCCTCTGCAGGTCCCAGTTTTCACGGTACTTTCCAGCAATGGCGCCAGCTTACAAATTGACTTACTTCAACGGCAGAGGCCTCGCCGAAACTTCGCGTTACCTCCTCAAATACGGCGGTATCGACTTCGAGGACGTCCGCGTCGAGCACGCCGACTGGCCCCAACTGAAAGACAGTCAGTACAATGAATTTTCCCCAAGAATCTGTAACGATCGATAACTTGCAGAAACTCCTTTTGGCCAGCTTCCCGTCTTGGAGCACAACGGCAAGAAGGTGGGCCAGAGCATCGCCATCGCTCGATATCTGGGCAAACTGGTCAAACTGGCAGGAAAAGACGACTGGGAGAACCTGGAGATCGACGCCGTGGTGGACACGATCAACGACTTGCGCTTGAGTAAGATATTTTGTCTTTTGGAATTGTCAAAGTGATTGTCTTCTCGCAGAAATCATGGTCATTCGGTTCGAGAAAGACGAGGAAAAGAAGAAGGCAATGACGGAGACGGCCTTGAAAGAGACCGTCCCGTACTATCTCACCCGCTTGGAAGCCATCGTGCAGAAGAATAAAGGTTACTTGGCGCTAGGAAGGGTAAGAGAGTGTCCAAAATTTTGGAAAATTTTGACTTTTCTTTGTAGTTGACGTGGGCAGATATGTACATCGCCAGTATAGCTCCTGGCTTTGACAGTTTCACGGGAGATGACACTTTGGCAAAGTACCCAAATCTTAAGGCTCTGAGAGACAAGGTTGACGCCCTTCCGGCCATTAAGAAGTGGATCGAGGTGCGACCAAAGACTGAATTTTAATCTTTGTTGTGAAAGAGGCTGAAATGTATTATTCTGTTTAAAAATAAATAAACGATTTTATTTTTTGTGACTGTTAAAAAAGTTCAAGAGGCGATCGTACTATGTTGTGAAATAACCAGAAACAAACCAGATGCTGAGCAAATGTTTGCACAATAATAAACCTCTTCATAGCATAATCTTATTTTTAGATATTAGATAATAGAGAGTTTTTGGAGATTATGACGTTGCATCTTTAATAATCACAAAAAGTCGCACTCGCACTTCGGTAGAAAGTTAATTCTCTCTTTCTCACTGTGTTATCTCTAATTCTTCCTTCAACAAGCCACACTACTAAGTACCTAAATAGATACAGCGAAACTAGCGAGATACAGTACATTGGTGTCATTGATCAACAGCAGTTGCTGTTCAAGGTCCAAAGCTGAAGCTACTCCACCGGTGCTAATTCTAACCTCAAAACCGTCACACTTTTCGCCAGTCTTTCAGCGATGGCTCCAGCTTACAAACTGACCTACTTCGACGTCAGAGGCCTCGCCGAAGCTTCGCGTCTCCTCTTCAAGTACGGCGACATCGACTTCGAGGACGTCCGCATCAAGCGCGAAGAATGGCCCCAACTCAAAGAAAGTCGCTACACCGAATCCGCAAAGAATTTGTAATGACCGTCGAGTTGCAGCCACTCCGTTTGGGCAGGTTCCCGTCTTGGAGTACAAGGGCAGGAAGGTGGGCCAGAGCATCGCCATAGCTCGGTACGTGGGGAAATTGGTAAAGCTGGCGGGGAACGACGATTGGGAAAACCTGGAGATCGACGCCGTGGTGGACACTTTCAACGACATGCGCTCGAGTAAGAAATCTTGTCTGTGGAATTTATGTCATTGTTTGCAGAAATTATGCTCTTCCACTACGAGCAAGACGAGGCGAAGAAGAAGGCGCTGAAGGAGACGGCGATCAACGAGACCATTCCGTACTACATGGGGCGATTTGATGCCTTGGCGGAGAAGAACAAGGGCCATCTGGCTCTAGGACGGGTGCGAGTTTTTCAAAAATGTTCCCAAAATTTTGACTTTGTGTTTTAGTTGACTTGGGCCGACTTTTACTTTACCAGCTTCGCTCCCTCTTTCGATCCTTTCACGGGAGAAGACACTTTTGCAAAGTATCCAAACCTCCAGGCTTTGATAGACAAGGTTCATGCGATTCCAGCTGTCAAAAAGTGGATCGCGGAGCGACCCAAAACTGTATCTTAATTTATTTATGAAGAAATAAACTGTATTATTGTGTCTAAATAAACAATTTGTTTTTCTTTTTTCTAATTATGATTTTAAAAAATCACTGCAATTAAATAGTTATTTTTGTTTATTTGATCGATTTGAATGCAATCAAAAAATCGGAATTTGAATTGTCAAATTCACGTTTTCAAACTAAAAATCTCTAAATGTTTAATAATAAATAATAATAATAATAGTTTAAATGTTTTAAGAAAAGAAATGTAACAGCGTAAAATAAAGATAAGGCTGGAGATAAAAAAATAAAAATCAAATATGCATTTTCACTGATTGACTGACTGACATAACCCTACTTTTTCCATTTTCCATTACACAGCGTTAGAGCTCGTGCCAACTCTCATGATCGATGACGCAGAAACCAAAATGCGTACCGAAGCGTCTGTACTATTCGAACTAAAAACGTCGGTACCATTTTGTCACGTGTTACAGATTTTTGAGCTAATTTATGTTGATATTTATTTGGCGAGAAGCCGACAAGTCCTTAGATAATGTCGGACATTCTAATCCAAATCCTTGAACAGTGTAAAATGCAAATTTGCCGCCACACTGAAAATTTGAACTAAACGACCGACGTTTTTACGTTTCACTTATCAAAATTGGGCTCCGCCTTCGCGCAGCTTTTGTCAAGGTCATCGATCATGACAGTTGGCACAAGCTCTACCGGTTGTAATTTTGTGCTGGAATGCAGAGCTGTTACGCGACTGGGACTGGAATTAATTTTAACACACCTCAAAACTAACAACAATATGTGTACAGTACACTGTAAAGCTAATGATGTATGAATTCTACGTTCAAAGAAAGAACCAAAGAAACATGACAAATCATTACATTATGGAGTATCATTTTAGACACACAGACTATCTGTTTTGATATAAATGGAGTACATCGTCACCTGATCACATCAGTAACACACTTGCTGCCAAGGTGAACGCGTATAATACCAAATGGCGTCATCTTACAAACTAACATATTTCCCGACTAGAGGTCGGGCAGAATGCATCCGCTTCATCCTCAGCTACGGCAACCTCGCCTTTGAAGATGTACGAGTCCCTTACGAAGAATGGCCTGCGCTGAAACCCCGTCAGTACCAATCCAAGCAGTACCAACGATACTTAAACCCTTTTTGCAGAAACACCTTTCGGCTTTCTTCCAATGCTGGAACACGAGGGAAAGAAAGCCCACCAGAGCACCGCCATCTGTCGCTACTTGGCCAAGAAAGTGAACCTCGGGGGAAAAGACGACTGGGAAGACTTGGAGATCGACGCCGCAGTAGACTCCATCCACGACGCCATCTTGAGTAAATGTAACATATTTTTGGTTACCACTTCTTTAAAATCGATTGTTGTAGAGGTAAGTGCGCTCAGGGCGGAGACTGACGAGGCGAAGAGGAAGGAGAACATGGAGCTCATCCTTAAAGAGATACTTCCGGATAATCTTGGGCGCTTTGAGAAGTTTACCCAAAAGAACAACGGCTACTTTGCTTTGGGACGGGTGTGTTTTAGTCCTTCTCAAAAAGTAGAGTTTTGTGATGAATATTTTCAGTTGACTTGGGCTGACTTGTTCTTTGTCAGTTTGTTAACTGGTATGGAACAATGGGCTGGAGCTGACGCCCTCAAGAACTTCCCCAATTTGTTAAATTTGAAAAAAAAGGTCTTGGAAAATCCTGGGATTAAGAAGTGGGTCGAGAAACGTCCCGAAGACATCCCCCGCCCCACAAAATAAATTATTTCTTGGCGATGATTCATTGTTACTCACCAAAATAAAACCTTTACGTTTTTGATAAACATTTCCAAGCAGTTTTATTTAGTTTATCCATAACAACTCTCTATCTCTATCTTTGAAGGAATCACCGCTGTTCAAATAAAAGATAATAATATATAAATGTCGTCATGTTATGCAACGCCAGGTGTTTGTGATTCAACTCTCACAAAACGGCACCTTTTTCAAAATCCTTTTCAAAATGGTACCACCGTGCAAGGTAGAATCACGATTGCGCGCTTGGAGAAAGACGAAAACGCTGAAGAAAACAGTGAAGGACGAGGCCTTGATAAAAATTGTTTCCTTATATCTGTCACACTTAGACGCTCTTGTGCAGAAAAATAACGGATTTTTTGCGCTTGGAAGAGCGAGAACCTTCCAAAATCTTGACAAAGGTCTTGAATCTTGACAATTTCAGTTAACTTGGACCGACTTGTACTTTCCCAGCTTTAGTCACTCTTTCGATCCTTTCACGGGAGAAGACATTTTCGCAAAGTATCCAAAAATCACCAGGCTCTAATTTTTTGTTTTGTTTAGTTGGTCGACTTGAACGCCCGCAAAAAATCGAAATTTAAATTGTCAAATTGACGTTTTCAAGTTCTAAAACTTTTCTGTTTAAAATAAATGTAATAAGAAAAAAACTGTATCACCGTAAAATAATGGAGATTTTGGAGATTAAAAAAAAAGTCAAATATACATTGACAACGACTGACATAATGATGATATAACCCTACTTTTTTCATTTTCCATTACACAGCGTTGTCAGTTGTAATTTTGTGCTGGAATGCAGAGTTGTTACGCCACTGAATGAAATTTTATCTAATCTCAAGGCTAATAATGTGTGAATTGTACGAAGAAACATGACAGAGTCATTACAGAATATCATTATTTTGATAGACCAGCTATTTGTTTTGACATAAATCGAGTACATCCTCACCTGGTCGCATCAGTAACAAAGTTACCATCAAGGTGATTGTGTGTATTACCAAATGGCACCCTCTTACAAAGTGACTTACTTCCCCACTAAAGGCTGGGCAGAACCCATCCGCTTCATCCTCAGCTACGGCAACCTCGACTTTGAAGATATACGAGTCCCTTACGAAGAATGGCCTGCGCAGAAAGCCCGTCAGTACCAATCCAAGTAGTACCAACGATACTTAAACCCTTTTTGCAGAAGCACCTTTCGGCTTTCTTCCAATGCTGGAACACGAGGGAAAGAAAGCCCACCAGAGCTCCGCCATCTGTCGCTACTTAGCCAAGCAAGTGAACCTCGCGGGAAAAGACGACTGGGAAGACTTGGAGATCGACGCCGCAGTAGACTCGATCAAAGACTTCGGTTTGAGTAAATCTAACGTACTCTTCGTTACCACTTCTTGAAAATCAAGTGTTGTAGAACTAAATGCGGTCAGAACGGAGATTGATGAGGCGAAGAGGAAGGAGAAAATGGAGCAAATCGTCAAAGAGGTGCTTCCGGATAATTTTGGGCGTTTGGAGAAGTTCGCCCAAAGGAACAACGGCTACCTGGCTGTGGGACGGGTATGTTTGACTCCTTTTCAAAAAATAGAGTTTTTTGTGATGACTTTTTTAGTTGACTTGGGCTGACTTGTTCTTTGTCAGTTTGTTAAAGAATGTCGAACAAATCGCTGGAGTTGACGTCCTCAAGAACCACCCCAATTTGTTAAATTTGAAGAAGAAGGTTTTGGAACTTCCTGGCATAAAGAAGTGGGTCGAGAAACGTCCCGAGGACATCCCTCGTCCCACAAAATAAATTATTTCTTCTTTCCCACTTGTAAAATAAAAAAATTAATAACATAACCCTACTTTTTTCATTTTTAACTAAACAGCGTTGCACTCGTTGCAGGTTGTAACTTTGTGCTGGAATGCATTGTTGTTACGCCACTGGAATTACTCTTATCACACTTCAAAACTAATCACAAAATGCGTACCTACAGCACAGTAGGAAACTAATGATGTGTGAATTTTACGAAAAAACATGACAGTCATTATAGATAGTATTTTTGATGTGAATGAAGTACGTCCTTGCCGGATCGCACCAGTAACAACGTAGAACCGTATCAAATGGGGCCATCTTACAAACTAACATATTTCCCGGCTAGAGGCTGGGCAGAACCCATCCGCTTCATCCTCAGCTACGCCAACCTCGATTTTGAAGATACACGAGTCCCTTTCGACGAATGGCCTGCGCTGAAAGACCGTCAGTACCAATCCAGGCAGTACCAATGATACTTAAACCCTTTTCGCAGAAACCCCTTTCGGCTTTCTTCCAATGCTGGAACACGAGGGTAAGAAATCCGCCCAGAGCGCCGCCATCTGTCGGTACTTGGCCAAGAAGGTTAACCTCGCGGGAAAAGACGACTGGGAAGACTTGGAGATCGACGCCGTAGTAGACTCGATCAAAGACGTCGGTTGGAGTAAATCTAAACGTACTCTTCGTTACCACTTCTTTAAAATCGAGTGTTGTAGAGATACGCGCGCTCAGACAGGAGAGTGATGAGGCGAAGAGGAAGGAGAAACTGGAGGTCATCCTCAAAGAGATGCTTCCGGATCTTCTGGGGCGCTTGGAGACGTTTGCCCAAAAGAACAACGGCTATTTGGTCGCGGGACGGGTATGGTTTACTCCACAAAAAATAGAGTTTTGTGATGACTTTTTTCAGTTGACTTGGGCTGACTTGTTCCTTATCAGTGTGTTGACGGGTGTCGACCATTTTGTTGGAGCTGACGTCTTCAAAAACTACCCCAATTTGTTAAATTTGCAGAAGAAAGTGTTGGAAATTCCTGGCATAAAGAAGTGGGTCGAGAAACGTCCCAAAGACATCTTTCGCCCCACAAAATAAATGTTTCATTTTTCTCACTAAAATAAAACTTCTAAGTTTTTGGTAAACATGTTTTATTTAGTTTAATAACAACTCTCTCTCTCTCTCTTTCTCTCGCTATCTCCGGAGGAATCACCGCTGTTCAAATAAAAGATTAACTATAAATATCCTCGTGTTATGCAACGCCAGTTGTTTGTGAGATTTCACAGCGTTGCCGCTATAAACGCTCCAACTCTCGCAAAACGGCACCTTTTATCAAAATTCTTTCCGAAAATGGCACCACCCTACAAGCTGATCTACTTTGACAAGCCTGGTCGCGGCGAACCCATCCGCCTCCTCTTCAAATATGGCGGCGTCGTCTTCGAAGATGTCCTCATCAAGAGAGAAGACTGGGCCCAGTTGAAACAAAGTACTTAACCTCAAACTCTTGGAACTGCAAGCTTTGATAGATTAGCTTGTAGAGACCCCTTTCGGCCAACTGCCCCTCTTGGAGCACAACGGCAAACGAGTCAACCAGAGCGTCTCGATTTGTCGCTACTTGGGAAAACTTGTCAAACTAGCGGGAAAAGACGATTGGGAAGATTTGGAAATCGACGCTGTGGTCGACACCATCACCGACTTACGCGCAAGTAAGACTTGTAAGATTATTCCGGCAATTTGATTGTTTCTTGTAGAAATCACGATTGTGCGCTTGGAGAAAAACGTAGCGCTGAAGAAAACAATGAAGGAAGAGGCCTTGAAAGAAACTGTTCCGTTTTATCTGTCGCGTTTGGACGCTCTTGTACAGAAAAATAACGGATTTTTGGCGCTTGGAAGAGTGAGAATCTTCCAAAATCTTGACAAAGGTTTTGAATCTTGACAATTTCAGTTGACTTGGGCTGACTTGTACTTTGTTGGCAAGATTCCAATTTTTAGTGAGTTTATGGGAGAGGACACCATTGCAAAATATACAAATCTGAAAGCCTTGATAGACAAGATTCACGCTTTGCCTGGTATCAAGAAGTAAAGTGCAATCAGAGACTGCATTTTGACTTTCAACTGACTTCAAACTGATCTTGATTTTTTGCTTGTCACACTTATCTACGAGAAATCATTAAAGGGAGTTAAAAAATGAGTTGCTAATTTTTTTATCTTTTACATCGCACGTAATTACACTTGACTAGTCCATGATTCGTCCTTGCTCAATTAAAAACATTAATCATCAAACGTGCGTGTTCAGCCAATCAGAACGCTTGCTTTCATCCAATCAAAAATGTTTATCGCGATAAAAACGTCCTACTATACAGCATTCACGATTGTTTGAAATTCGAACTATCTATGAAAATCTGACACTTTATTAGGCAGGAATTCAGGATTGTCATTTGCCATAATAAATCTATTTTAGGTTATAATTAAACCAAACACTGTTGCCAGTTTGCTACATTTTAATTAAGTGAAGGCGTTAGGAACAATAATCTGAAATTTTAATTGAAATTAAGCATACATAACATATTTGTAGCCCAAGAACGTTTCTAATATATTTATTAAAATGGGTAAATTATTATTAACTGAATTAATCACGGAATTGACAAGAAGGCGAATATTTAAAAACGAAACGTCAAATGACAGGACCTGACGCCAATCTAGCAAGGCCTGCTGTGTGTGTAAAACAATCGTGAACGGCTAATCGCTAATATTCTGTCATCTGTCAAAAATGATTAAAATTGCATGCTACTCCTGTCAGATTCTCAAATTGTTTTTAATAACTGTGTTTTTAATGACTGTATTATAAATAAATAATTACCTAACCTATTCTGGAATTAATCTTGCCAAATTTCCACAAAAATGTTTTGCTTTAGACAACTTTACTCATTGATATTTGGGCATTTTTATTCAAAGGTTAAACCCTCGAGTTAAAGCTCTCGTAAGCAATTCGTAAAATTGTCAAAGCAAAAAGTTTTCGTAAAATTGAAAAATATATCCTTCGATAAAGCATCCAGAGAGAAATTTCCGAATTATATCTACAAATGTTGTCAAATCCAGATTTAAAAAAGTACCTTCAGTAGAAACCAAACATTTTTGAAAAGTTTTCAAGTACAAAATGGTTTTGAATAAAATTTTTACAAAAGTGGAACGCTGCGAAACGTTGGTAATAGTTTACCAATCATCAAGAATTTGTCGTTTAATTTTTAGAAATAATAGGAGAGTTTTTAAAAGACGTATTAAATAACCTAGATTACAAGAATTTTAAAAGTAACCAAGAAATGGCGCAAGTCGTGCAAATAAAAGATAATAGAAATCGATAATTACCACGTAGCTTAATAGGTACAAAATGTCAGTTGCTTATCAGGACCCTGACACAAAGCTTCCAAGTAAGCCAAGCATCAACTAACTTTGCCAAAATCTTCATTTTTCATTTTCCAGACATGGCCCCAGCTTACAAACTGACGTATTTCAACGGCAAAGGCGCCGCCGAATGCATCCGCTTCATTTTCAAATATGGCGGCTTGGAATTCGAAGATTTCCGCATCAACTTGGAGGACTGGCCCCAAGTGAAGACAAGTCAGTTGACACACTCCCCAAACCCACTTTGAACGCTTTCTTCCAGAGACTCCTTTCGGCCAGTTGCCCCTCTTGGAGCACGACGGCAAACAAATCAACCAGAGCGTCTGCATCTGTCGCTACTTGGGCAAAATTGTCAAAATCGCAGGCAAAGACGATTGGGAGAACGTGGAAATCGACGCCATAGTAGACACCGTCAACGATTTCCGTCTCAGTGAGAAGAACAGATTGTAGCTTCGTCACGTGCTCATTTAACGTTTGCAGAAATTATGACCATCTACCACGAGAAGGACCAAGAGAGGAGGAAGACCCAGATGGAGACGGCTTCAAAAGAAACCGTTCCTTTCTATCTGTCGCGCTTTGACGCTATTGTCAAGAAAAATAACGGATACTTGGCAGTGGGGAGGGTAAGAGTTTTTCAAAATTTTCGCACAAGTGCCTAACATTTCTTTGACGTTTCAGTTGACTTGGGCTGATTTGTACTTCGCCAGTATGATCCCGTGCTTCGACATGTTCTCCGGAGGTGACACTTTTGCAAAATATCCAAATCTGAAGGCTCTGCAGAACAAGATTAACGCCCTTCCGGCCATCAAAAAGTGGATCGACCAACGACCCCAAACTGATTATTGATTAATTGTATTAGACAAAGTGACAAACAAATAAAAACTCACAATTGTAATTTTTTTATTGTTCTTCAGACTCTTTTCGTAAGATTCTTTTTGT
This sequence comes from Tenebrio molitor, assembly GCF_963966145.1. Classification (NCBI taxonomy): domain Eukaryota; kingdom Metazoa; phylum Arthropoda; class Insecta; order Coleoptera; family Tenebrionidae; genus Tenebrio; species Tenebrio molitor. Next base: position 46,842,202 of record NC_091046.1, read on the forward strand.
TTTTTTGTTTTATTTTGTCTGTTTCTTTTACACCCACCGCTCTAAACCTAAATATTTTTTCAATTAATATTGACTGAGAAAATTATCATCATCATTAGATATTTTCTGTGTTATTCTTGTTGACTTGTGGTGAGAATGAATATCATTTTTTCTTTGTAAATTGAATAACAATGACAAAAATATTTTATCCGATAAAATCTGAAGAGTAATGGTAAACATTAGCCACATACTCAAATTAGAGGAGATAAGAATGAAACCTATAATAATCATACGTTGCGTACCACAGCACCAGTTACTCTAGAACGTTAGTAGTGAAAGGTTTAGCGCAGTTGGTAAAAGAATTGTTATTGAAATGGCCCCAGCATACAAATTAATTTACTTCGACGGCAGAGGCGCCGCCGAACTCACTCGCTACCTCTTCAAGTACGGAGGCATCGACTTCGAGGATGTTCGCATCAAGCGAGAGGACTGGCCCCAACACAAAGACAGTCGGTACTCAAAGCTGTGAAAATCTCGGATTAACAACAGTTTTGCAGAGACTCCCTTCGGCCAGCTTCCCGTCTTGGAGCACAACGGCAAGCAGGTGGGCCAGAGCCTGTCCATCGCGCGGTACGTGGCGAACCTGGTGAAACTGGCGGGAAAAGACACTTGGGAAAACCTGGAGATCGACGCCGTCGTCGACACCATCAACGACCTCCGCTTGAGTAAGAAAAACGCGCTGTAGGGAATCACCTACAAAGTGTTTTCGCAGAACTGACGCCCATATACTTCGAAAAGGACGAGGCGAAGAAGAAGACTTTGGTGGACACCCTCAACAACGAGACTTTCCCGTACTACCTGGGGCGTCTCGAGAAGATCGCCCAGAAGAACAACGGATACCTGGCGCTGGGTCGCGTAAGTCAGTCCCATCCGGAAAATGTGTCGTTTGATTTCGATTTTGCAGTTGACGTGGGCTGACATAGTCTTGGCGACTGCTGCCCCCATGTTCGACATGATGTCCGGAGGGGACACGCTCGCCAAGTACCCGAAGCTGAAGGGCCTCAAGGAGAAAGTGGAGGCCCTGCCGGCCATCAAGAAGTGGATCGAAGTCAGGCCCAAGACTGAGTTTTAATTCTGTATTGTCGAAATGTGTAAAAATTGAAAAATAAACGTGCGAAACGAGCGAGTTGTTTATCATTCGGCGAAACGCCGGCTTGCGGTTACGCAACGAGAGAATTTGGAAGTGTAATTGTTGATTCACGAATTATCGCGTTTTTTATTTTTGTTTGACCTTATCTGCGATGCGAATCAACCTTGACTTAATAACTTTACAGATAACTGCCGCTATGGCAGCCAAATTATCTTCGTTATGGATATTGAACGGTCGAACTGTTGGACAGGTTGTATGGATTATACGCGATGATCCGAAAATATTTGAGATGCAATGCGAGGTCAAACAACAATCGCCCACAAAGGAAACACGCTATAAATAACGTAATAGACTTAAATTGCCAATAAGAGTTTTATGCTAAATCATCGTGATTGTACGATTTGTGTGGGACGCACACTTTTTGACAGATGATGAAACACAATTTTCCCAGGTTGTTTATGGACACTGGTGCATGATGATTTTGGGAAAATTCCGAGCGTTTTTCGAACAAATGCAATCAAAATTTAAAAGGTGTTTATTTACTGTTCTGCGAAAAGATTTATTTTAGATTTTTGTTGATTTAAAGTGGTACTTGGTGTAAACTGACGTGTCCAATGACTGGTATTAAATGAGTAATTACTTTGTAAATCAATGTTGTGCAATATTATGGAAATATAGGACAGAGAACAATACCCAAAAAATATAAATACAAAAAATTATCACGAAATATTTAGTTGTTGGTGTTACGTATGAATTTCCATATTCTTAGTGGTCTAATTTGCATAAAAATTAAGTTACATTTATAATTCCATTGTTACAGGACCTTGAAAAGACAACGGGATTAAAAAGTATCTGAAATTGGATTAATCTCAGGGAAAATTTTTGAGTAAATTTACAGAATATCTCTAAGTTGTCTTTTCAAGTAATGAAGCGAAAAATCGCGATTTTGTAAAGGTTTGACGAAGAATTGAGAAATAAAAAATTCAAGATTACGCTGTTATCACAATGACCTGCAACCCATTTAACACCGGTGTAACAAAATTATTTGCAGAATGCAAATATTTATTAGCATACAAGATGCGATTCGTTATCGTATTGTTTCAAAATGTGTTATTCAGATTAAATTAAAACAGACTAAAACAGTAAAAACTCTGCAAATTATTGTATGACAAAGATATGACATAAGAGTCATAAGACTTAACCGCCAATGTTCCAAAAGCACCGTTAGAAGTTTATTTGCGTGTAAGAATTTACAAGGAGCTGTGGGAAGATATTGAAGAGTAAAAAAGTATGCAATATTGTTGATAAGATATTAGTTTGAACGATGATTAAACTGTATTTGAAATGACATTTGTTCTGGCGGGATTGAACCGTGGGTAATGCAGATTTCGGCACACGTCTGACCATTTGACAGTTTTGACATTGACAGATGTGAAAAATTATACAAAAAAATCACCCAAAGAAACTACTCTTTCCCATGTTTTTGTAAATTGTGATAACAGTAAACCGACGATTACGCTAATATAAGGAATCAACCACCTCTCAAGCTAGTTAAATATGATAAAATTATTTTCCCTGAAACAACAGAAAAAAGATGGAGAAGCCTCGCCGCGACCAGGAAATCAAAAGAAAGCCTCTGCAGCCCAGTTGAGAATCACAAAAGGTTGTAGTCGCCTCGCTACGCCCCACTAGCAATCATCCGCTCTCTTTTCCAGATATAAACGAGTTGAATCTGCCCAAGACTTGCACGACTGAATTCCCCGACCCGGACGATCTGCTGTCGTTCAAACTGGTGATCTGTCCGGACGAGGTTCGTCGCTCTGTCGTTCCGTCGAATGAGGCTAATCGTGCGCTTTCAGGGCTTCTACAAGACTGGCCGTTTCGTGTTTAGTTTCAAAGTGGGGCCCAACTACCCGCACGAGCCCCCCAAAGTCAAATGCGAGACTCAGGTCTACCACCCCAACATTGACCAGCAGGGTAACGTGTGTTTAAACATCTTGAGGGAGGACTGGAAGCCGGTGCTGACGATCAACAGCATCGTGTACGGGCTGCAGTATCTGTTTTTGGAGCCGAATCCCGAGGACCCCCTCAACAAGGAGGCGGCAGAGGTGCTCACCACCAACAGGAGATTGTTCGAGCAGAACGTGCAGAAGGCGATGAGAGGAGGGTATGTTGGCAGTACTTATTTCGACCGCTGTCTCAAGTGATCCTCGTATGTGTAAAGAACTATTTATAAGTTTACTGTTTTATGCCTGTTGACGAGGACACTCAAGTGATTCTTGCATACCTAATTTACTAATTTTGTTTATTAAAGCTATCATTATGTTGTTTTGTTTGGCTTTTTTGTCAGCGTTCGCCACAATCGTTGGATCTATTCGATTTGTGATCATCTCACTCCATAAAAATATTTATCACCTGACGGTGTGTTGTAATTTCTTCTCAGTGAAATGTAACTGATTTAATTAAGGATATAGATAATTTTCATAATAAAACTCTACAAGAAATCGAAGCAATGCTTTATTAAAATGCAATAACTTAACACCTCTCATATAGAAATAATGTAATTTGCTACACTGTCTTTCCCTAAGACAAGAGAAAAAGAATATCCATTAAACTAAATGTAAGACAGAAATACAGTCCACAGGCTTACACAGAACAATTACAATGGACCGTGTGTCACACTGGAAATAAACAGTTTTTATTTAAATCTATATTAGGTAAATTTAAATTGTTTACATCCGTGTTTTTTTTAATAAAAAGGCACTTAATCAAAATTAAAAAAGATTAAGATTACCAACTGTACAAATAATCACTTCACTTGTCATAACAGTCAATTTTACATTCAGTCACAATAAAATTTTGTTACGAACTCGAGACTCGTTCATGAAGGTTTCGGAGTGCCAAACTTGAAGGATGTGGGCACCTCGTGCTGTGTAAACATGAAACCTGCAACGACAAAAAACAAAAAAAAAATCACTTCTGCACCACCGTCTCTCTCTCACCTCCCGACTGCTCGATCCTTTTACTCTCTTTGGCTGCCTTTCTCTGGTCTGCTAACACGCAAATGTCCAGCAGATTCTTCTTCTGCTGCTCGGTTAGGTTGGCCGTGAGGGCGTTGTACCACTCTGGCTGCATTCTCTCTAATCCTGCAACGACCGACGCACGTCAGCCACCTCACTCCTCCCCATTTGGCATCCCACTTACTTGTCATGACTTCCTTGAAGACGTCGTACTCGTCGATGGGACAGTTCTCTTCGTCCAGCGGCGTGGTGTACGCCTCCAACATCGTCTCTTCGTTCGGCTCGAAATCCGAGTCGTCGTCGTCCGAGTCGTCTTCGATGTCGTTGATCGTTCCGGTGATTGCCATCCCGGCGGCGTTGCCCGCCGAGATCGCCCTTCTGGAGATGTTCTCCAGGTATTCCTGGCCCTGCTCGTCGATCTCGTCCTCGTCCGAACTGAGGACCTCTGCAAAACAACGATCAGTCCGTGCACGACGGCGGCCGCGTCGTCGGCGCTTACCCCCTTCGACCTCCCCGTCCGAGCTATCGCTCTCCTCCTCCTCCGCTTGCTCTTGGGCTTTAGCCGCGTAAGCCCTCTTCAGACCGTCAAAGAGCAAAATGAACGAAGGTATCACACGAGGCACCATCTCTACCAAACAATTCGGTTTATTATCCATTGTGATCAAAGTGCACAGTCCTAAAACGCACAATTTCCTATCGTGAATCCCGAGGAAGCAGTCGGTGTCGTGCAACCACTGCTTTATGAAACTGTCCGTGAAGTTGGCCATATTCTCCAAAACGGAAAAAAGCAACCCGGGGTTATAGTAGAGAGCGGCGATCAATACTTGCAGACACATCGTGCGCAATTCGCTAGTTTTGACTTCGCGGAGGAGTCTGGAGGCGGCCAGTTCGACGAGCATCGGCGCCGCTTGGTCCACCTTGCCCTGGCACTGCAACAGCACCACTTCGAGCAATTTGGCGGCGTGAGATTCGGCGTCCTCTCCGCAGTCGTTGTTCAGGACTTCTTTGCACATGTTGTAGATCGCGAGGAGGCGCTGTTCGTTGCTGAGGAAGGCCGGCGTGTCGATGGTGATGTAGTTGTGCAAGGCCGGCATCATGTCGGTGAAGTGGTCGAGGCCGTTCTTGATGAAGACCTGGGGAAGCGAGTCAAAATCGCGGCCTGAATACCGTCTCCGCTACGAACCTGGTACAGTAACTCGAACACCCTCCACATGTCCTGCGATACGTGCTTGCTGGTGAGGTCGTAGATCAGCGCCAGGACCTCTTCGTAAAACTCTTTCACCTCGTTCTGCAGCACGTGCACCACGACCTGGAGCACCGTCGGCTCCAGCAGCATCATGATCTCCGGCTGCTCCTCCATCACCGTCAACAGCGTCTCGATCGTGTTGAGCAGCCCCATCGCCGTGATCGCCTTCTCGTCGGAGCCCTCGTCGGTGTCCAACACCTGGTTGAAGGTGGTCGTCAGGTGCTGGCAGATCTCGACGGCGATGGGGGCCAACTGTTGGGTGTAGACGCACACCAGTTTCTGCATCACCCCGGTCACGTCCTCGTTCTCGGTCTCCCTGATGATGGTGAGCAGCTCGTGGGCGACCTGCTTGACCTGGGGCTCGATGTACTTCTGCGACTTCTCCTGGTAGTTGAGAAGCGACTGCAGCGCTATCGCCGCCTCCACCTGAAACTCCACGCTGAAAATATCGTCGGACACGCCCGCTCTCGCGCCTACCTTCACCGGGAGGTCCGTGTCGTGGAGGAGGGCCCTGACCGTCAAGTTCACCGCTTCCATCAGGACGTTCTCCTGGCGGAAGGGGAACTCCGCGAAGTAATGCAACACCCAGCACGCCCTCGCCCTCATGTGTCCTCTGTCGCTGTTGAACTCCGGAAACACGTACTTGATGAAGAGCTGGTCCAGCTGATCCCTATAAACCTTCTTCCTGAGGAGGACATCCGCGAGGGAGCCGACCATGTGCAAAGCGCCGTCTTTCTGCGGCGGCTCCGTCACCGGATTGGTCAGCACCTGCGTCACCATCGTCATCGCCTTCTGCAACATGTCTTTGCGCTTCTTGCAGGACGAGTGCAATAGAGTCTGCGCTGCGGTGACGGGAGACACAAAATCTTCAAAAACATCTGCAACGAAACAATTTCAACAGTCAGCACTCGACTCCACCAGGTCGAAATCGTACCGAATTTCACGCGGATGTATTCATGGGGGTCCACGGTCCACAGCTCGTGGTCTTCGGGCGAGTAGCTCATCAGCGGGAAGAGGACGTCCTGGATGATGGCCGGCATGTGGGGTTTGAGGATGCGCCACGTGTAAGCGTGCGAGACGGCTTGGTTCAAATAATTCAGCGTCTGCTGGAGCACCCTGGGTGGTACCCAGTGACCCGATCTGTACCCGTCCAGTTGTCTCAACAGCACCTCCAGCACGCCGCCGCTGAAGGTCTGCAAGTACCATTCGGCGAACTCGTTGTATTCTTTGGTGACCAAACCTGGAGAACCGTAACGCTCGAACATACGGTACAAGATGTGGAGGGCCCACTTTTTGCATTTCCACCAAGGCAGGTCGGGGCGCTCGTCCTCGTCGGGCTGCAGGGCGGCGGGGGGCACCGGTCTTTCCACCACCTGCACGAAGGATAAAACCCTTTCCTAAATGCATTTTCTACTAGACAAATTTTTATTTCCGATCGAGATGACAAATCGAAGGAAAAAATCTCTGATCGAACCGTCTAACCTTGACACGATAAAATAATGCAAAACGTGGATGCAGTTTCACCTTGGTATGGTAAATCTTTACGTAATCGTCGGCAAATAACTACAAAATGAGGAAAAAAACCACGAACGTCAAAGTAGCCATCTTTGTTTGCAAGACCAAGCTATCTAACGTGACCCTCCGTGCAATGGCTTGTGACATTGAACTAAATATTTTTTTAAATAAATCTCATTTGCATTTTTAATAGAGCGCAACTACATATTCCTTTATGATCTGTTGCGCTTAACCTTGAACGTAAAATACACGGTTTGGAAACTGTCAAATACATGAACGATCATTTGTTTAACCCTTGCCAACCCAACAAAAATCGGTAAATCCCCTAGAAAAACACCAAACCACTCCACTTTCAGCGTACATTTTTTCGACCCAATTCTTTCGTACCTGCCGACAAACTTCCATCCACTGCGCAAACGCCTCCTTCGTGATCAGATCCAGCGGTAACATGTACTGGGTGAGGGCGAAATAAATTTTCAAACCCTCTTTTTGCAAGAGCACGGATTGGTCGGAAGCGTCTGGAAGAATGCGAACTATCAGCTGGTAGAGCTGCGGCAGGAGTAGGTTCATCGCTTCGTGAAGGGGCCCCCTTTCGTCGGCCTTCTTGTACTCGAAATTTTTCACCAACTGATAGAGGCACAAAAGGGCGCCGTGCCACCCGCTGGGATCCGGATTCGACAAGTAGATGCTTATCTGCGAAAGAAGAGAAGATCGTCAATGGAGAGCGACGAAATTGGCGCCTCTTTCGGCGGGTCACCCAAGGCGATAACCCGCGACCGTCACCGCTTATCACGATTACGACCAAAAGTAAACTACAAAGGTGATTAGGGCCGATTAGCTCCGGTGGTATCTCAATTGCTTTCTTCTAACATCCGGATTGTTGCCCTTTGTTCTCTGCTTATCAGTAACTTTTTTTTTGTACACTGGGTAATTACCGAAAAACGCACGGTGGTCGGAGACTCTTGGGGCAAGGCTTTTTCGACGCATTTGCAAAGTACTTGGGTTTTTGGGGTTCTGGGTTGAGAAGAATCGTTTAATTCTCGGAAGTGCCCTCGCCCCCATTTGTCTCCTAATTGTTGTTGCTTTTGAGAATTTTTTGTTAAGACGAGTTGCCATTTTGCAAAATGGCGCCGATTCGCTTGAGATGTTGAGCGCCATCTTTACTGAAAAGAGCGAAGCTCGAGATCTGCTCGCATTGAAGATGATTCTTCTCTTCACGGAATTGGTAAAATGGTGTGCAACGTGCACGATTAAGCGGATCGGGTGGAGGTGAGTCAAGAGCGGGTGATTAATGTGTTGGGATGCAGCTCGCGTCTTAATTGTGGGTGTTTGCAATCTAAACATTCCTCCACTCCCGCTGTTTGTTATCATAGAATTTAAAGTTAAACAATAAGCAATGAAACCGCGTCACGGCCCATGATGAATCAGCGCGGAGTCGGCCTGGCCACGAACCTTGTCGACGATCTGGGTCCACCTGCCCGGGAAGTCGTGCTTGACCATGTTGTTGACGCAGGTGCAGAGCTGGGTCCGGATGAGGTCCGGGGCGTGGACGACGGCGTCGACGATGCTGTCCCTGATGAGCGCCCGGTCCTGCTCGTGTATGGCGAAGGGCAACTGCTGGCCGCCCTCGACCTCGCGGTCCTGCCAGCTCTGCGAGATCAGGTTCTTCAGGTAGATGGCCCCAGCTTGGCGCACCGGCATGTCGCAGTCGCCCATCATCACCACGGAGAGCAGCGAGGGCGCGAACCCGATGATCTTGTGGATCTGGGGAGAAAGAGTCGGTCATTGAGCGGCCGAAGCGCGAGCACATGTTCACCCAACCTGCTCCAGCTGGGCCTCCGCTTGCTGCCGCTGGTTCGGGTCGATGGTGGCCCTCAGCAACTCGGTCAGTTTGCGAATCTCCATCGTGGCGGCTATTCGGTCACTTTAATTTTATTCCACAACTGTGTCGGGGGTGAATCGAGAATTATTCGGCCGTCAATCGCCCCGCACGGTTACATTTGACATAAACGGTCACGTGACCGGCAGCCAACTGCGGAACCGCACAATGCACGCTTTTCCGTCGCCGGCTCCACGGCTGCCAACCCGACCCGGACTCGCGCCGATTTTGCCCAAACCGCCGAACCGAAAATTCACAAACTCGACACGTCGCCCCACAAAAAATACAGTTCACCAGAAAAACTCATAAATAACACCCACGACAACAAAATTGTCCCAACAATTTTTGCCGAAGCAGTTGGTTACACTTGTCAACAAGTTCTGAGTGAATGATGTCAGACCATTTAAAAAAATGCAAACACATAACTCTTCAACAAACAAACAAATGGACCGACGCAACCAGCAAAGTACTCGCGGCTTTAAAAAATTACCGTCTCTTGAATATGTCCGTCTCGGAAAATTAAACGATTAAATGATATTTTACAAAAAACACCAGATTGCGTCTATCACGATAAGACTACAAATTTTTATACAAACAAGAACAACTAGACCACAGCGATAGATTTACAAGTTTATGTTTAAATCAATACAGTCGCAAAATCTCAAATTTAAATTCTGGATTGTCCTTTCAAACGGGATTGGCAACACTGGTCCCAACTTTGAGGTTATGTCACCTCAATTTAAAAATATTGAAATAAAATCCATGAATTCTTTTAAAAACGTGAACAAAAAAAACATTTGTGTTAGCGAAAGTACTAGAAATGTTAAAAAAATTGCGTTCGAGCTTGCCTAATAATCGTTATTCATGTTCTGAAGTGAAACGATTTTTTGCAAAAGATTCAAGGTATTTTCTAACAGCGAATCAACAGTTGTAACGTAACAGCTTTGTTGTGTGAACAGGACGAAATGGACCAGCGTTGTAGGCCTAGAAGTCCACGCTCAAATCAACACAGTCAGCAAACTGTTCTCAGGAGCCTCCACCAACTTTTCTTCTCCTGTCAATACAAATGTCTCACTTTTTGATTGTGCAATTCCTGGGACGCTTCCAGTGCTTAACAAAAAATGCGTCGAGTACGGCGTTCTAACGGCGCTGGCGTTAAATTGCCAGATCAGTCCGGTCTCGATGTTTGACAGGAAGCACTATTTTTATGCAGATATGCCTGTAAGTTTTATTGACCTAAACACATTAAATTCAAGATTTATAAACGATTTTTACATGTTTTTATTGATTTAATGCATTTTATGAGCACCACTTAACTTTGCAAGTATTATCTGAGCACACAGGAGGGTTTAATTTAGTCTGAAAGCAATTGATTCTCAGAGTGTTTTAATGAAAACTGAGCAGAGTGGTTTAAGTGGTTTAAATGAACTTAAGTCATTATTCATTGTCAGGCTGGCTATCAGATAACCCAACAGCGGTACCCCCTGGCCACAAACGGTAAATTAGAATTCCAAGTTTTCACTCCTGGAATTCACAAAGCCCCCTACAAGACTGAAGTCCACATCAAACAGCTTCAGCTGGAGCAGGACAGCGGCAAAAGCTTGCACGATGTAGATCGCAGTTTGGTCGACTTAAATCGTGCGGGGGTTCCCCTGATGGAAGTGGTTTTTGAACCGGACCTGAAGGACGGCGAAGAAGCGGCGGCTCTTGTGAAAGAATTGGTAACGATCTTGCAAAGAATCGGCACCTGTTCGTGCAAGATGGAAGGTAAACGCGAAATAAATTGGTGGTCACGGTTTACAGTTGATTACAGAGGGCGCTCTACGGGTGGACGCTAATGTTTCCGTTCACCAAAAAGGGGAAGCACTGGGTACTCGCGCTGAAATAAAAAATATAGGGTCGGTGAGAGGGGTGGCGGGGGCGGTCAAATACGAGATCGAGAGACAGATTCAGATTAAGGAGTCCGGGGGGGTCGTGGAGAACGAAACCAGAGCTTGGGACGCCTCGCGGAAAATCACGGTAGCGATGAGGGACAAAGAGCAGCAGCAGGTGCGTTGATTTTGACCCGAGGAAGAGTTTTACCGAATCGGGGGCAGGATTATAGGTACATGCCGGAGCCGAATCTGCCCCCTTTGCACGTCGCGATGGGGCCCGTGGGTCACGGCTGCGTGAACGCCGACGAGCTGCGCCAAACCATGCCAGAACTACCGGAACAAACGCGGTGTAGATTGCGGGATTCCCTCGGGTTGACACTAGAGCAGTCCGTCATCCTGGTCGGTGACGCAGTCTTGTTGCAACTATTCGAGTGGGCCTCGCGGAACAGAAATCTGGACGGAAAGCTGTTGGCCAACCTGTTGATCAACGACTTTTTGACGACGCTTCACAAGATGAACCTGGACCCGACACAACAGTGAGCGAAAACGCGAATAAATCGCTTTTAAGTGACGGTTTCGTTGCAGCGCAGTCGACTGTGAAGGTTTCGCCGAAATTGCGGAACTTCTGCAGGACGGGCGCATAACCAGGAACACCGCCAAGCGCGTGTTGGAGGCGGTCCTGCAAGGCACCGATAAAACTCCACTAGAGGTCGCGCAAATCTACATTCTTGTCGATTAGTACGAACGGTTTTGTTGCAGATTGTAAAGGAAAACGACTGGATGCAAATCACGGATCGCGGCGATTTGCTCAAGATATGCGAGGAAGTTTTGCGCGAAAATGAAAAAGTCGTCAAGCAGTACAAGGCAGGGAAGAGTAAAGTTTTCAAAGCGCTGATGGGGTGCGTTGCGGCGAAGAGCAAGCAAAGAGCCGACATGGCCAAGTGTGACGCAATTCTGAAAGAGCTTTTGAGTAAATAGTTGTAAGGATGGTAGTAAAATTCTTTATATGATTGGTGATGTGTTTATTTACTCTGAATAGGTCTCTAAGAAGTGTGGAAACAATAAAATGTTTTGAAATGAAACTTTTTTTTGCTCCCAGACCACAAAATGTCGTCTGTGACCGGAATTTTCCCTATTCCTGAATTCAACTCACCCAATATATCAAGTTCACTCCGTTTTGGTTCGAATTCGCGAAAAAAAAATGTAAAATGCATTTACGTTGTTTTGGCATAATGGGAGACCATGGAAATTTTGCATTTAATTTGGTATGTTGAAGTAGGTTATGTTTTTCTAAGTTTGAGGTTATAAATAGCGTTAATGTCTAGTGCACCGTTGCCAGTTTTACTAGTTTGCAACAACAGGTCCGCATGTCAGGCACTTTTGTGACGGAAATCAAACAATGTGTCCAACGTTAAAAAAAATAAATCATGGCCTCCCATTATGTCAAAACAAGAACGGTGTTTACTTCCATTCTTTTTTCGCCTAAAAAAAGAACTGTAAACGGCCACAGCTCCCTTATTATGCAACATATCGTGATGAATTGGATTCCTATAGCCAAGACGCTTCTTTTGAGTTGCAAAAATTATATCGTGCTCTTTTTTGCAAACCGCAAAAACTACACAACTAGACAAGAGTTGAAAAAAGGAAGGGTATTCAATTGCACAAGAAACTTACTGCATTTTATTCTCTGAAATAAATAGAACCATCTTATTGTGCGACTACAAATTTAATTAAAAAGAGCGACACAAGTATACCTACACATATTTATATACACAATATACAAATATATGTATCCTCAGCAGCCACAGCCAGAGACTCTTGCGTTCTGCATGAAAAAAATGACTATTACAGATCTCATCACAAATGTAATACATGTATGTTGTAACAATTAACATATAAAGACTAAAATGATCTTCAGAAATGAATAAAGTAATATGACACACACTATTTACAAATAACATAATTGTATTCAATCATCTAAAATAATAACATCTTGTTTAACTTCACCCAAAACAATAACATCATCATCTTCATCTTCCAAGACTTTAATTTCATTCTCATGAATTGGAGGTGGTTTCAGCATTACCATTTCAATATTATTGTCATTTTTTATAACTAAAGGATCTGACTCCTCTTCTGGCTTGTCCAAATTTTCCAAGCATCCACTTCCAAAAGGATCATCTTGTCCTTCACCATTTACCTCCGGCCATACCGTTTTCTCCTTTTGTTTATCCTGTTGACTTTCTTCAGTATTTATTTCACTATCTTGGGATTCTAAATGAGTCAACATGTTCAAGTCAGGCTCACAAATGTAACTTGAATTTTCAATTTTGTCATTCCCAATTTGATTTTTTGGTTTTCTTCCTCGTTTTTTCGGTTGGGTGAGTTTAATTTCTGTTTTTTGTATGATATTGTCGTAGTCAATCTTGTGTTTGTTAACTACAATATCCGCTCTGATAATATCTTCAAAATCTATCAAACCACCTGGGTGCTGTGAATCTGTCTCCGGTTCAAAATATGTTCTGCTACTGCTGACATCAGCTTCGATCTCAAAATCTTCGTCCTCGGAAGACTGTTTTCTAACTTCGCCGTCCTCATCGTCAAGACTGTAATAGTCAAAGTCGGTAGTGAACAAGGGGGCTCTCTTTCGCTCCCGAAGACTGTATTTCTTGGCAGCTGGTTGCGAGGAGCAATCAAGGCTCAAGTCCAAGTCGCTGTCGCTATCGTTGTCGTCACTCTCGTATTTACGAGTGCGTTTTCTCACCATTTTTGTATTGAAAAATGAAGGTTATGGAGGTTAACTTGATTCAAGGCGGCAGCGAAAGACAGAAATTATGATGACTCAGTTTTGAAAATCTAATTACATTTTAATTCACCGTTTGTCCATTATTTTGTATTCGTCTGTGATTATTTCTTGTTTTCGCAAACAAAAAGACGCTTACGTATGTTGCTATGTTTGACAGTTCAATGACAGCGCGCCGAATTTAAATTTTTCCATGTATTTGATTGTTTTGATTTGTTTGTTGAGTCTAAATTTGTAGGATAAATGATTGATTAAAACAGAAATGAAATCTTTTTTTGTATAATTTAAGATTTATTCGGAAACATAAATAATTTGATTTAACAATAAATTATGTGAGGTGAATTAAGGCGTCAGTCTTTACTGAATGCTCCTACCAAGCATAATTAGCGTAGGAAGAGGCGTAGTTGATGTGGGAGACGGCGGGAGCGGCAGAATAAGCGACACCAAGAGCACCCAAAGCAGGGGTAGCAATAGCGGGAGCGGCAAGAGCAGCTCCGTGGTAGGTGCTGATAGCTGGGGCAGCTACAGCGGTGCGAAGAACTGGGCTGGCGTAAGAACCGTGGTAGGTGCTAAAAGCGGGAGCGGCACCGTAGGCCAAAGCTGGTGCGGCAGCGGCGATCCTGACTCCGGGGTTGGAGACGCGAATGTCAGCTTTGCGGACGCTGGAGTAGGGAGTGTCGATGCTCTTGGAGTAAGTGGACACTTGACCCAAGTTGCCGAAGCTGCGAAGAATGTTAGAGGATTGAGAGGTGATGGCGGGTGCGGCCAGAGCGGGGGCTCCGTAGGCTACAGCCGGAGCGGCCAACCTTCCGTGGAAAGTGCTGCCGAGCACGGGAGCGGCGGCACCGTAGGCCAGAGCGGGGGCGGCACCGTAGGCTAAACCTGCATTGCCGTGGAAAGTGCTGCCGAGCGTAGGGGCGGCGGCTCCGTAGGCCAGAGCGGGGGCGGCACCGTAGGCTAAACCTGCATTGCCGTGGAAAGTGCTGCCGAGCACGGGAGCGGCGGCACCGTAGGCGAGAGCTGGAGCCGCGATGGAGGCGCCCAATAAACCGGCGTTGGCAGAAGCCAAAGCGGCGCACAAGACTACGAACTGGAAAAGTTATTTGAGTTTATTGTAATGTGATTGGTTGGATTTATGTATGTAATACCCTAAATGCCATTATTAGTTGAAACTCGCTTGCAAGGTTGCTAATCGATGAGTGTCCCAAATTTTTATTTTGAGCTCTTTTATATTGAGTGGAATTTTAGGTGGTTGCAAGTCCCAAAAATGGACCACCAAACTGGTTCTACATCTTTGAATGTGAATCAACTTTTCATTTTTAGTCTGCGGACCTATATCAAGATATTGCGTATAACGTAACTTGTTTAAGTCAAGTACAAGGCTTTGTACTGCTCTAAGCCACATTACTGTATGTTAAGGTTAACACACGAATGGAAACTCTAATAATTGCTCAACAAGTGCAACTAGATCTCAAGAATGTAATAAGTACGTCTATTCTAAAAAAAAATTAAATCATTATGAAACCATCAATGTGTTCCCTATTTATGCGTCGTCAGATCGTTTATTTTCATTCGAAGACCGTTGCAGCAAAATTTAAAAAAAAACTTTTTTCAAAAGATCAAAATAATATTCTAATTGTTTTTCGTGCATCGTGTTACAATATCCAATTTTAATAGTTATTTATTGCTTTCAACTGTCATAAATTCTCATTTTTCTCCTTTGTAAACTGCCTCCTAACTGCTCTAAAGCAAAAAATAGCAGATAAAACCAACCGTTGCCCTAGACAACACATTCAAAGTGACATTTCTTGAAAAATTTGTCAAAACTGTCAAAAGCAAATGCGAAATCATTTTTAATAAATAGATTTGGAAGCTTTGGGGACGTCGTTTCAAACAATAAGGCCTTAAAATCCTCGCTACGCTCGTATTTCAATCTGGCCTCTCGGGCAATTAGAAAAGCCCAATTTACACAGAACCTCGTTGCATAAATACCAATTCATTCTTGTAATTTGAAGATGTAACAAAACATTTAAAGAAGATCTAGCGCTCCACTTTTACGCAACACATAATTACATTTGGGTATTTGCATTGTTTAATCTGTCCTAGATGTTTCCAATTTGGTACAACTTTGATAATTAGCTTTTACAATTTAATTAAAAACTGTTTAAGAGATTTTTCTTCTTATAATTTAACAAACAAAAACATTATAAACCATTAAACAGAATAATAAAATATGTATATCAAATTTTGTAATTCGTGACGAATAAAAGCGTTTTGTGCTGAAACTGGTTTATTGTCACACTATAAAAACACGGGTAAGGTGCTCTACCGAATATCATTCTTCAACAATCGACAATCCAGCAACACCATGGCATTCAAGGTACCTACCACACCCATACCACCTGCAATTCCCACAACTAAACCCTTCTTTTTAATTACAGTTCGTAGTTTTGTGCGCCGCTTTGGCTTCCGCCAACGCCGGTTTACTGGGCGCCTCCATCGCAGCTCCAGCCCTCGCCTACGGTGCCGCCCCCGCCCTGGCCTACGGTGCCGCCGCCCCTACGCTCGGCAGCACTTTCCACGGCAACTCAGGTTTAGCCTATGGTGCCGCCCCCGCTCTGGCCTACGGTGCCGCCGCTCCCGTGCTCGGCAGCACTTACCACGGCAATGCTGGTTTAGCCTACGGTGTCGCCCCCGCTCTGGCCTACGGAGCCGCCGCTCCCGTGCTCGGTAGCACTTTCCACGGAAGGTTGGCCGGTCCAGCTGTAGCCTACGGAGCCCCCGCTCTGGCCGCACCCGCCATCACCTCTCAATCCTCCAACATTCTCCGCAGCTTCGGCAACTTGGGTCAAGTGTCCACTTACTCCAAGAGCATCGACACTCCCTACTCCAGCGTCCGCAAAGCTGACATTCGCGTCTCCAACCCCGGAGTCAGGATCGCCGCTGCCGCCCCAGCTTTGGCCTACGGTGCTGCTCCCGCTCTTAGCACCTACCACGGTTCTTACGCCAGCCCAGTTCTTCGCACCGCTGTAGCTGCCCCAGCTATCAGCACCTACCACGGAGCTGCTCTTGCCGCCCCAGCTATTGCTACCCCTGCTTTGGGTGCTCTTGGTGTCGCTTATTCTGCCGCTCCCGCCGTCTCCCACATCAACTACGCTTCTTCTTATGCCAACTACGCTTGGTAATCTGTTGTCGATTGTTCTCTAATTTATTGTGTCATTTGTTAATTTATGTTTCAATAAATAAAATAAATATTAAATACATACTATGTACAATTATTTCAATCTTATCATCTCTGATCAGCGAGACAAAACCATGAACAGCTAAATGGAACAAAAACTACAAACAAAATCTCTGACATATGTAACATGTTTCTGGGTTGTTGGTTGTCTGTTTGTTTTGTTTCGTGTTTGTGATTAATGAATTAATGATTACTCTTCCAGGTTGCGAATTTTGCCCGTTTTGCGGTCGCGATACTTGCTTCCATTCAACAGTCTCGAAGAACTGTAGTTGTACTCTCGCAAAACTTTATTGAAAGTGTTTGGGCCAAAATGGAGTTTAAAACTACCGCGAGTGCAGGGAGAGTTGTTGTCATATTGTATGGAGATCTGAATCCTCGAGTCAAGATAAAGAGGTCTGTCGAAAGTCATTGTATATAAAGAAATCTTATGTAATGAATTATTGTTTTTAATATACTTTGTCTTGATGTGTATTGTTGGTTGTCTACCATGAACGCACCCCTGAACCCATATCCTGAACCTGAACTGTCAACAAGTCAACTGTCATTTTTACGTCAAAAAGGCGACATTGCTTTTGTGTGGTCTTTAATCGTTTGTTATTTTTCTTACGAAATTTTTACAAGAAACTTAACGAAGAAATGCCACCTGAATTCGCTTCGGCGAGAATACACAAGCCTCAACATTGCTACTTACGTTCAATTCACTTAACCCAAAAGTAATGTTAATATCAGTGCGTCCACTTGACTATGATGGAATATGAATACACGTCGTTTCGAAAAGAAATTGACTTTCATAATCGTTGTTGTGGCGGGCTGCTTTGGTGTATACGTGATATCTGTGGTATAATATGTGCAATTTTAACGTGGTTACTTATTTTGTATGCAGAATTTGTAGTAATGTCTGTCATACTTATTCCAAGTCCATATCCTTTTTACAGTATAATTAATATTATTATATTCCAATTTTGCGCTTTTTTGGCGTTTTCTTCACATTTAAAAACTATGTTTACTGACCCAGTAAGTTAAAGAAGCACATCACGATGACATTTTAACAATTTCTTTGTAGGGAGCAGTGCCAAAAGGAAATGCAACAAAGGAGATGATAAAGCAAATGGGTTATAGAGAGGGCCAAGTGATATTTAAGTGCCCAAAATGTTGCAGTATTAAACCAGACAGGGCTCATCATTGCTCAGTCTGCCAACGGTTCGTTGCACTTTAATCATCATTTCCAGCTTTAATCGAAGTTTTTGCAGTTGTATAAGAAAAATGGACCATCATTGTCCATGGGTCAATAATTGCGTTGGTGAGAACAATCAAAAATATTTTGTTTTATTTACTGTAAGTTACCTCATTTATCACTTTGATCATCTAATAACGTGTTCTCGTTGTATTTCAGTTTTATATCGCTATACTGTCGCTGCATTCTCTCTTCTTAGCGATAAATCAGTTTCTCATGTGTATCAGACATGAGTGGAAAGATTGTACAACATATTCACCTCCAGCAACTGTTGTTCTCTTGTTGTTTTTAATTTTTGAAGCTTTACTTTTCGCTATCTTCACAGCAGTCATGCTGGGAACGCAGGTGCAGGCCATTTGGAATGATGAAACAGGAATTGAACAGTTAAAAAAAGAGCAAGCGAGATGGGTGAAAAAATCGCGGTGGAAAAGCATCCAAGCTGTTTTTGGTAGATTTTCCATCATGTGGTTGTCACCATTTGCTAAACCTGCTCCCAAGTATAAAAATGAAATCGATCTTTATTCTGTATAATTATTTAATTGTTAAAAAATTAAAGCTTTTTAATTTAAAATTTACGGTGATAATGACCAGCTGCAGCATTTTCCGTGTATTCATTATTACCAAACGAATCTACAGTTACCGTTCACTCTCCTCCCTACTATCTATCCACAAAGATAAGAATTAAAAAAATACTTGTAAACCGCTGAAAAGGTATTTTAAAAAACGCCACACATGGAAACAGCAGAGAGAACAACATCGCAACCTTTAGACTTGTGGAACGTACCCAAATGGATTCCAAGGTCCAGATCGACGAGCCTTGGAGAAAACTTTAAAACTACCGTTTCTATAAGCACTTTCGACTGTTCAGCTATAATGATAAAACTAATCTGACATCTCGCAAGAAGAGTGTTATATTTTGGCGAGTTCAATATTGAAAGCTTAAGTACATCACTGATGAAGTTGTATTTTTTCCTTTATTGTATTTCAATAGAATTTGTATTTTTCAACGCACTTAATTTTATTTACCAATTATCTGATGCAACAAGTTTACAAAACCACTTGGTTTTTTTACTTGCAGTCCTCTCATTTAATACCTTAATTTCTTTTATTGCAGGCAGCATTAAAATGGTTATAGAAACGTTAAGATTTCTCTATTTACATGAAACGATATGAATTTTTATTCTTTTCAAATAAGTCTCGTCTCCAAGTGGTTACGTAAAGGTTTACTTAACTGTGCATTACCTTTGGAAACTCGTCTTTTCATTAACTACGAGCTCTCACTGAAACCCGTGTCAGTTGACATAACAGAAAATCTGTGTTAAAGCACCGTTTTCCTTTTCATTTTTTCGTATTCAAATTAGCTACAATTTGTAATTTTTTTCAAAAATTACCCATACATATATTATGCATGCTTTTCACGTTCTCTCAGCACTTCACCAATTTCGACGATGAAGAATTTTGTAGGTGCATTTTTTGCCGTCTTTTTGTCAACAAGCATCGACGGTTACGGAAGGCCGAGATGTAAGTTAAACTTGTTGTTGACCGCTTTAAATAAAACATTGAAATAGTTTTTGGGGTCGGTTTGGTCCGCTTTGAAAACAGTGTATGCACCGCCGCCAGTAATAATCTAGGAACTTGCTACACACGGAGACAATGCCAAAGCGTCGAAGGAGTGGGTTCCGGAACTTGTGCACAAAACATTGCGGTGTGTTGTGTCAGTAAGTTATTTCCTTTAATCTTGTTGGGTAAAAACTCCACATATTTTTAGTACAAAGACACTGCGGAGAAACGACCAGATACAACAATACGTACTTCACCAACGACAACTTTCCTAATCCAGTCACGGGGGGCACTAGTTGTACCTTGACCATTCAAAAATGCAACGATGACATCTGCCAAGTACCCAATTTACTAAAAACGTGCACGCACCTTTGCATCAGTGAACTGTTTCCAGGTCCGTATCGATTTTCTGAGTTTGAATTTGGCCCAACCTAACCCGCAAGGCGTCTGCGACACGGATGCCCTCACAATAACCGGTGGAGCCGGTCCTGTACCCGTTATTTGCGGAGAAAATACGGGACAGCATGTGTACGTCGACTTTAACGGAAACTCTACCATTCAAATAAATGTGATGACATCGAGTACGGACAGCATCGGTAGAAACTGGAATTTTCTGATAACACAAATAGCATGCGACTGTCCTACACGAGGTAGGACGTTATTCCCTGTGAATATCACTGATCCTTGCAATAACCGTTGCTTTTTACCTAAGCTCCTATCGGCTGTTTGATGCACTATACTGGCCTCACCGGCACCGTGAACAGTTTCAACTACGGAACCTCCGGCAACGAGATCGACCCCACCACCGGGCTGCCAGGCACAAGAGAACTAGTCAATGAAAATTACGGCGTCTGCATCGCAATGATCCCCGGTTATTGCTCGATAGAATGGAGCGCGACTTCTGATAATTCGTTTGTGGTGTCAGGTGATCTGGGGGCCCTCGACATGGTGTCGCTGACTGGATCCGACTGCTCTTCGGATTTCGTCGTGATCCCCGATCCTTCGTACGCCAACGGGAGCGAGGTGAATTCTGATAGATTCTGCGGAACCGCTTTTCCCACGGTTGTTAGTGAGTTTTGTGCGCATTTTCCTTTTCGAGAAAATGTATTTGGACGTTTCAGGTAGTTCGAAACCGTTCGTTTTAACTGTTGTTACCAACGGAAATGAGATCAACGACACTCAAAATAGGGGATTTTCTCTCACTTATACGCAAAGGAGGTGCTCCATGACACTCAACTGACTCTTCAATTGTTTTATTTACCTAATAAACTTCCTGCGCACTGATTTTGCATGTACATTAAAGAGAAACCTCTGTTGGCCACGTCAGTGGGGGGCGTGTCCGTGCCGTCTGTCACCACCGTCAGTACGAAAGGCTTGGATGAAGCTGAAAGTAAGAAAATATTTTTTCAAAATAGTGTGTTATAATACGGGTCTTATAAGAAGCATTTTGTAGCACGCACGGGTTTAAGCATGAAGCATGGAGTAAGCGCTATAAAATGCCTTATAAAGGAGACATCATACACTAGTTTTTCTATTTTGTGTTTTTATGCAAAAAATCAGTTTTAAAATTTGGGGAATTTTGTGGTGGTTGGTAACACCACAACCTGCTGTTAAAAATGCATTATGAAAATGTTTCCGAAAAAGAGTCAATTTCCGCCGATGATGACGCCAGAAAACGGGCGTTTCACTAAAAATAATAATCAATACGCGATCAGAGATAACGTTACCTCTGACGCAATATAACAAAGAACAATAACCACACTAAACACAAAAACAACGAACAGTAAGGAAAAAATTCACGAATTTCACTTCAAAGCAGCAAAAACAAGAAGTTTTTTGACTTCAAATGCAAAATGTCATTTCAACAAGAAACATTCTCGGTGACAAAAACTTAAGATGAATAATATCCCCAAAAAGCGCCCATTTACTAGCGCTCTGCGGGGATCACTCAAACTACACTTTTGAACAGGCCTGTTATGGTAACACAAAAACATTACAATGGAACATTTGAAAGTTCAATTGTTATATCGTTTTTTTAGCGTTTGGGATTTGATGTTTGACATTGAATGTTACCAACCTTGAAAACGTAAATTGTACTGGTCTATTACAGCATTCAAATCAGTTTTTAACGCACTTTTTAGTCTTTCGAGTGCTGTAATAGCTTTGTTATCAACACAAAATAGAAAAACAACGATTAACGTATCCCATAATTCTCTCAATCAACTGACTGAGAGAACTGTAGAATTTGTTCTTACTCGTGACGCTGTTGAAACCATTTCCGCAAAATCGATCCGTATTGGGTCCCATCAAGCTCGAATTCACGTAACTAGGATTGGGAATGACAACAAAATCTGTGGTACAATCTCCATCGGACAAAGCTCCTGCCGAAGTTCCGACAGTCCCATCGCCCACTGCCATATTCGTATCTCCCGTCACCGTAAATCCATACATGTCTCCAGCAGCAGCACTCCACGTGATCGAGCAGTACCCAGGCTGCATCTCCACACAGACTCCATAATTCTCATTGGCCAGTTGCCTGGTACCATTTTGCAGCCCAGTAGTACCATAATTGAAACTTCTAACGGTACCGCTGAGAGCGGTGTAGTACTGAAGACAACCAGTTGGAGCTGCACAATTCACTTATTGATAGCTGATTGGGTGATAACGGATGCAAATACCTTTAGTTGGACAGTCGCACCCGATCTGGGTAATCTTGAAATTCCAAGCTCTCGAAGCTGTTGAAGTGGCAGCGTTGGTGTTTAGAATGAGTTGGATGTCGTTGCCGTTGTTGAAATCGACGTAAATGTGCTGGCCGCTGTTTTCGCCGCACAAAACGGGGACGTTGGACGCGCCGCCGATGACGTAAAAGGCGTCATTTACGCAATTCCCAGTGGCGTCGGGTTGGGCAAGCGAAAATGTAAGGAAGTCGATGCGAATCTGGCATATATCGGGGTTGCATCTTTGGATGGTAACGGTGCAAGTGGAGCCTCCCGTGTACGGGCTAGGAAAGTCGGGACTGATGAAGTAGGTGTTGTTGTAAGAGGAAGAACCGCCACAAGTTATCTGGACTGAAATTTAAAATAAAATACTGAAACATTTTTTCTTGTCAAATGATAAAAAAGTGTTACCTATACAGCAGACCCCGATACCACTGGCGCATCCCCCCGCACCCACGCCGCCGATTTCGTTGCACTGCCTCCTCGTGTAACAGGTCCCTTCAAATCCATCGCCGCCTCCACAAACTGAATTCTCGAATCTGACCAACCCAACGCCAAAAAAAGGAAAAACTTGACGAGAAACAAAGATCACAATCTGAAGTTTTTCGAAATTACTCACATTTTCCAGTTCGTGTGGTCAAATCGTTGATGGATTGATTCGACCCAGTGGAAGCGAAGAGCCAGATTATCAAATAATTACCGAGAAAAAATCGTGACTGCATCTTGTTAAGTGCGTCGTATTAACTGACCACTTTTTTGAGAATGTAGATAAAGAAGTGGTGATTGTTAAGTACACAGATGTGTCGTAATAACTGGACTCTTGATGTTTTAACTGTTTGTGTAATTATTAGGAAGGCACAATTCTTGTAAGATCTCATTAAATCCAGGATGTTCCTTTTATTGATCATTGCTATGTAATTTAATGTTCACGCTTGTCCAAAAATATCGATACAAAATTTTGTAAATTTCCTGCCCAACAGATCCACGCTCCACATCTTTTCGTCCCAATTTGCGCATTTTTCTAAATCTGAGGGTCACACTTCAGTGATCCACTTTCAAGTAACAGTTATAATCTCTTGTTTGTTAAATCATTAACACCTTAAATAATAAATTCTCGCTTGTAAAATTTGAATGTCACTTCATACGATACCATGAAGACTGTTGGTGTAGTGGTCATTATCCTCGTCACAGGATACTTTTTACCGAGTTTATCACAACTGACGAATTTCAGGCTTGCAAAATGTAAGGGTTTCTCTTTTTTGTGATTTTACACCTATTTGTTCTCTAGTTTGGCCAGTTGGACTCGTCCGTTTCCCAAACGACGTGTGCAACTCCTTGGAAGGTTACATGGGCACTTGCTATACCAGACGGCAATGTAACGACCTTGGAGGACTCGGTTCTGGAAGTTGCGCTAATGGGATAGGTCAATGTTGCATATGTGCGTGGTTCTATGTAATTGTTATTCATTTATTTACAATCAAAATCAGTTCAGGGGTCCTGCGGCGGCAACTCCAGCTTCAACAACACTTATTTCATTAATCCGGGATACCCCAACACTATCTCAAACTCGAGTTCTTGTACTTTCACAATTAAAAAGTGCAATCCGGGGATTTGCCAGGTGAAAACACGCAATCTCGGTTACTCTTTTTACTGTGTTCTTATCCCCAGGTGCGACTCGATTTTCTCAATCTCAACCTGGCCCAACCCGACGGAAACGGAAACTGCGTAACGGATTCTCTGGTTGTCTCCGGGAGCGCTTCGAACGTTCCCATCATATGTGGTGAAAACAGCGGCCAACACATTTATGTGAATTTCAACGGCGACAGCGACATCACACTGATGATTTCCACCGGGGTCTTGGCCAGTTACGCGAGATCTTGGAACATCAAAATAACACAATTGGCTTGCGACTGTCCCAGTCTCGGTGAAGTACCGAAAACTCATCACACAAAAACGCTAACACGCTTGTTGTTACAGCTCCGACGGGCTGTCTCATGTACTACACGGATCTTAGCGGTACCGTTAACAGTTTTAATTATGGTACTACTTTGAGTGGTGCTTTAGTGACAAATCCCATGAACATGACGAGGCCTGGAACTAGGCAACTGGCCAATGAGAATTACGGAGTTTGTGTGCAAATGCAGCCGGGGTACTGTTCGATTCAATGGAGTCAAGGCCCGGATTCTACGTCTTTTACTGTTAGTAATGATACTGCGCTGACAGAGGCCTCTTCTGTGGGACTCCCTGGTAATTCCGTGATAGGAACCATGTGCGATACTGATTTCGTTGTCATACCGAATCCGTATTATCCTAATGGAACCGCGGTCGGAGCAGACCGCTTTTGTGGTAACCAATTTCCAACCGTCACAAGTTAGTTGGGTTCTTGTTCATCACCCCGTCGTTGTTTTATTTTCCCTTTTTTAGCTTCATCTAAGCCGTTTGTTTTAACAGTTGTGACAGATGGCGACGACATGAGTGACGTGGCCAATCGCGGGTTCTCGCTAAATTACCAACAGTTACCGTGTGGGGGCGCTGCTGCGGGAATGATGTTGCTACCTTAGTCTAGGCTTGGAAATTGAACACATGTAACGAACGAATTGTTTTATTGAAAATAATTAAATAAACTGACTTCCTTGGTGGTTATCAACAACATCCTTCATCGCATAATACCAATGTTTAATTTTTGTGTGAACCAAGGCGTCCTTGAACGCCTGACAACCTTCGATACTGCACAAAACTCCATACACAGCCAAATCAGCTAGATTTGGCCGGTCCCCTCCCATAAACTTTGACCCTTTAGCCCTGACCGCCCTCATCCAATAGTTGCATTCATCGTATAAGCTTTCTCGAACGTCATCTTTTAATTGATACTTTTTTTTCAATCTGTTCCCGATAAAATACATTGCCCACGCTCCTACAAAAATGATGATGCTCCTTTCCCAAACTGGAAAATGTTTCTCCCATTCTCCTGCTTCAGAGAACCAGTTAAAACTTTCAAAAGCCTCTTCTCTTGTTCTATATACATTAGGTGAGAGAACATGGACAAAGACATCATCCACCCACTGGCGCCATTTTCGTTCTTCACTAGAAAAAATAATTTTATATCATATCACCTCAAATTCACTCACCAACCTGATCTCTTTTGCTACTGCCGGTTGGCCCAAAACTTGAAAATATTTATTCATAATTTCACTTTTTTTGGCGCCATCTTCATCTACAAAGGTGATGAGAGGGTAACAACTAACAATTTCACGTAGATCTTTTTTATCTTTAAGATATGTAGAAAGTGCAGAGATGATCATCGAACTGTCATTTAAAGGTTGGTAGCCTTGAGACAACTTGGCTACTAAAATTGGCACTTTTTTATAAGGTGACCATTTAATTGCTTGGCGCAAAACCGGATCTACTTCGATTAAATCATAAGAAATACCATAATAGTCTAAGAAAACGCGAACTTTACAGCAAAACGGACATGTCTGATATTGGTACAGCGTGAGTTTTAGTTCTGTTGGATCATCTTGGTACAACATCTAAAAAGAATGCTGTTTAAGTGTATAACTAGGAACACTAGTTTCATTAAAACACACCTGTCGACTAGGTGTTACTTTTGGTAGTTCATTTATCATCGGAATATTTATTTCCTCGTTGATTATATGAAGACGGGGTTGGTTCAACCTATGAATTGAATATCCAGTGCCTACCAGTGCCCCAACTGTGACACCGGCGAGTCCCAGTTTAAATACTCCTCCATGACTTCGCCTTCCGCTCGAATAATTACGTACTAACGCCCTAGTATTCCATGCGCACAAAAAAAGTCGACTATTTTTGCTTGTTTTTAAAAAGTTACGGCCGTAAATCCTCACTTGATGCGAAAATAAATACATTTTTCTAAAATAGCCCACTTAACCTATAATATTGTAAATTGAAACGTCAAATCTGTCAGAGTGGCGCTGTGGTCGGAGACTTGATGTGCATTTGAGATACAAAATTGACCACACGATATTGTTTTAAACGAGTTTTGGGCTGTAAGTGTAGAACATGTGGCCGTTATGTTCCAAATATAAAGTTGGACAATCTTTAAGAGTTAAATATTTATGGTTAACACAGCTCTGCAGCGAGTCAACTAGAGCCGGTATGTTTACATTTTTCGTAGAAATTAATGCCGCTAGAGGTCAGTTTTCTGTGGCGCCTTCATTCAAATTTTGCAGATCTGAACAGTGGCTATAAACCCAGTTTGGTCGAAGCCGAAGAATTCGAGTGTTACAGTTACTTTAAACCGAAAGTTAAAGCGAACGCATCGTTTAGTTTGATTTTGCCGCCTCCAAATATCACCGGGAATCTACACTTGGGACATGCCCTGACAGCAACTGTTCAAGATGTTATCGTGCGATGGTATGAACTTCACAATGGGAGGTCATAACACAACATAATTTTGCAAATAGTTGAGGGAAAGCCAGAAATAGAGTAGGGGAAAACCTTATTCCTGATTAAAAATTTGTTGGATTTCTTTAATGTTGGTTTGATATTGGCTCATTCTAGCAAATAAGAGTTTTTCGCCGGGAGATTTTTTCAGCGGAAATCACAACTATTTATTTACAGATTTCCAAAAAATTATTTTTGTTGGATTTATTTGTCCAAATTGTCGGAAACAGACGATTTTATACTTACCTTAAATGCCCTGTTAGGAGGAATTAAACAATTTTTATTAAAAAACCACAAAAAACAATCACAAATTGGAGGTTAAACATGACAAAATGTCAAATACAAAAGGTTTTACATTCCGTAATTCATTTTATTTAGACAAACCCAATTCTTATGTCCATTGAGCATTGGGGGCGCAATTTTTACAATTTTAGTGCGAATTTTACGTTGAATCTCGGTACAGAAAGTCAAAATTGGATTCCAAACAATTTTTTGTAATACTGTTTTGATATCTCCATTGCGAAGCAAAATATTAAGAATTTGTCTTACCTATTTGGAGTGTGTCAAAAGATGCACCTCATAAAGTTCTTCAATGACTCGGCTTAAAATTAAAATTTCTCACAAAACTATCTAAAACATCAGTATTTTTATCTTAAGCACGACGCGTTGTACCGGGTGACAATAAATTAATGTAAACTGTTTCATAAGTTGGTAATAAAAAATAAATTACTCCCTGGATTTAGGGATATTCGTTACTAGGTTGCCATAAATTTGGTTGGGTTGGAGGCTATGGGGTTTCAGGTGACAAACAAAAGATATCCCAAAAATGTAAGACAGCAAATTAATTGTAACAGTTGCAAATGACTAATTTCTCGCTAAGTGATAGATGATTTTTCGTTTCACAATCAATTTTGGTTACTGGCGGCATATTTATTTGGATTTAATCTCTCAATTCAAAGTAACCAACCTTAGGCATTCAAAATAACTTTTGAAAATTCTAGTTACACACAACATGAAAAACGTTATTTCCCTAAAAGTTGGAATTCTAGGGAGTAATTTATTTTTGACACGAGAGTATTGTTGGCTATTCTACTGTTTAATGTGATAGTTGACATAAACATAGGCGTACTCGCCTATTTAACATAATTTATTAATAGATAAAATGTCAAAATGACGTACGTACGCCAATGTGTTGATTAACGTATCAGGTTTGCCAAAGGAATTTATGAAAAATCTTCCCAACCTAAGAAAAACAAATCGCATTCATTTATAGTCACCCGGTACTTTACCTATAAAGAAATGTCAATAAAGCACTACAGAAAAATGTTTTATCATTTTTTATTAAAAACACATTTAAAAAAATGTTGTGTGTATGATTTTTGTTTATAATATACCCAAATTTGGATGTGATTTTTTAAAAATGGAACACAATCTTGTTTAGCAAGCAAATGGAAGGTGTTGAATGTGTCTGGGTGCCTGGAATCGATCACGCCGGAATCGCTACCCAAGTGGTAGTAGAGAAGCTTCTTTGGAATGAAAAGCGTCAAACCAGACACGACATCGGACGGGAACATTTCCAAGAAAGAATTTGGAAATGGAAGAAAGAGAAAGCCGAAATGATAGGTTTGTGTAAACAATAGCAACAACAAAGTTTCTTGAAAGATGCTCGTTGAAAGAGAACAATAATGTATTCCGTTTATTTTCTAGAAAGGCAACTGCGACAATTGGGGGTATCTCTCGACTGGTCTCGGCAAATCTTCACAATGGACTCTACGCAGTCCTCGGCTGTAACAAAAGCATTTGTACAGCTTTTCGATCTAGGCCTTATCTACCGAGCAGATCATTTGGTCAACTGGTCTTGTTGCTTGCAGTCGGCAATTTCAGACATCGAAGTGGATCACGTGGAAATCGATGGTCCGACGCAAATTCAGGTTCCAACGTACGAAAAACCGGTGGAATTCGGCTCTCTTACTTACTTTGCCTACAAGCTCTGCGATTCAGGTAAGATGATGCGAAGCGAGTCGCAATGGTATTTATTATTTTTGTGTCGAAGATGAGGAGATAGTGGTGGGTACGACGCGTCCTGAAACGATGTTAGGAGATGTGGCGGTCGCTGTGAACCCCCGAGACGATCGATACGCTCGCTACATCGGCCGCCATTTATGGCATCCCTTCAGACAACAAAAAATTCCGATCATATGCGACAGCTTTGTCGATCAAGATTTTGGAACTGGTGCGGTAAAAATAACGCCCGCTCACGATCCCACCGATTTCGTGGTTGGCCAACGGCACAGCTTGGATAACGTCCAAGTGATCGACGAAAAGGGCTGTCTCACTTCCGCTTGCGGTGACCTCGCCGGAATTCGAAGATTCGAGGCGCGAGACGTGATAGTATCGCGTCTGGAAGCGGCGCGGCTCTTGAGAGGGAAACAAGATCACAAGATGGTGGTTCCGATTTGCAGTCGCTCCAAAGACGTCATCGAGTACATGGTCAAGCCCCAGTGGTTTGTCAGGTGCTCGGAAATGGCCAGCGAGGCCGTCGAGAGTGTCAGAACTGGACGACTACGCCTCGAACCGAAACAGTTCGAGAGAGTCTGGTTTGATTGGCTTGAAAATATTAGGTCAGAGGATTTTTCTGCGTCGATAACTAAAATCACTGTTGTTGTTTTTTTAGAGACTGGTGCGTATCTCGTCAGCTTTGGTGGGGCCACCGGATTCCTGCATATTCCTGTCGCGTCCGGAACAGTCCAGAAACTGCTTTCTGGATAGCCGCTGAAAATGCAAGCGAAGCTTTGCGTAAGGGTTCGATCGCCCTCTCCAGCGACGACGTCGAAATAGAACAAGACGAGGATGTGCTCGATACGTGGTTTTCTTCCGCGCTGCTCCCTTTTTCGTCTTTCGGATGGCCGCAGCAGGTCGACGGACATTATCCTCTAAATATCATGGAAACTGGTCACGATATCTTGTTTTTCTGGGTGGCACGTATGGTAATGTTGGGCACACGTTTAACGGGACGCCTACCATTTGACAAGGTCCTTTTGCACGGGATCATTTGCGACGCGCAAGGGAGGAAGATGTCGAAGAGCTTGGGGAATGTTGTGCAACCAGAGGATATTATTCACGGATCAACTCTTGAAGTAAGTTAGCGATTCCGAAATTGTTTATCACATGCTGAAATTATTAATAAATGCGATGTGCTGGCGCGAAGAAGTTAAAAAAAATTGTCCTGTTGTGCAGAATTTAGAAGCCGGATCAAAAGCCAACCATGATGCTGGAATATTGTCTTTTGATGAAATGACGAGAGCCGTGCAAGGACAGAAGAAAATGTTTCCTTCTGGGATACCAGAATGTGGAACGGACGCTCTCAGATTCACACTGTGTTCACACAATGTTAAAAGTGAGTCCAGAATTATCAATTTTCCTTAAACTGGCACCTTGACAATTAACTAAAGTCCATTCACGTTGGATTTTCCTAGTCAAGGTCAAATAATTCAATATTATGGCGGTGTGATTTTTACTTCAAAAATGCTTTAGCTGTGTATGTCACCAATACGGGCTGATAAAGTAACCAAGTCATTCGTAGACTGTAGAGGTTATGTTATTCGCTGTCAGCAAAGAAACAGTCATTTTTCAAATATTGTTTTTAGAGGATAACAGTAGGTAATAATACATCCATTTTGTTATCATTTGCACTAAAAATAGTGTCAGTTCTTAATCGGTATGATAGGATTAGGAACATACAATAGGTACCTAACTCCTACCTACTGGTGTTGTATTTTTCTGCTTGCGCTGTTGATTAAGTGAAAAAACCCCTAATGACTACAGTGATGACTGATGAGGAACCAGAATAAGTTATAGAAAATGAACCCAATAGAAAATTGTGTGAAGTTTCTTTCATTGGAAGCGATGGAAGTAAGGAATGCATCTAAATGATGGAACAAATTTGGCAATAAAATTTCAGTTATTCAGAGACACTTATACGTTTTGATTGTGGTTGTGACGTTTCAAGAATATATTGTTACAATTGCATACCACAAAAGAAAGGTGTATTTTGATTTTTAATGATTTTTTTCTAATTTAAGTTTTTTCGATGTTCACATTACCTTTAAAATAACGTTGTATTGTTAAAACTGCTCAATAAAGGTCGTAAATAGATTATAATCATGTTAATACATACAATACATTAAATATTAAAGGATTCTGACTAATTAATTTTCGAACTGAAGCTATTTTTTCTTGAGTCCGTATTAGCTTGCGGGTTTCGTCACATTACGTCAGTTGTGGAAGGTTAACGCAATTTTAAAATTAACCTTTTTTCTTTTCGCCATGGTAAAATCACCCAGGAATAGAATTTTATTAAAAAATCTGTGACTTTATTTCACACGTCAAACTAACATTCAAAATTAAAGACGTCAAATCGCTCTATCACGAATAAAACACGATAATGTAAAATTTACTAGGAAAGGAGGCGCAGGCTTGCAACGTGACAACAATTTGGCAGAGAAAATCCAACGTGAATGGACTTTACTGTAAAACGTTTTAAATGTGGATTGTCAAACTCAAGGTCGCTTGAAACTTATGATTGAACTGTACGTTAGTGAGAAATCTGTCATACCTTATTGGCGATTTCAGCTATCAGTGAGACATCTGGTGTGAATTGTATGCAAAATTTTAAGACACACTCAAGCTGGTGGCTGTTGAAATGATCTGTGTTTTTAAAACAAAACGACGGTTTAATTGGAATTTGTTATTTAAAAATGACCAAAAATAAGACCGTCAAAAGAAATTGTTGTGTTTTTGGCTGTGCCGAAAAGACGAACCAGAAAGCATGTTTCTATTTTATTTCCGCGTTGTGGTGTAAAAGTAAAATGTTTTCGGAGTAGAGAGAAGGAAAATATAGGGAAGAGCTTTATTAACGGGAAAATCTTTCTATAATTATATGAGGGTCTGTGGAAAACAGTTTAAAAAAGACCACATTTTTGTAAGTTAAATAGTATTTTTTGCATATCGTAATGAAAGTGGCACTTTTTTACACGCAAAATCATAGTGAAAGTAAATAGCACTTTTTTACACGAAAAATCGTAGTGAAAGTAGTACTTTTTTGCATCATTTTATTCCAATTCCTTGGAGATGACTGTCAAAGCATACCTAATTTTTTTTTGTAATTTTTCATAAATCCTTTTAGATCAAATTTCTCAACTTACATCGATATGCAAAAAAATAACAACACGTTATGAAAGTCTCTTTTTTTCACTTACCTATTTGCTTGATCTCCAAATTCGTGAAAAAAAGTGTGACTTTCATAACTAGCTGTAAAGTTTGGAAAAAATATTCTGAACGCTGGCAATTAACCCTATTTGACTTTGTGGGTCGTTTACAAACACTATAATACTATAAACAACCCTCGCAATAGAGACCGACTAAGCTGTGCAGGCCCAGCAGCGAGCAGTGCATCAAGAACTTAATACTTTTACAACATTGCCTGTAAACTTATTGTAAAGGACCCAAAAAGTTAAATACGGATAATTGCGAGCGTTCAGAATATCTTTTGCTAAACTTTACAAATAATTACCTAGGTATTTAAGGTTATATTTTGAAATGATTTATATTTATATTGGGTGACTACTCAAGGCACTTGTTTGTAGAGATAATCCAAAAATTTCGTACCTTGTTTCCACCACTTTAGTAACACCACATAAAATTAACCAACTTCGCACACAACACTGTTTCGCGTTTCACAACACATCCATTTTCTGCCGTTGCCTCTAATAAACCAACGTTTTGTGTAATGTGTAACCTTAAAAAAAAACATCACAAAAACGGCAAATTACCGTAAAACCAACGACTTATTTTAAAAAACAATGCAGTATGTACAGACATAAGCCAGATCGAGCGGGAGTATGATTTGGCCACAGATTTGGCAACAGTGGTTTAGTGGCGCCCCCAACGGTAGCCGAAATCGCCAATAACGGCGCCTAGTTACTTTTGCTGGTAGTGCCAACTTAAAGACAAGTCGAGACCCCATATGTTGGTGTGGGAGCCAGTGGCGGCTCGTGACCTCTGGGTGAGGTGAGGCCAAGCGTGAGGCGCATGTTTTGGAACATTTAACAACGACATAACTAAATCAAATTGGGGATTCATGTTTGATGGTTGATCTACCTATGTTACCTTACCAAAAATCAAAAATGTGCACTTAACCAAATCAAAATAACCACCGAAAATGACACAAAGGTTACCAGCACAGCACAAATTATTATTCAAACTGTTACTGAATTATATTAGTTGGCGCGAAGGCGCCGCGTCGCGGCGGCCCGCTGGAGTAATAAATTGGCGTGATCTTTACGTCATTTTTGGGGGATGATTGGTTAAAAGGCGCGCGTTAAAAAATATGGTGTAGCTCAATGCATGCTGCCAAAATTGTAGTACGAGATTCCACGATGCTCACCGGGAGGCCCCGAAAATTTCATACCACCTAGCAGATAAACCATTCGATGCGAGTCTTTTTTTCTCTGGAATTAGACTATAATACGCATGCGCAAAGTGACGTAAGTGATGGTGACGTAAGATCGGTCTCGATTCGTAGTAATTGACGCGGCCACTAGTGGATGAGGCGCGACGATAAATATTTGAATATTTCCCGTTGCACTGGGAGCGCTAGATTTAAAATTTATCGCTCTCCAGTGGAACACAGAAAACAAAATAAATGCTTTAGATACTACTCCTGATATTCTTGCTCGGATTTACTAGTTTGAAAATATATTAAATTATAAAATAATTATAATATAAAAACAAATCTGCAAAATACTAATTCTTAAAAATAAATTTTTATTTAAATTCATGCTTAAATGAGGATGAGGCCCGGCCTCAGTTGCCTCACCTGACGAGCCGCCACTGGTGGGAGCCAAAAATAGGCAAAAATATGGGTTTTTTGTTTTTTTGTGAATTTCTCTTAAACGAAAAAAGCGAGCTAAAACTTTTTCGACTCAAAAGAAGCGCATTGAAAAGAGGAATCCAGCGGTGTATAATTCATTGTCATTTTATGTTTAATAAGGGAGCTACGGCCGTTTAAATGTTTTTCGGGGTGAAAATTAGATAGAGGGGGGGGTACACGGTTTTCTTCCAAACATTTTTTGTCGCCGATTCGAACCAAATTGCGGTGAGATATTGTATAGGGTGTGTTGAATTCAGGCATGAAAGTTCCGGCCATAGACCCCATTTGTTGGTGTGGGAGCCAAAAATAGGCAAAAATATGGGTTTTTTGGTTTTTGTGAATTTCTCTTAAACGAAAAAAGCGAGCTAAAATTTTTTCGACTCAAAAGAAGCGCCTTGACAAGAGCAATCCAACGGTGCAAAATTCATTGCCATATGTGGCTTAATAAGGGAGCTATGGGCGTTTAAATGATTTTCCGAAGTGAAAAT
Source organism: Tenebrio molitor (assembly GCF_963966145.1). Lineage (NCBI taxonomy): Eukaryota > Metazoa > Arthropoda > Insecta > Coleoptera > Tenebrionidae > Tenebrio > Tenebrio molitor. The sequence goes on from NC_091046.1 coordinate 46,876,261, forward strand.
TAGATAGAAGGGGGGGGTACGTGGTTTTTTTCCGAAATTTTTTTGTCGCCGATTCGAACCAAATTGCTGTCAGTTATTGTATAGGACGAGTTGAATTCAGGTATAGTAAAAGTTCCGGCCATTGAACCCATTTTTTGCTGTGGGAGCCAAAAATATGGATTTTTTGGTTTTTTGCGAATTTCTCTAAAACGGAAAAATCCAGGTAAATTTTTTTCGGCTCAGAAGAAGCGCCTTGACAAGAGCAATCCAACGGTGCAAAATTCATTGCCATATGTGGCTTAATAAGGGAGCTATGGGCGTTTAAATGATTTTCCGAAGTGAAAATTAGATAGAAGGGGGGGGGTACGTGGTTTTTTTCCGAAAATTTTTTGTCGCCGATTCGAACCAAATTGCTGTCAGTTATTGTATACGATGAGTTGAATTCAGATATAGTAAAAGTTCCGGCCATTGAACCCATTTTTTGCTGTGGGAGCCAAAAATATGGATTTTTTGGTTTTTTGCGAATTTCTCTAAAACGGAAAAATCCAGGTAAATTTTTTTCGGCTCAGAAGAAGCACCTTGACAAGAGCAATCCAACGGTGCAAAATTCATTGCCATATGTGGCTTAATAAGGGAGCTATGGGCGTTTAAATGATTTTCCGAAGTGAAAATTAGATAGAAGGGGGGGGTACGTGGTTTTTTTCCGAAAATTTTTTGTCGCCGATTCGAACCAAATTGCTGTCAGTTATTGTATAGGACGAGTTGAATTCAGGTATAGTAAAAGTTCCGGCCATTGAACCCATTTTTTGCTGTGGGAGCCAAAAATATGGATTTTTTGGTTTTTTGCGAATTTCTCTAAAACGGAAAAATCCAGGTAAATTTTTTTCGGCTCAGAAGAAACACCTTGACAAGAGCAATCCAACGGTGCAAAATTCATTGCCATATGTGGCTTAATAAGGGAGCTATGGGCGTTTAAATGATTTTCCGAAGTGAAAATTAGATAGAAGGGGGGGGTACGTGGTTTTTTTCCGAAAATTTTTTGTCGCCGATTCGAACCAAATTGCTGTCAGTTATTGTATAGGACGAGTTGAATTCAGGTATAGTAAAAGTTCCGGCCATTGAACCCATTTTTTGCTGTGGGAGCCAAAAATATGGATTTTTTGGTTTTTTTTTTATTTCTCTAAAACGGAAAAATCCAGGTAAATTTTTTTCGGCTCAGAAGAAGCGCCTTGACAAGAGCAATCCAACGGTGCAAAATTCATTGCCATATGTGGCTTAATAAGGGAGCTATGGGCGTTTAAATGATTTTCCGAAGTGAAAATTAGATAGAAGGGGGGGGTACGTGGTTTTTTTCCGAAAATTTTTTGTCGCCGATTCGAACCAAATTGCTGTCAGTTATTGTATAGGACGAGTTGAATTCAGGTATAGTAAAAGTTCCGGCCATTGAACCCATTTTTTGCTGTGGGAGCCAAAAATATGGATTTTTTGGTTTTTTGCGAATTTCTGTAAAACGGAAAAATCCAGGTAAATTTTTTTCGGCTCAGAAGAAGCGCCTTGACAAGAGCAATCCAACGGTGCAAAATTCATTGCCATATGTGGCTTAATAAGGGAGCTATGGGCGTTTAAATGATTTTCCGAAGTGAAAATTAGATAGAAGGGGGGGGGGGGGTACGTGGTTTTTTTCCGAAAATTTTTTGTCGCCGATTCGAACCAAATTGCTGTCAGTTATTGTATAGGACGAGTTGAATTCAGGTATAGTAAAAGTTCCGGCCATTGAACCCATTTTTTGCTGTGGGAGCCAAAAATATGGATTTTTTGGTTTTTTGCGAATTTCTCTAAAACGGAAAAATCCAGGTAAATTTTTTTCGGCTCAGAAGAAGCGCCTTGACAAGAGCAATCCAACGGTGCAAAATTCATTGCCATATGTGGCTTAATAAGGGAGCTATGGGCGTTTAAATGATTTTCCGAAGTGAAAATTAGATAGAAGGGGGGGGGTACGTGGTTTTTTTCCGAAAATTTTTTGTCGCCGATTCGAACCAAATTGCTGTCAATTATTGTATAGGACGAGTTGAATTCAGGTATTGTAAAAGTTCCGGCCATTGAACCCATTTTTTGCTGTGGGAGCCAAAAATATGGATTTTTTGGTTTTTTGCGAATTTCTCAAAACGGAAAAATCCAGGTAAATTTTTTTCGGCTCAGAAGAAGCGCCTTGACAAGAGCAATCCAACGGTGCCAAATTCATTGCCATATGTGGCTTAATAAGGGAGCTATGGGCGTTTAAATTATTTTCCGTAGTGAAAATTAGATAGAAGGGGGGGGTACGTGGTTTTTTTCCGAAAATTTTTTGTCGCCGATTCGAACCAAATTGCTGTCAGTTATTGTATAGGACGAGTTGAATTCAGGTATAGTAAAAGTTCCGGCCATTGAACCCATTTTTTGCTGTGGGAGCCAAAAATATGGATTTTTTGGTTTTTTGCGAATTTCTCTAAAACGGAAAAATCCAGGTAAATTTTTTTCGGCTCAGAAGAAGCGCCTTGACAAGAGCAATCCAACGGTGCAAAATTCTTTGCCATATGTGGCTTAATAAGGGAGCTATGGGCGTTTAAATGATTTTCCGAAGTGAAAATTAGATAGAAGGGGGGGGTACGTGGTTTTTTTCCGAAAATTTTTTGTCGCCGATTCGAACCAAATTGCTGTCAGTTATTGTATACGATGAGTTGAATTCAGATATAGTAAAAGTTCCGGCCATTGAACCCATTTTTTGCTGTGGGAGCCAAAAATATGGATTTTTTGGTTTTTTGCGAATTTCTCTAAAACGGAAAAATCCAGGTAAATTTTTTTTCGGCTCAGAAGAAGCGCCTTGACAAGAGCAATCCAACGGTGCAAAATTCATTGCCATATGTGGCTTAATAAGGGAGCTATGGGCGTTTAAATGATTTTCCGAAGTGAAAATTAGATAGAAGGGGGGGGTACGTGGTTTTTTTCCGAAAATTTTTTGTCGCCGATTCGAACCAAATTGCTGTCAATTATTGTATAGGACGAGTTGAATTCAGGTATTGTAAAAGTTCCGGCCATTGAACCCATTTTTTGCTGTGGGAGCCAAAAATATGGATTTTTTGGTTTTTTGCGAATTTCTCTAAAACGGTAAAATCCAGGTAAATTTTTTTCGGCTCAGAAGAAGCGCCTTGACAAGAGCAATCCAACGGTGCAAAATTCATTGCCATATGTGGCTTAATAAGGGAGCTATGGGCGTTTAAATTATTTTCCGTAGTGAAAATTAGATAGAAGGGGGGGGTACGTGGTTTTTTTCCGAAAATTTTTTGTCGCCGATTCGAACCAAATTGCTGTCAGTTATTGTATACGATGAGTTGAATTCAGATATAGTAAAAGTTCCGGCCATTGAACCCATTTTTTGCTGTGGGAGCCAAAAATATGGATTTTTTGGTTTTTTGCGAATTTCTCTAAAACGGAAAAATCCAGGTAAATTTTTTTCGGCTCAGAAGAAGCGCCTTGACAAGAGCAATCCAACGGTGCAAAATTCATTGCCATATGTGGCTTAATAAGGGAGCTATGGGCGTTTAAATGATTTTCCGAAGTGAAAATTAGATAGAAGGGGGGGGTACGTGGTTTTTTTCCGAAAATTTTTTGTCGCCGATTCGAACCAAATTGCTGTCAATTATTGTATAGGACGAGTTGAATTCAGGTATTGTAAAAGTTCCGGCCATTGAACCCATTTTTTGCTGTGGGAGCCAAAAATATGGATTTTTTGGTTTTTTGCGAATTTCTCAAAACGGAAAAATCCAGGTACATTTTTTTCGGCTCAGAAGAAGCGCCTTGACAAGAGCAATCCAACGGTGCAAAATTCATTGCCATATGTGGCTTAATAAGGGAGCTATGGGCGTTTAAATGATTTTCCGAAGTGAAAATTAGATAGAAGGGGGGGGTACGTGGTTTTTTTCCGAAAATTTTTTGTCGCCGATTCGAACCAAATTGCTGTCAGTTATTGGTATAGGACGAGTTGAATTCAGGTATAGTAAAAGTTCCGGCCATTGAACCCATTTTTTCTGTGGGAGCCAAAAATATGGATTTTTTGGTTTTTGCGAATTTCTCTAAAACGGAAAAATCCAGGTAAATTTTTTTCGGCTCAGAAGAAACACCTTGACAAGAGCAATCCAACGGTGCAAAATTCATTGCCATATGTGGCTTAATAAGGGAGCTATGGGCGTTTAAATGATTTTCCGAAGTGAAAATTAGATAGAAGGGGGGGGTACGTGGTTTTTTTCCGAAAATTTTTTGTCGCCGATTCGAACCAAATTGCTGTCAGTTATTGTATACGATGAGTTGAATTCAGATATAGTAAAAGTTCCGGCCATTGAACCCATTTTTTGCTGTGGGAGCCAAAAATATGGATTTTTTGGTTTTTTGCGAATTTCTCTAAAACGGAAAAATCCAGGTAAATTTTTTTCGGCTCAGAAGAAGCGCCTTGACAAGAGCAATCCAACGGTGCAAAATTCATTGCCATATGTGGCTTAATAAGGGAGCTATGGGCGTTTAAATGATTTTCCGAAGTGAAAATTAGATAGAAGGGGGGGGTACGTGGTTTTTTTCCGAAAATTTTTTGTCGCCGATTCGAACCAAATTGCTGTCAGTTATTGTATACGATGAGTTGAATTCAGATATAGTAAAAGTTCCGGCCATTGAACCCATTTTTTGCTGTGGGAGCCAAAAATATGGATTTTTTGGTTTTTTGCGAATTTCTCTAAAACGGAAAAATCCAGGTAAATTTTTTTCGGCTCAGAAGAAGCGCCTTGACAAGAGCAATCCAACGGTGCAAAATTCATTGCCATATGTGGCTTAATAAGGGAGCTATGGGCGTTTAAATGATTTTCCGAAGTGAAAATTAGATAGAAGGGGGGGGTACGTGGTTTTTTTCCGAAAATTTTTTGTCGCCGATTCGAACCAAATTGCTGTCAGTTATTGTATACGATGAGTTGAATTCAGATATAGTAAAAGTTCCGGCCATTGAACCCATTTTTTGCTGTGGGAGCCAAAAATATGGATTTTTTGGTTTTTTGCGAATTTCTCTAAAACGGAAAAATCCAGGTAAATTTTTTTTCGGCTCAGAAGAAGCGCCTTGACAAGAGCAATCCAACGGTGCAAAATTCATTGCCATATGTGGCTTAATAAGGGAGCTATGGGCGTTTAAATGATTTTCCGAAGTGAAAATTAGATAGAAGGGGGGGGTACGTGGTTTTTTTCCGAAAATTTTTTGTCGCCGATTCGAACCAAATTGCTGTCAATTATTGTATAGGACGAGTTGAATTCAGGTATTGTAAAAGTTCCGGCCATTGAACCCATTTTTTGCTGTGGGAGCCAAAAATATGGATTTTTTGGTTTTTTGCGAATTTCTCTAAAACGGAAAAATCCAGGTAAATTTTTTTCGGCTCAGAAGAAGCGCCTTGACAAGAGCAATCCAACGGTGCAAAATTCATTGCCATATGTGGCTTAATAAGGGAGCTATGGGCGTTTAAATTATTTTCCGTAGTGAAAATTAGATAGAAGGGGGGGGTACGTGGTTTTTTTCCGAAAATTTTTTGTCGCCGATTCGAACCAAATTGCTGTCAGTTATTGGTATAGGACGAGTTGAATTCAGGTATAGTAAAAGTTCCGGCCATTGAACCCATTTTTTGCTGTGGGAGCCAAAAATATAGATTTTTTGGTTTTTGCGAATTTCTCTAAAACGGAAAAATCCAGGTAAATTTTTTTCGGCTCAGAAGAAACACCTTGACAAGAGCAATCCAACGGTGCAAAATTCATTGCCATATGTGGCTTAATAAGGGAGCTATGGGCGTTTAAATGATTTTCCGAAGTGAAAATTAGATAGAAGGGGGGGGTACGTGGTTTTTTTCCGAAAATTTTTTGTCGCCGATTCGAACCAAATTGCTGTCAGTTATTGTATACGATGAGTTGAATTCAGATATAGTAAAAGTTCCGGCCATTGAACCCATTTTTTGCTGTGGGAGCCAAAAATATGGATTTTTTGGTTTTTTGCGAATTTCTCTAAAACGGAAAAATCCAGGTAAATTTTTTTCGGCTCAGAAGAAGCGCCTTGACAAGAGCAATCCAACGGTGCAAAATTCATTGCCATATGTGGCTTAATAAGGGAGCTATGGGCGTTTAAATGATTTTCCGAAGTGAAAATTAGATAGAAGGGGGGGGTACGTGGTTTTTTTCCGAAAATTTTTTGTCGCCGATTCGAACCAAATTGCTGTCAGTTATTGTATACGATGAGTTGAATTCAGATATAGTAAAAGTTCCGGCCATTGAACCCATTTTTTGCTGTGGGAGCCAAAAATATGGATTTTTTGGTTTTTTGCGAATTTCTCTAAAACGGAAAAATCCAGGTAAATTTTTTTTCGGCTCAGAAGAAGCGCCTTGACAAGAGCAATCCAACGGTGCAAAATTCATTGCCATATGTGGCTTAATAAGGGAGCTATGGGCGTTTAAATGATTTTCCGAAGTGAAAATTAGATAGAAGGGGGGGGTACGTGGTTTTTTTCCGAAAATTTTTTGTCGCCGATTCGAACCAAATTGCTGTCAATTATTGTATAGGACGAGTTGAATTCAGGTATTGTAAAAGTTCCGGCCATTGAACCCATTTTTTGCTGTGGGAGCCAAAAATATGGATTTTTTGGTTTTTTGCGAATTTCTCTAAAACGGAAAAATCCAGGTAAATTTTTTTCGGCTCAGAAGAAGCGCCTTGACAAGAGCAATCCAACGGTGCAAAATTCATTGCCATATGTGGCTTAATAAGGGAGCTATGGGCGTTTAAATTATTTTCCGTAGTGAAAATTAGATAGAAGGGGGGGGGGTACGTGGTTTTTTTCCGAAAATTTTTTGTCGCCGATTCGAACCAAATTGCTGTCAGTTATTGGTATAGGACGAGTTGAATTCAGGTATAGTAAAAGTTCCGGCCATTGAACCCATTTTTTGCTGTGGGAGCCAAAAATATGGATTTTTTGGTTTTTGCGAATTTCTCTAAAACGGAAAAATCCAGGTAAATTTTTTTCGGCTCAGAAGAAACACCTTGACAAGAGCAATCCAACGGTGCAAAATTCATTGCCATATGTGGCTTAATAAGGGAGCTATGGGCGTTTAAATGATTTTCCGAAGTGAAAATTAGATAGAAGGGGGGGGTACGTGGTTTTTTTCCGAAAATTTTTTGTCGCCGATTCGAACCAAATTGCTGTCAGTTATTGTATACGATGAGTTGAATTCAGATATAGTAAAAGTTCCGGCCATTGAACCCATTTTTTGCTGTGGGAGCCAAAAATATGGATTTTTTGGTTTTTTGCGAATTTCTCTAAAACGGAAAAATCCAGGTAAATTTTTTTCGGCTCAGAAGAAGCGCCTTGACAAGAGCAATCCAACGGTGCAAAATTCATTGCCATATGTGGCTTAATAAGGGAGCTATGGGCGTTTAAATGATTTTCCGAAGTGAAAATTAGATAGAAGGGGGGGGTACGTGGTTTTTTTCCGAAAATTTTTTGTCGCCGATTCGAACCAAATTGCTGTCAGTTATTGTATACGATGAGTTGAATTCAGATATAGTAAAAGTTCCGGCCATTGAACCCATTTTTTGCTGTGGGAGCCAAAAATATGGATTTTTTGGTTTTTTGCGAATTTCTCTAAAACGGAAAAATCCAGGTAAATTTTTTTCGGCTCAGAAGAAGCGCCTTGACAAGAGCAATCCAACGGTGCAAAATTCATTGCCATATGTGGCTTAATAAGGGAGCTATGGGCGTTTAAATGATTTTCCGAAGTGAAAATTAGATAGAAGGGGGGGGTACGTGGTTTTTTTCCGAAAATTTTTTGTCGCCGATTCGAACCAAATTGCTGTCAGTTATTGTATACGATGAGTTGAATTCAGATATAGTAAAAGTTCCGGCCATTGAACCCATTTTTTGCTGTGGGAGCCAAAAATATGGATTTTTTGGTTTTTTGCGAATTTCTCTAAAACGGAAAAATCCAGGTAAATTTTTTTTCGGCTCAGAAGAAGCGCCTTGACAAGAGCAATCCAACGGTGCAAAATTCATTGCCATATGTGGCTTAATAAGGGAGCTATGGGCGTTTAAATGATTTTCCGAAGTGAAAATTAGATAGAAGGGGGGGGTACGTGGTTTTTTTCCGAAAATTTTTTGTCGCCGATTCGAACCAAATTGCTGTCAATTATTGTATAGGACGAGTTGAATTCAGGTATTGTAAAAGTTCCGGCCATTGAACCCATTTTTTGCTGTGGGAGCCAAAAATATGGATTTTTTGGTTTTTTGCGAATTTCTCTAAAACGGAAAAATCCAGGTAAATTTTTTTCGGCTCAGAAGAAGCGCCTTGACAAGAGCAATCCAACGGTGCAAAATTCATTGCCATATGTGGCTTAATAAGGGAGCTATGGGCGTTTAAATGATTTTCCGAAGTGAAAATTAGATAGAAGGGGGGGGTACGTGGTTTTTTTCCGAAAATTTTTTGTCGCCGATTCGAACCAAATTGCTGTCAATTATTGTATAGGACGAGTTGAATTCAGGTATTGTAAAAGTTCCGGCCATTGAACCCATTTTTTGCTGTGGGAGCCAAAAATATGGATTTTTTGGTTTTTTGCGAATTTCTCAAAACGGAAAAATCCAGGTAAATTTTTTTCGGCTCAGAAGAAGCGCCTTGACAAGAGCAATCCAACGGTGCAAAATTCATTGCCATATGTGGCTTAATAAGGGAGCTATGGGCGTTTAAATGATTTTCCGAAGTGAAAATTAGATAGAAGGGGGGGGTACGTGGTTTTTTTCCGAAAATTTTTTGTCGCCGATTCGAACCAAATTGCTGTCAGTTATTGTATACGATGAGTTGAATTCAGATATAGTAAAAGTTCCGGCCATTGAACCCATTTTTTGCTGTGGGAGCCAAAAATATGGATTTTTTGGTTTTTTGCGAATTTCTCTAAAACGGAAAAATCCAGGTAAATTTTTTTTCGGCTCAGAAGAAGCGCCTTGACAAGAGCAATCCAACGGTGCAAAATTCATTGCCATATGTGGCTTAATAAGGGAGCTATGGGCGTTTAAATGATTTTCCGAAGTGAAAATTAGATAGAAGGGGGGGGTACGTGGTTTTTTTCCGAAAATTTTTTGTCGCCGATTCGAACCAAATTGCTGTCAATTATTGTATAGGACGAGTTGAATTCAGGTATTGTAAAAGTTCCGGCCATTGAACCCATTTTTTGCTGTGGGAGCCAAAAATATGGATTTTTTGGTTTTTTGCGAATTTCTCTAAAACGGAAAAATCCAGGTAAATTTTTTTCGGCTCAGAAGAAGCGCCTTGACAAGAGCAATCCAACGGTGCAAAATTCATTGCCATATGTGGCTTAATAAGGGAGCTATGGGCGTTTAAATTATTTTCCGTAGTGAAAATTAGATAGAAGGGGGGGGTACGTGGTTTTTTTCCGAAAATTTTTTGTCGCCGATTCGAACCAAATTGCTGTCAGTTATTGGTATAGGACGAGTTGAATTCAGGTATAGTAAAAGTTCCGGCCATTGAACCCATTTTTTGCTGTGGGAGCCAAAAATATGGATTTTTTGGTTTTTGCGAATTTCTCTAAAACGGAAAAATCCAGGTAAATTTTTTTCGGCTCAGAAGAAACACCTTGACAAGAGCAATCCAACGGTGCAAAATTCATTGCCATATGTGGCTTAATAAGGGAGCTATGGGCGTTTAAATGATTTTCCGAAGTGAAAATTAGATAGAAGGGGGGGGTACGTGGTTTTTTTCCGAAAATTTTTTGTCGCCGATTCGAACCAAATTGCTGTCAGTTATTGTATACGATGAGTTGAATTCAGATATAGTAAAAGTTCCGGCCATTGAACCCATTTTTTGCTGTGGGAGCCAAAAATATGGATTTTTTGGTTTTTTGCGAATTTCTCTAAAACGGAAAAATCCAGGTAAATTTTTTTCGGCTCAGAAGAAGCGCCTTGACAAGAGCAATCCAACGGTGCAAAATTCATTGCCATATGTGGCTTAATAAGGGAGCTATGGGCGTTTAAATGATTTTCCGAAGTGAAAATTAGATAGAAGGGGGGGGTACGTGGTTTTTTTCCGAAAATTTTTTGTCGCCGATTCGAACCAAATTGCTGTCAGTTATTGTATACGATGAGTTGAATTCAGATATAGTAAAAGTTCCGGCCATTGAACCCATTTTTTGCTGTGGGAGCCAAAAATATGGATTTTTTGGTTTTTTGCGAATTTCTCTAAAACGGAAAAATCCAGGTAAATTTTTTTTCGGCTCAGAAGAAGCGCCTTGACAAGAGCAATCCAACGGTGCAAAATTCATTGCCATATGTGGCTTAATAAGGGAGCTATGGGCGTTTAAATGATTTTCCGAAGTGAAAATTAGATAGAAGGGGGGGGTACGTGGTTTTTTTCCGAAAATTTTTTGTCGCCGATTCGAACCAAATTGCTGTCAATTATTGTATAGGACGAGTTGAATTCAGGTATTGTAAAAGTTCCGGCCATTGAACCCATTTTTTGCTGTGGGAGCCAAAAATATGGATTTTTTGGTTTTTTGCGAATTTCTCTAAAACGGAAAAATCCAGGTAAATTTTTTTCGGCTCAGAAGAAGCGCCTTGACAAGAGCAATCCAACGGTGCAAAATTCATTGCCATATGTGGCTTAATAAGGGAGCTATGGGCGTTTAAATTATTTTCCGTAGTGAAAATTAGATAGAAGGGGGGGGTACGTGGTTTTTTTCCGAAAATTTTTTGTCGCCGATTCGAACCAAATTGCTGTCAGTTATTGGTATAGGACGAGTTGAATTCAGGTATAGTAAAAGTTCCGGCCATTGAACCCATTTTTTGCTGTGGGAGCCAAAAATATGGATTTTTTGGTTTTTGCGAATTTCTCTAAAACGGAAAAATCCAGGTAAATTTTTTTCGGCTCAGAAGAAACACCTTGACAAGAGCAATCCAACGGTGCAAAATTCATTGCCATATGTGGCTTAATAAGGGAGCTATGGGCGTTTAAATGATTTTCCGAAGTGAAAATTAGATAGAAGGGGGGGGTACGTGGTTTTTTTCCGAAATTTTTTTGTCGCCGATTCGAACCAAATTGCTGTCAGTTATTGTATACGATGAGTTGAATTCAGATATAGTAAAAGTTCCGGCCATTGAACCCATTTTTTGCTGTGGGAGCCAAAAATATGGATTTTTTGGTTTTTTGCGAATTTCTCTAAAACGGAAAAATCCAGGTAAATTTTTTTCGGCTCAGAAGAAGCGCCTTGACAAGAGCAATCCAACGGTGCAAAATTCATTGCCATATGTGGCTTAATAAGGGAGCTATGGGCGTTTAAATGATTTTCCGAAGTGAAAATTAGATAGAAGGGGGGGGTACGTGGTTTTTTTCCGAAAATTTTTTGTCGCCGATTCGAACCAAATTGCTGTCAGTTATTGTATACGATGAGTTGAATTCAGATATAGTAAAAGTTCCGGCCATTGAACCCATTTTTTGCTGTGGGAGCCAAAAATATGGATTTTTTGGTTTTTTGCGAATTTCTCTAAAACGGAAAAATCCAGGTAAATTTTTTTCGGCTCAGAAGAAGCGCCTTGACAAGAGCAATCCAACGGTGCAAAATTCATTGCCATATGTGGCTTAATAAGGGAGCTATGGGCGTTTAAATGATTTTCCGAAGTGAAAATTAGATAGAAGGGGGGGGTACGTGGTTTTTTTCCGAAAATTTTTTGTCGCCGATTCGAACCAAATTGCTGTCAGTTATTGTATACGATGAGTTGAATTCAGATATAGTAAAAGTTCCGGCCATTGAACCCATTTTTTGCTGTGGGAGCCAAAAATATGGATTTTTTGGTTTTTTGCGAATTTCTCTAAAACGGAAAAATCCAGGTAAATTTTTTTTCGGCTCAGAAGAAGCGCCTTGACAAAAGCAATCCAACGGTGCAAAATTCATTGCCATATGTGGCTTAATAAGGGAGCTATGGGCGTTTAAATGATTTTCCGAAGTGAAAATTAGATAGAAGGGGGGGGTACGTGGTTTTTTTCCGAAAATTTTTTGTCGCCGATTCGAACCAAATTGCTGTCAATTATTGTATAGGACGAGTTGAATTCAGGTATTGTAAAAGTTCCGGCCATTGAACCCATTTTTTGCTGTGGGAGCCAAAAATATGGATTTTTTGGTTTTTTGCGAATTTCTCTAAAACGGAAAAATCCAGGTAAATTTTTTTCGGCTCAGAAGAAGCGCCTTGACAAGAGCAATCCAACGGTGCAAAATTCATTGCCATATGTGGCTTAATAAGGGAGCTATGGGCGTTTAAATGATTTTCCGAAGTGAAAATTAGATAGAAGGGGGGGGTACGTGGTTTTTTTCCGAAAATTTTTTGTCGCCGATTCGAACCAAATTGCTGTCAATTATTGTATAGGACGAGTTGAATTCAGGTATTGTAAAAGTTCCGGCCATTGAACCCATTTTTTGCTGTGGGAGCCAAAAATATGGATTTTTTGGTTTTTTGCGAATTTCTCAAAACGGAAAAATCCAGGTAAATTTTTTTCGGCTCAGAAGAAGCGCCTTGACAAGAGCAATCCAACGGTGCAAAATTCATTGCCATATGTGGCTTAATAAGGGAGCTATGGGCGTTTAAATGATTTTCCGAAGTGAAAATTAGATAGAAGGGGGGGGTACGTGGTTTTTTTCCGAAAATTTTTTGTCGCCGATTCGAACCAAATTGCTGTCAGTTATTGTATACGATGAGTTGAATTCAGATATAGTAAAAGTTCCGGCCATTGAACCCATTTTTTGCTGTGGGAGCCAAAAATATGGATTTTTTGGTTTTTTGCGAATTTCTCTAAAACGGAAAAATCCAGGTAAATTTTTTTCGGCTCAGAAGAAGCGCCTTGACAAGAGCAATCCAACGGTGCAAAATTCATTGCCATATGTGGCTTAATAAGGGAGCTATGGGCGTTTAAATGATTTTCCGAAGTGAAAATTAGATAGAAGGGGGGGGTACGTGGTTTTTTTCCGAAAATTTTTTGTCGCCGATTCGAACCAAATTGCTGTCAGTTATTGTATACGATGAGTTGAATTCAGATATAGTAAAAGTTCCGGCCATTGAACCCATTTTTTGCTGTGGGAGCCAAAAATATGGATTTTTTGGTTTTTGCGAATTTCTCTAAAACGGAAAAATCCAGGTAAATTTTTTTCGGCTCAGAAGAAACACCTTGACAAGAGCAATCCAACGGTGCAAAATTCATTGCCATATGTGGCTTAATAAGGGAGCTATGGGCGTTTAAATGATTTTCCGAAGTGAAAATTAGATAGAAGGGGGGGGTACGTGGTTTTTTTCCGAAAATTTTTTGTCGCCGATTCGAACCAAATTGCTGTCAATTATTGTATAGGACGAGTTGAATTCAGGTATTGTAAAAGTTCCGGCCATTGAACCCATTTTTTGCTGTGGGAGCCAAAAATATGGATTTTTTGGTTTTTGCGAATTTCTCTAAAACGGAAAAATCCAGGTAAATTTTTTTCGGCTCAGAAGAAACACCTTGACAAGAGCAATCCAACGGTGCAAAATTCATTGCCATATGTGGCTTAATAAGGGAGCTATGGGCGTTTAAATTATTTTCCGTAGTGAAAATTAGATAGAAGGGGGGGGTACGTGGTTTTTTTCCGAAAATTTTTTGTCGCCGATTCGAACCAAATTGCTGTCAGTTATTGGTATAGGACGAGTTGAATTCAGGTATAGTAAAAGTTCCGGCCATTGAACCCATTTTTTGCTGTGGGAGCCAAAAATATGGATTTTTTGGTTTTTTGCGAATTTCTCAAAACGGAAAAATCCAGGTACATTTTTTTCGGCTCAGAAGAAGCGCCTTGACAAGAGCAATCCAACGGTGCAAAATTCATTGCCATATGTGGCTTAATAAGGGAGCTATGGGCGTTTAAATGATTTTCCGAAGTGAAAATTAGATAGAAGGGGGGGGTACGTGGTTTTTTTCCGAAAATTTTTTGTCGCCGATTCGAACCAAATTGCTGTCAATTATTGTATAGGACGAGTTGAATTCAGGTATTGTAAAAGTTCCGGCCATTGAACCCATTTTTTGCTGTGGGAGCCAAAAATATGGATTTTTTGGTTTTTTGCGAATTTCTCTAAAACGGAAAAATCCAGGTAAATTTTTTTCGGCTCAGAAGAAGCGCCTTGACAAGAGCAATCCAACGGTGCAAAATTCATTGCCATATGTGGCTTAATAAGGGAGCTATGGGCGTTTAAATTATTTTCCGTAGTGAAAATTAGATAGAAGGGGGGGGTACGTGGTTTTTTTCCGAAAATTTTTTGTCGCCGATTCGAACCAAATTGCTGTCAGTTATTGGTATAGGACGAGTTGAATTCAGGTATAGTAAAAGTTCCGGCCATTGAACCCATTTTTTGCTGTGGGAGCCAAAAATATGGATTTTTTGGTTTTTGCGAATTTCTCTAAAACGGAAAAATCCAGGTAAATTTTTTTCGGCTCAGAAGAAACACCTTGACAAGAGCAATCCAACGGTGCAAAATTCATTGCCATATGTGGCTTAATAAGGGAGCTATGGGCGTTTAAATGATTTTCCGAAGTGAAAATTAGATAGAAGGGGGGGGTACGTGGTTTTTTTCCGAAAATTTTTTGTCGCCGATTCGAACCAAATTGCTGTCAGTTATTGTATACGATGAGTTGAATTCAGATATAGTAAAAGTTCCGGCCATTGAACCCATTTTTTGCTGTGGGAGCCAAAAATATGGATTTTTTGGTTTTTTGCGAATTTCTCTAAAACGGAAAAATCCAGGTAAATTTTTTTCGGCTCAGAAGAAGCGCCTTGACAAGAGCAATCCAACGGTGCAAAATTCATTGCCATATGTGGCTTAATAAGGGAGCTATGGGCGTTTAAATGATTTTCCGAAGTGAAAATTAGATAGAAGGGGGGGGTACGTGGTTTTTTTCCGAAAATTTTTTGTCGCCGATTCGAACCAAATTGCTGTCAGTTATTGTATACGATGAGTTGAATTCAGATATAGTAAAAGTTCCGGCCATTGAACCCATTTTTTGCTGTGGGAGCCAAAAATATGGATTTTTTGGTTTTTTGCGAATTTCTCTAAAACGGAAAAATCCAGGTAAATTTTTTTCGGCTCAGAAGAAGCGCCTTGACAAGAGCAATCCAACGGTGCAAAATTCATTGCCATATGTGGCTTAATAAGGGAGCTATGGGCGTTTAAATGATTTTCCGAAGTGAAAATTAGATAGAAGGGGGGGGTACGTGGTTTTTTTCCGAAAATTTTTTGTCGCCGATTCGAACCAAATTGCTGTCAGTTATTGTATACGATGAGTTGAATTCAGATATAGTAAAAGTTCCGGCCATTGAACCCATTTTTTGCTGTGGGAGCCAAAAATATGGATTTTTTGGTTTTTTGCGAATTTCTCTAAAACGGAAAAATCCAGGTAAATTTTTTTTCGGCTCAGAAGAAGCGCCTTGACAAGAGCAATCCAACGGTGCAAAATTCATTGCCATATGTGGCTTAATAAGGGAGCTATGGGCGTTTAAATGATTTTCCGAAGTGAAAATTAGATAGAAGGGGGGGGTACGTGGTTTTTTTCCGAAAATTTTTTGTCGCCGATTCGAACCAAATTGCTGTCAATTATTGTATAGGACGAGTTGAATTCAGGTATTGTAAAAGTTCCGGCCATTGAACCCATTTTTTGCTGTGGGAGCCAAAAATATGGATTTTTTGGTTTTTTGCGAATTTCTCTAAAACGGAAAAATCCAGGTAAATTTTTTTCGGCTCAGAAGAAGCGCCTTGACAAGAGCAATCCAACGGTGCAAAATTCATTGCCATATGTGGCTTAATAAGGGAGCTATGGGCGTTTAAATGATTTTCCGAAGTGAAAATTAGATAGAAGGGGGGGGTACGTGGTTTTTTTCCGAAAATTTTTTGTCGCCGATTCGAACCAAATTGCTGTCAATTATTGTATAGGACGAGTTGAATTCAGGTATTGTAAAAGTTCCGGCCATTGAACCCATTTTTTGCTGTGGGAGCCAAAAATATGGATTTTTTGGTTTTTTGCGAATTTCTCAAAACGGAAAAATCCAGGTAAATTTTTTTCGGCTCAGAAGAAGCGCCTTGACAAGAGCAATCCAACGGTGCAAAATTCATTGCCATATGTGGCTTAATAAGGGAGCTATGGGCGTTTAAATGATTTTCCGAAGTGAAAATTAGATAGAAGGGGGGGGTACGTGGTTTTTTTCCGAAAATTTTTTGTCGCCGATTCGAACCAAATTGCTGTCAGTTATTGTATACGATGAGTTGAATTCAGATATAGTAAAAGTTCCGGCCATTGAACCCATTTTTTGCTGTGGGAGCCAAAAATATGGATTTTTTGGTTTTTTGCGAATTTCTCTAAAACGGAAAAATCCAGGTAAATTTTTTTCGGCTCAGAAGAAGCGCCTTGACAAGAGCAATCCAACGGTGCAAAATTCATTGCCATATGTGGCTTAATAAGGGAGCTATGGGCGTTTAAATGATTTTCCGAAGTGAAAATTAGATAGAAGGGGGGGGTACGTGGTTTTTTTCCGAAAATTTTTTGTCGCCGATTCGAACCAAATTGCTGTCAATTATTGTATAGGACGAGTTGAATTCAGGTATAGTAAAAGTTCCGGCCATTGAACCCATTTTTTGCTGTGGGAGCCAAAAATATGGATTTTTTGGTTTTTGCGAATTTCTCTAAAACGGAAAAATCCAGGTAAATTTTTTTCGGCTCAGAAGAAACACCTTGACAAGAGCAATCCAACGGTGCAAAATTCATTGCCATATGTGGCTTAATAAGGGAGCTATGGGCGTTTAAATGATTTTCCGAAGTGAAAATTAGATAGAAGGGGGGGGTACGTGGTTTTTTTCCGAAAATTTTTTGTCGCCGATTCGAACCAAATTGCTGTCAATTATTGTATAGGACGAGTTGAATTCAGGTATTGTAAAAGTTCCGGCCATTGAACCCATTTTTTGCTGTGGGAGCCAAAAATATGGATTTTTTGGTTTTTGCGAATTTCTCTAAAACGGAAAAATCCAGGTAAATTTTTTTCGGCTCAGAAGAAACACCTTGACAAGAGCAATCCAACGGTGCAAAATTCATTGCCATATGTGGCTTAATAAGGGAGCTATGGGCGTTTAAATTATTTTCCGTAGTGAAAATTAGATAGAAGGGGGGGGTACGTGGTTTTTTTCCGAAAATTTTTTGTCGCCGATTCGAACCAAATTGCTGTCAGTTATTGTATACGATGAGTTGAATTCAGGTATAGTAAAAGTTCCGGCCATTGAACCCATTTTTTGCTGTGGGAGCCAAAAATATGGATTTTTTGGTTTTTTGCGAATTTCTCTAAAACGGAAAAATCCAGGTAAATTTTTTTCGGCTCAGAAGAAGCGCCTTGACAAGAGCAATCCAACGGTGCAAAATTCATTGCCATATGTGGCTTAATAAGGGAGCTATGGGCGTTTAAATGATTTTCCGAAGTGAAAATTAGATGGAAGGGGGGGGTACGTGGTTTTTTTCCGAAAATTTTTTGTCGCCGATTCGAACCAAATTGCTGTCAGTTATTGTATACGATGAGTTGAATTCAGATATAGTAAAAGTTCCGGCCATTGAACCCATTTTTTGCTGTGGGAGCCAAAAATATGGATTTTTTGGTTTTTTGCGAATTTCTCTAAAACGGAAAAATCCAGGTAAATTTTTTTCGGCTCAGAAGAAGCGCCTTGACAAGAGCAATCCAACGGTGCAAAATTCATTGCCATATGTGGCTTAATAAGGGAGCTATGGGCGTTTAAATTATTTTCCGTAGTGAAAATTAGATAGAAGGGGGGGGTACGTGGTTTTTTTCCGAAAATTTTTTGTCGCCGATTCGAACCAAATTGCTGTCAGTTATTGTATAGGACGAGTTGAATTCAGGTATAGTAAAAGTTCCGGCCATTGAACCCATTTTTTGCTGTGGGAGCCAAAAATATGGATTTTTTGGTTTTTTGCGAATTTCTCTAAAACGGAAAAATCCAGGTAAATTTTTTTCGGCTCAGAAGAAGCGCCTTGACAAGAGCAATCCAACGGTGCAAAATTCATTGCCATATGTGGCTTAATAAGGGAGCTATGGGCGTTTAAATGATTTTCCGAAGTGAAAATTAGATAGAAGGGGGGGTACGTGGTTTTTTTCCGAAAATTTTTTGTCGCCGATTCGAACCAAATTGCTGTCAATTATTGTATAGGACGAGTTGAATTCAGGTATTGTAAAAGTTCCGGCCATTGAACCCATTTTTTGCTGTGGGAGCCAAAAATATGGATTTTTTGGTTTTTTGCGAATTTCTCTAAAACGGAAAAATCCAGGTAAATTTTTTTCGGCTCAGAAGAAGCGCCTTGACAAGAGCAATCCAACGGTGCAAAATTCATTGCCATATGTGGCTTAATAAGGGAGCTATGGGCGTTTAAATTATTTTCCGTAGTGAAAATTAGATAGAAGGGGGGGGTACGTGGTTTTTTTCCGAAAATTTTTTGTCGCCGATTCGAACCAAATTGCTGTCAGTTATTGTATAGGACGAGTTGAATTCAGGTATAGTAAAAGTTCCGGCCATTGAACCCATTTTTTGCTGTGGGAGCCAAAAATATGGATTTTTTGGTTTTTTGCGAATTTCTCTAAAACGGAAAAATCCAGGTAAATTTTTTTTCGGCTCAGAAGAAGCGCCTTGACAAGAGCAATCCAACGGTGCAAAATTCATTGCCATATGTGGCTTAATAAGGGAGCTATGGGCGTTTAAATGATTTTCCGAAGTGAAAATTAAATAGAAGGGGGGGGTACGTGGTTTTTTTCCGAAAATTTTTTGTCGCCGATTCGAACCAAATTGCTGTCAATTATTGTATAGGACGAGTTGAATTCAGGTATAGTAAAAGTTCCGGCCATTGAACCCATTTTTTGCTGTGGGAGCCAAAAATATGGATTTTTTGGTTTTTTGCGAATTTCTCTAAAACGGAAAAATCCAGGTAAATTTTTTTCGGCTCAGAAGAAGCGCCTTGACAAGAGCAATCCAACGGTGCAAAATTCATTGCCATATGTGGCTTAATAAGGGAGCTATGGGCGTTTAAATTATTTTCCGTAGTGAAAATTAGATAGAAGGGGGGGGTACGTGGTTTTTTTCCGAAAATTTTTTGTCGCCGATTCGAACCAAATTGCTGTCAGTTATTGTATAGGACGAGTTGAATTCAGGTATAGTAAAAGTTCCGGCCATTGAACCCATTTTTTGCTGTGGGAGCCAAAAATATGGATTTTTTGGTTTTTTGCGAATTTCTCTAAAACGGAAAAATCCAGGTAAATTTTTTTCGGCTCAGAAGAAGCGCCTTGACAAGAGCAATCCAACGGTGCAAAATTCATTGCCATATGTGGCTTAATAAGGGAGCTATGGGCGTTTAAATGATTTTCCGAAGTGAAAATTAGATAGAAGGGGGGGTACGTGGTTTTTTTCCGAAAATTTTTTGTCGCCGATTCGAACCAAATTGCTGTCAGTTATTGTATACGATGAGTTGAATTCAGATATAGTAAAAGTTCCGGCCATTGAACCCATTTTTTGCTGTGGGAGCCAAAAATATGGATTTTTTGGTTTTTTGCGAATTTCTCTAAAACGGAAAAATCCAGGTAAATTTTTTTCGGCTCAGAAGAAGCGCCTTGACAAGAGCAATCCAACGGTGCAAAATTCATTGCCATATGTGGCTTAATAAGGGAGCTATGGGCGTTTAAATGATTTTCCGAAGTGAAAATTAGATAGAAGGGGGGGGTACGTGGTTTTTTTCCGAAAATTTTTTGTCGCCGATTCGAACCAAATTGCTGTCAGTTATTGTATACGATGAGTTGAATTCAGATATAGTAAAAGTTCCGGCCATTGAACCCATTTTTTGCTGTGGGAGCCAAAAATATGGATTTTTTGGTTTTTTGCGAATTTCTCTAAAACGGAAAAATCCAGGTAAATTTTTTTTCGGCTCAGAAGAAGCGCCTTGACAAGAGCAATCCAACGGTGCAAAATTCATTGCCATATGTGGCTTAATAAGGGAGCTATGGGCGTTTAAATGATTTTCCGAAGTGAAAATTAGATAGAAGGGGGGGGTACGTGGTTTTTTTCCGAAAATTTTTTGTCGCCGATTCGAACCAAATTGCTGTCAATTATTGTATAGGACGAGTTGAATTCAGGTATAGTAAAAGTTCCGGCCATTGAACCCATTTTTTGCTGTGGGAGCCAAAAATATGGATTTTTTGGTTTTTTGCGAATTTCTCTAAAACGGAAAAATCCAGGTAAATTTTTTTCGGCTCAGAAGAAGCGCCTTGACAAGAGCAATCCAACGGTGCAAAATTCATTGCCATATGTGGCTTAATAAGGGAGCTATGGGCGTTTAAATTATTTTCCGTAGTGAAAATTAGATAGAAGGGGGGGGTACGTGGTTTTTTTCCGAAAATTTTTTGTCGCCGATTCGAACCAAATTGCTGTCAGTTATTGTATAGGACGAGTTGAATTCAGGTATAGTAAAAGTTCCGGCCATTGAACCCATTTTTTGCTGTGGGAGCCAAAAATATGGATTTTTTGGTTTTTTGCGAATTTCTCTAAAACGGAAAAATCCAGGTAAATTTTTTTCGGCTCAGAAGAAGCGCCTTGACAAGAGCAATCCAACGGTGCAAAATTCATTGCCATATGTGGCTTAATAAGGGAGCTATGGGCGTTTAAATGATTTTCCGAAGTGAAAATTAGATAGAAGGGGGGGGTACGTGGTTTTTTTCCGAAAATTTTTTGTCGCCGATTCGAACCAAATTGCTGTCAGTTATTGGTATAGGACGAGTTGAATTCAGGTATAGTAAAAGTTCCGGCCATTGAACCCATTTTTTGCTGTGGGAGCCAAAAATATGGATTTTTTGGTTTTTTGCGAATTTCTCTAAAACGGAAAAATCCAGGTAAATTTTTTTCGGCTCAGAAGAAGCGCCTTGACAAGAGCAATCCAACGGTGCAAAATTCATTGCCATATGTGGCTTAATAAGGGAGCTATGGGCGTTTAAATGATTTTCCGAAGTGAAAATTAGATAGAAGGGGGGGGTACGTGGTTTTTTTCCGAAAATTTTTTGTCGCCGATTCGAACCAAATTGCTGTCAGTTATTGTATACGATGAGTTGAATTCAGATATAGTAAAAGTTCCGGCCATTGAACCCATTTTTTGCTGTGGGAGCCAAAAATATGGATTTTTTGGTTTTTTGCGAATTTCTCTAAAACGGAAAAATCCAGGTAAATTTTTTTCGGCTCAGAAGAAGCGCCTTGACAAGAGCAATCCAACGGTGCAAAATTCATTGCCATATGTGGCTTAATAAGGGAGCTATGGGCGTTTAAATTATTTTCCGTAGTGAAAATTAGATAGAAGGGGGGGGTACGTGTTTTTTTCCGAAAATTTTTTGTCGCCGATTCGAACCAAATTGCTGTCAGTTATTGTATAGGACGAGTTGAATTCAGGTATAGTAAAAGTTCCGGCCATTGAACCCATTTTTTGCTGTGGGAGCCAAAAATATGGATTTTTTGGTTTTTTGCGAATTTCTCTAAAACGGAAAAATTCAGGTAAATTTTTTTCGGCTCAGAAGAAGCGCCTTGACAAGAGCAATCCAACGGTGCAAAATTCATTGCCATATGTGGCTTAATAAGGGAGCTATGGGCGTTTAAATGATTTTCCGAAGTGAAAATTAGATAGAAGGGGGGGGTACGTGGTTTTTTTCCGAAAATTTTTTGTCGCCGATTCGAACCAAATTGCTGTCAGTTATTGTATACGATGAGTTGAATTCAGATATAGTAAAAGTTCCGGCCATTGAACCCATTTTTTGCTGTGGGAGCCAAAAATATGGATTTTTTGGTTTTTTGCGAATTTCTCTAAAACGGAAAAATCCAGGTAAATTTTTTTCGGCTCAGAAGAAGCGCCTTGACAAGAGCAATCCAACGGTGCAAAATTCATTGCCATATGTGGCTTAATAAGGGAGCTATGGGCGTTTAAATGATTTTCCGAAGTGAAAATTAAATAGAAGGGGGGGGTACGTGGTTTTTTTCCGAAAATTTTTTGTCGCCGATTCGAACCAAATTGCTGTCAATTATTGTATAGGACGAGTTGAATTCAGGTATAGTAAAAGTTCCGGCCATTGAACCCATTTTTTGCTGTGGGAGCCAAAAATATGGATTTTTTGGTTTTTTGCGAATTTCTCTAAAACGGAAAAATCCAGGTAAATTTTTTTCGGCTCAGAAGAAGCGCCTTGACAAGAGCAATCCAACGGTGCAAAATTCATTGCCATATGTGGCTTAATAAGGGAGCTATGGGCGTTTAAATTATTTTCCGTAGTGAAAATTAGATAGAAGGGGGGGGTACGTGGTTTTTTTCCGAAAATTTTTTGTCGCCGATTCGAACCAAATTGCTGTCAATTATTGTATAGGACGAGTTGAATTCAGGTATAGTAAAAGTTCCGGCCATTGAACCCATTTTTTGCTGTGGGAGCCAAAAATATGGATTTTTTGGTTTTTTGCGAATTTCTCTAAAACGGAAAAATCCAGGTAAATTTTTTTCGGCTCAGAAGAAGCGCCTTGACAAGAGCAATCCAACGGTGCAAAATTCATTGCCATATGTGGCTTAATAAGGGAGCTATGGGCGTTTAAATTATTTTCCGTAGTGAAAATTAGATAGAAGGGGGGGGGTACGTGGTTTTTTTCCGAAAATTTTTTGTCGCCGATTCGAACCAAATTGCTGTCAGTTATTGTATAGGACGAGTTGAATTCAGGTATAGTAAAAGTTCCGGCCATTGAACCCATTTTTTGCTGTGGGAGCCAAAAATATGGATTTTTTGGTTTTTTGCGAATTTCTCTAAAACGGAAAAATCCAGGTAAATTTTTTTCGGCTCAGAAGAAGCGCCTTGACAAGAGCAATCCAACGGTGCAAAATTCATTGCCATATGTGGCTTAATAAGGGAGCTATGGGCGTTTAAATGATTTTCCGAAGTGAAAATTAGATAGAAGGGGGGGTACGTGGTTTTTTTCCGAAAATTTTTTGTCGCCGATTCGAACCAAATTGCTGTCAGTTATTGTATACGATGAGTTGAATTCAGATATAGTAAAAGTTCCGGCCATTGAACCCATTTTTTGCTGTGGGAGCCAAAAATATGGATTTTTTGGTTTTTTGCGAATTTCTCTAAAACGGAAAAATCCAGGTAAATTTTTTTCGGCTCAGAAGAAGCGCCTTGACAAGAGCAATCCAACGGTGCAAAATTCATTGCCATATGTGGCTTAATAAGGGAGCTATGGGCGTTTAAATGATTTTCCGAAGTGAAAATTAGATAGAAGGGGGGGGTACGTGGTTTTTTTCCGAAAATTTTTTGTCGCCGATTCGAACCAAATTGCTGTCAGTTATTGTATACGATGAGTTGAATTCAGATATAGTAAAAGTTCCGGCCATTGAACCCATTTTTTGCTGTGGGAGCCAAAAATATGGATTTTTTGGTTTTTTGCGAATTTCTCTAAAACGGAAAAATCCAGGTAAATTTTTTTTCGGCTCAGAAGAAGCGCCTTGACAAGAGCAATCCAACGGTGCAAAATTCATTGCCATATGTGGCTTAATAAGGGAGCTATGGGCGTTTAAATGATTTTCCGAAGTGAAAATTAAATAGAAGGGGGGGGTACGTGGTTTTTTTCCGAAAATTTTTTGTCGCCGATTCGAACCAAATTGCTGTCAATTATTGTATAGGACGAGTTGAATTCAGGTATAGTAAAAGTTCCGGCCATTGAACCCATTTTTTGCTGTGGGAGCCAAAAATATGGATTTTTTGGTTTTTTGCGAATTTCTCTAAAACGGAAAAATCCAGGTAAATTTTTTTCGGCTCAGAAGAAGCGCCTTGACAAGAGCAATCCAACGGTGCAAAATTCATTGCCATATGTGGCTTAATAAGGGAGCTATGGGCGTTTAAATGATTTTCCGAAGTGAAAATTAGATAGAAGGGGGGGGTACGTGGTTTTTTTCCGAAAATTTTTTGTCGCCGATTCGAACCAAATTGCTGTCAGTTATTGTATAGGACGAGTTGAATTCAGGTATAGTAAAAGTTCCGGCCATTGAACCCATTTTTTGCTGTGGGAGCCAAAAATATGGATTTTTTGGTTTTTTGCGAATTTCTCTAAAACGGAAAAATCCAGGTAAATTTTTTTCGGCTCAGAAGAAGCGCCTTGACAAGAGCAATCCAACGGTGCAAAATTCATTGCCATATGTGGCTTAATAAGGGAGCTATGGGCGTTTAAATTATTTTCCGTAGTGAAAATTAGATAGAAGGGGGGGGTACGTGGTTTTTTTCCGAAAATTTTTTGTCGCCGATTCGAACCAAATTGCTGTCAGTTATTGTATAGGACGAGTTGAATTCAGGTATAGTAAAAGTTCCGGCCATTGAACCCATTTTTTGCTGTGGGAGCCAAAAATATGGATTTTTTGGTTTTTTGCGAATTTCTCTAAAACGGAAAAATCCAGGTAAATTTTTTTCGGCTCAGAAGAAGCGCCTTGACAAGAGCAATCCAACGGTGCAAAATTCATTGCCATATGTGGCTTAATAAGGGAGCTATGGGCGTTTAAATGATTTTCCGAAGTGAAAATTAAATAGAAGGGGGGGGTACGTGGTTTTTTTCCGAAAATTTTTTGTCGCCGATTCGAACCAAATTGCTGTCAATTATTGTATAGGACGAGTTGAATTCAGGTATAGTAAAAGTTCCGGCCATTGAACCCATTTTTTGCTGTGGGAGCCAAAAATATGGATTTTTTGGTTTTTTGCGAATTTCTCTAAAACGGAAAAATCCAGGTAAATTTTTTTCGGCTCAGAAGAAGCGCCTTGACAAGAGCAATCCAACGGTGCAAAATTCATTGCCATATGTGGCTTAATAAGGGAGCTATGGGCGTTTAAATGATTTTCCGAAGTGAAAATTAGATAGAAGGGGGGGGGTACGTGGTTTTTTTCCGAAAATTTTTTGTCGCCGATTCGAACCAAATTGCTGTCAATTATTGTATAGGACGAGTTGAATTCAGGTATAGTAAAAGTTCCGGCCATTGAACCCATTTTTTGCTGTGGGAGCCAAAAATATGGATTTTTTGGTTTTTTGCGAATTTCTCTAAAACGGAAAAATCCAGGTAAATTTTTTTCGGCTCAGAAGAAGCGCCTTGACAAGAGCAATCCAACGGTGCAAAATTCATTGCCATATGTGGCTTAATAAGGGAGCTATGGGCGTTTAAATGATTTTCCGAAGTGAAAATTAGATAGAAGGGGGGGGTACGTGGTTTTTTTCCGAAAATTTTTTGTCGCCGATTCGAACCAAATTGCTGTCAGTTATTGTATACGATGAGTTGAATTCAGATATAGTAAAAGTTCCGGCCATTGAACCCATTTTTTGCTGTGGGAGCCAAAAATATGGATTTTTTGGTTTTTTGCGAATTTCTCTAAAACGGAAAAATCCAGGTAAATTTTTTTCGGCTCAGAAGAAGCGCCTTGACAAGAGCAATCCAACGGTGCAAAATTCATTGCCATATGTGGCTTAATAAGGGAGCTATGGGCGTTTAAATTATTTTCCGTAGTGAAAATTAGATAGAAGGGGGGGGTACGTGGTTTTTTTCCGAAAATTTTTTGTCGCCGATTCGAACCAAATTGCTGTCAGTTATTGTATAGGACGAGTTGAATTCAGGTATAGTAAAAGTTCCGGCCATTGAACCCATTTTTTGCTGTGGGAGCCAAAAATATGGATTTTTTGGTTTTTTGCGAATTTCTCTAAAACGGAAAAATCCAGGTAAATTTTTTTCGGCTCAGAAGAAGCGCCTTGACAAGAGCAATCCAACGGTGCAAAATTCATTGCCATATGTGGCTTAATAAGGGAGCTATGGGCGTTTAAATGATTTTCCGAAGTGAAAATTAAATAGAAGGGGGGGGTACGTGGTTTTTTTCCAAAAATTTTTTGTCGCCGATTCGAACCAAATTGCTGTCAGTTATTGTATAGGACGAGTTGAATTCAGGTATAGTAAAAGTTCCGGCCATTGAACCCATTTTTTGCTGTGGGAGCCAAAAATATGGATTTTTTGGTTTTTTGCGAATTTCTCTAAAACGGAAAAATCCAGGTAAATTTTTTTTCGGCTCAGAAGAAGCGCCTTGACAAGAGCAATCCAACGGTGCAAAATTCATTGCCATATGTGGCTTAATAAGGGAGCTATGGGCGTTTAAATGATTTTCCGAAGTGAAAATTAGATAGAAGGGGGGGGTACGTGGTTTTTTCCGAAAATTTTTTGTCGCCGATTCGAACCAAATTGCTGTCAATTATTGTATAGGACGAGTTGAATTCAGGTATTGTAAAAGTTCCGGCCATTGAACCCATTTTTTGCTGTGGGAGCCAAAAATATGGATTTTTTGGTTTTTTGCGAATTTCTCTAAAACGGAAAAATCCAGGTAAATTTTTTTCGGCTCAGAAGAAGCGCCTTGACAAGAGCAATCCAACGGTGCAAAATTCATTGCCATATGTGGCTTAATAAGGGAGCTATGGGCGTTTAAATTATTTTCCGTAGTGAAAATTAGATAGAAGGGGGGGGTACGTGGTTTTTTTCCGAAAATTTTTTGTCGCCGATTCGAACCAAATTGCTGTCAGTTATTGGTATAGGACGAGTTGAATTCAGGTATAGTAAAAGTTCCGGCCATTGAACCCATTTTTTGCTGTGGGAGCCAAAAATATGGATTTTTTGGTTTTTGCGAATTTCTCTAAAACGGAAAAATCCAGGTAAATTTTTTTCGGCTCAGAAGAAACACCTTGACAAGAGCAATCCAACGGTGCAAAATTCATTGCCATATGTGGCTTAATAAGGGAGCTATGGGGTTTAAATTATTTTCCGTAGTGAAAATTAGATAGAAGGGGGGGGTACGTGGTTTTTTTCCGAAAATTTTTTGTCGCCGATTCGAACCAAATTGCTGTCAGTTATTGTATAGGACGAGTTGAATTCAGGTATAGTAAAAGTTCCGGCCATTGAACCCATTTTTTGCTGTGGGAGCCAAAAATATGGATTTTTTGGTTTTTTGCGAATTTCTCTAAAACGGAAAAATCCAGGTAAATTTTTTTCGGCTCAGAAGAAGCGCCTTGACAAGAGCAATCCAACGGTGCAAAATTCATTGCCATATGTGGCTTAATAAGGGAGCTATGGGCGTTTAAATGATTTTCCGAAGTGAAAATTAGATAGAAGGGGGGGGTACGTGGTTTTTTTCCGAAAATTTTTTGTCGCCGATTCGAACCAAATTGCTGTCAGTTATTGTATACGATGAGTTGAATTCAGATATAGTAAAAGTTCCGGCCATTGAACCCATTTTTTGCTGTGGGAGCCAAAAATATGGATTTTTTGGTTTTTTGCGAATTTCTCTAAAACGGAAAAATCCAGGTAAATTTTTTTTCGGCTCAGAAGAAGCGCCTTGACAAGAGCAATCCAACGGTGCAAAATTCATTGCCATATGTGGCTTAATAAGGGAGCTATGGGCGTTTAAATGATTTTCCGAAGTGAAAATTAGATAGAAGGGGGGGGTACGTGGTTTTTTTCCGAAAATTTTTTGTCGCCGATTCGAACCAAATTGCTGTCAATTATTGTATAGGACGAGTTGAATTCAGGTATTGTAAAAGTTCCGGCCATTGAACCCATTTTTTGCTGTGGGAGCCAAAAATATGGATTTTTTGGTTTTTTGCGAATTTCTCTAAAACGGAAAAATCCAGGTAAATTTTTTTCGGCTCAGAAGAAGCGCCTTGACAAGAGCAATCCAACGGTGCAAAATTCATTGCCATATGTGGCTTAATAAGGGAGCTATGGGCGTTTAAATTATTTTCCGTAGTGAAAATTAGATAGAAGGGGGGGGTACGTGGTTTTTTTCCGAAAATTTTTTGTCGCCGATTCGAACCAAATTGCTGTCAGTTATTGTATAGGACGAGTTGAATTCAGGTATAGTAAAAGTTCCGGCCATTGAACCCATTTTTTGCTGTGGGAGCCAAAAATATGGATTTTTTGGTTTTTTGCGAATTTCTCTAAAACGGAAAAATCCAGGTAAATTTTTTTCGGCTCAGAAGAAGCGCCTTGACAAGAGCAATCCAACGGTGCAAAATTCATTGCCATATGTGGCTTAATAAGGGAGCTATGGGCGTTTAAATGATTTTCCGAAGTGAAAATTAGATAGAAGGGGGGGGTACGTGGTTTTTTTCCGAAAATTTTTTGTCGCCGATTCGAACCAAATTGCTGTCAGTTATTGTATACGATGAGTTGAATTCAGATATAGTAAAAGTTCCGGCCATTGAACCCATTTTTTGCTGTGGGAGCCAAAAATATGGATTTTTTGGTTTTTTGCGAATTTCTCTAAAACGGAAAAATCCAGGTAAATTTTTTTCGGCTCAGAAGAAGCGCCTTGACAAGAGCAATCCAACGGTGCAAAATTCATTGCCATATGTGGCTTAATAAGGGAGCTATGGGCGTTTAAATTATTTTCCGTAGTGAAAATTAGATAGAAGGGGGGGGTACGTGGTTTTTTTCCGAAAATTTTTTGTCGCCGATTCGAACCAAATTGCTGTCAGTTATTGTATAGGACGAGTTGAATTCAGGTATAGTAAAAGTTCCGGCCATTGAACCCATTTTTTGCTGTGGGAGCCAAAAATATGGATTTTTTGGTTTTTTGCGAATTTCTCTAAAACGGAAAAATCCAGGTAAATTTTTTTCGGCTCAGAAGAAGCGCCTTGACAAGAGCAATCCAACGGTGCAAAATTCATTGCCATATGTGGCTTAATAAGGGAGCTATGGGCGTTTAAATGATTTTCCGAAGTGAAAATTAGATAGAAGGGGGGGGTACGTGGTTTTTTTCCGAAAATTTTTTGTCGCCGATTCGAACCAAATTGCTGTCAGTTATTGTATACGATGAGTTGAATTCAGATATAGTAAAAGTTCCGGCCATTGAACCCATTTTTTGCTGTGGGAGCCAAAAATATGGATTTTTTGGTTTTTTGCGAATTTCTCTAAAACGGAAAAATCCAGGTAAATTTTTTTTCGGCTCAGAAGAAGCGCCTTGACAAGAGCAATCCAACGGTGCAAAATTCATTGCCATATGTGGCTTAATAAGGGAGCTATGGGCGTTTAAATGATTTTCCGAAGTGAAAATTAGATAGAAGGGGGGGGTACGTGGTTTTTTCCGAAAATTTTTTGTCGCCGATTCGAACCAAATTGCTGTCAATTATTGTATAGGACGAGTTGAATTCAGGTATAGTAAAAGTTCCGGCCATTGAACCCATTTTTTGCTGTGGGAGCCAAAAATATGGATTTTTTGGTTTTTTGCGAATTTCTCTAAAACGGAAAAATCCAGGTAAATTTTTTTCGGCTCAGAAGAAGCGCCTTGACAAGAGCAATCCAACGGTGCAAAATTCATTGCCATATGTGGCTTAATAAGGGAGCTATGGGCGTTTAAATTATTTTCCGTAGTGAAAATTAGATAGAAGGGGGGGTACGTGGTTTTTTTCCGAAAATTTTTTGTCGCCGATTCGAACCAAATTGCTGTCAGTTATTGGTATAGGACGAGTTGAATTCAGGTATAGTAAAAGTTCCGGCCATTGAACCCATTTTTTGCTGTGGGAGCCAAAAATATGGATTTTTTGGTTTTTGCGAATTTCTCTAAAACGGAAAAATCCAGGTAAATTTTTTTCGGCTCAGAAGAAACACCTTGACAAGAGCAATCCAACGGTGCAAAATTCATTGCCATATGTGGCTTAATAAGGGAGCTATGGGGTTTAAATTATTTTCCGTAGTGAAAATTAGATAGAAGGGGGGGGTACGTGGTTTTTTTCCGAAAATTTTTTGTCGCCGATTCGAACCAAATTGCTGTCAGTTATTGTATAGGACGAGTTGAATTCAGGTATAGTAAAAGTTCCGGCCATTGAACCCATTTTTTGCTGTGGGAGCCAAAAATATGGATTTTTTGGTTTTTTGCGAATTTCTCTAAAACGGAAAAATCCAGGTAAATTTTTTTCGGCTCAGAAGAAACACCTTGACAAGAGCAATCCAACGGTGCAAAATTCATTGCCATATGTGGCTTAATAAGGGAGCTATGGGCGTTTAAATGATTTTCCGAAGTGAAAATTAGATAGAAGGGGGGGTACGTGGTTTTTTTCCGAAAATTTTTTGTCGCCGATTCGAACCAAATTGCTGTCAGTTATTGTATACGATGAGTTGAATTCAGATATAGTAAAAGTTCCGGCCATTGAACCCATTTTTTGCTGTGGGAGCCAAAAATATGGATTTTTTGGTTTTTTGCGAATTTCTCTAAAACGGAAAAATCCAGGTAAATTTTTTTTCGGCTCAGAAGAAGCGCCTTGACAAGAGCAATCCAACGGTGCAAAATTCATTGCCATATGTGGCTTAATAAGGGAGCTATGGGCGTTTAAATGATTTTCCGAAGTGAAAATTAGATAGAAGGGGGGGGTACGTGGTTTTTTTCCGAAAATTTTTTGTCGCCGATTCGAACCAAATTGCTGTCAATTATTGTATAGGACGAGTTGAATTCAGGTATTGTAAAAGTTCCGGCCATTGAACCCATTTTTTGCTGTGGGAGCCAAAAATATGGATTTTTTGGTTTTTTGCGAATTTCTCTAAAACGGAAAAATCCAGGTAAATTTTTTTCGGCTCAGAAGAAGCGCCTTGACAAGAGCAATCAATCCAACGGTGCAAAATTCATTGCCATATGTGGCTTAATAAGGGAGCTATGGGCGTTTAAATGATTTTCCGAAGTGAAAATTAGATAGAAGGGGGGGGTACGTGGTTTTTTTCCGAAAATTTTTTGTCGCCGATTCGAACCAAATTGCTGTCAGTTATTGGTATAGGACGAGCTGAATTCAGGTATAGTAAAAGTTCCGGCCATTGAACCCATTTTTTGCTGTGGGAGCCAAAAATATGGATTTTTTGGTTTTTTGCGAATTTCTCTAAAACGGAAAAATCCAGGTAAATTTTTTTCGGCTCAGAAGAAACACCTTGACAAGAGCAATCCAACGGTGCAAAATTCATTGCCATATGTGGCTTAATAAGGGAGCTATGGGCGTTTAAATGATTTTCCGAAGTGAAAATTAGATAGAAGGGGGGGTACGTGGTTTTTTTCCGAAAATTTTTTGTCGCCGATTCGAACCAAATTGCTGTCAGTTATTGTATACGATGAGTTGAATTCAGATATAGTAAAAGTTCCGGCCATTGAACCCATTTTTTGCTGTGGGAGCCAAAAATATGGATTTTTTGGTTTTTTGCGAATTTCTCTAAAACGGAAAAATCCAGGTAAATTTTTTTTCGGCTCAGAAGAAGCGCCTTGACAAGAGCAATCCAACGGTGCAAAATTCATTGCCATATGTGGCTTAATAAGGGAGCTATGGGCGTTTAAATGATTTTCCGAAGTGAAAATTAGATAGAAGGGGGGGGTACGTGGTTTTTTTCCGAAAATTTTTTGTCGCCGATTCGAACCAAATTGCTGTCAATTATTGTATAGGACGAGTTGAATTCAGGTATTGTAAAAGTTCCGGCCATTGAACCCATTTTTTGCTGTGGGAGCCAAAAATATGGATTTTTTGGTTTTTTGCGAATTTCTCTAAAACGGAAAAATCCAGGTAAATTTTTTTCGGCTCAGAAGAAGCGCCTTGACAAGAGCAATCAATCCAACGGTGCAAAATTCATTGCCATATGTGGCTTAATAAGGGAGCTATGGGCGTTTAAATGATTTTCCGAAGTGAAAATTAGATAGAAGGGGGGGGTACGTGGTTTTTTTCCGAAAATTTTTTGTCGCCGATTCGAACCAAATTGCTGTCAGTTATTGGTATAGGACGAGTTGAATTCAGGTATAGTAAAAGTTCCGGCCATTGAACCCATTTTTTGCTGTGGGAGCCAAAAATATGGATTTTTTGGTTTTTTGCGAATTTCTCTAAAACGGAAAAATCCAGGTAAATTTTTTTCGGCTCAGAAGAAACACCTTGACAAGAGCAATCCAACGGTGCAAAATTCATTGCCATATGTGGCTTAATAAGGGAGCTATGGGCGTTTAAATGATTTTCCGAAGTGAAAATTAGATAGAAGGGGGGGTACGTGGTTTTTTTCCGAAAATTTTTTGTCGCCGATTCGAACCAAATTGCTGTCAGTTATTGTATACGATGAGTTGAATTCAGATATAGTAAAAGTTCCGGCCATTGAACCCATTTTTTGCTGTGGGAGCCAAAAATATGGATTTTTTGGTTTTTTGCGAATTTCTCTAAAACGGAAAAATCCAGGTAAATTTTTTTCGGCTCAGAAGAAACACCTTGACAAGAGCAATCCAACGGTGCAAAATTCATTGCCATATGTGGCTTAATAAGGGAGCTATGGGCGTTTAAATGATTTTCCGAAGTGAAAATTAGATAGAAGGGGGGGGTACGTGGTTTTTTTCCGAAAATTTTTTGTCGCCGATTCGAACCAAATTGCTGTCAGTTATTGGTATAGGACGAGTTGAATTCAGGTATAGTAAAAGTTCCGGCCATTGAACCCATTTTTTGCTGTGGGAGCCAAAAATATGGATTTTTTGGTTTTTTGCGAATTTCTCTAAAACGGAAAAATCCAGGTAAATTTTTTTCGGCTCAGAAGAAGCGCCTTGACAAGAGCAATCAATCCAACGGTGCAAAATTCATTGCCATATGTGGCTTAATAAGGGAGCTATGGGCGTTTAAATGATTTTCCGAAGTGAAAATTAGATAGAAGGGGGGGGTACGTGGTTTTTTTCCGAAAATTTTTTGTCGCCGATTCGAACCAAATTGCTGTCAGTTATTGGTATAGGACGAGTTGAATTCAGGTATAGTAAAAGTTCCGGCCATTGAACCCATTTTTTGCTGTGGGAGCCAAAAATATGGATTTTTTGGTTTTTTGCGAATTTCTCTAAAACGGAAAAATCCAGGTAAATTTTTTTCGGCTCAGAAGAAACACCTTGACAAGAGCAATCCAACGGTGCAAAATTCATTGCCATATGTGGCTTAATAAGGGAGCTATGGGCGTTTAAATGATTTTCCGAAGTGAAAATTAGATAGAAGGGGGGGTACGTGGTTTTTTTCCGAAAATTTTTTGTCGCCGATTCGAACCAAATTGCTGTCAGTTATTGTATACGATGAGTTGAATTCAGATATAGTAAAAGTTCCGGCCATTGAACCCATTTTTTGCTGTGGGAGCCAAAAATATGGATTTTTTGGTTTTTTGCGAATTTCTCTAAAACGGAAAAATCCAGGTAAATTTTTTTCGGCTCAGAAGAAACACCTTGACAAGAGCAATCCAACGGTGCAAAATTCATTGCCATATGTGGCTTAATAAGGGAGCTATGGGCGTTTAAATGATTTTCCGAAGTGAAAATTAGATAGAAGGGGGGGGTACGTGGTTTTTTTCCGAAAATTTTTTGTCGCCGATTCGAACCAAATTGCTGTCAGTTATTGGTATAGGACGAGTTGAATTCAGGTATAGTAAAAGTTCCGGCCATTGAACCCATTTTTTGCTGTGGGAGCCAAAAATATGGATTTTTTGGTTTTTTGCGAATTTCTCTAAAACGGAAAAATCCAGGTAAATTTTTTTCGGCTCAGAAGAAGCGCCTTGACAAGAGCAATCCAACGGTGCAAAATTCATTGCCATATGTGGCTTAATAAGGGAGCTATGGGCGTTTAAATGATTTTCCGAAGTGAAAATTAGATAGAAGGGGGGGTACGTGGTTTTTTTCCGAAAATTTTTTGTCGCCGATTCGAACCAAATTGCTGTCAGTTATTGTATACGATGAGTTGAATTCAGATATAGTAAAAGTTCCGGCCATTGAACCCATTTTTTGCTGTGGGAGCCAAAAATATGGATTTTTTGGTTTTTTGCGAATTTCTCTAAAACGGAAAAATCCAGGTAAATTTTTTTCGGCTCAGAAGAAGCGCCTTGACAAGAGCAATCCAACGGTGCAAAATTCATTGCCATATGTGGCTTAATAAGGGAGCTATGGGCGTTTAAATGATTTTCCGAAGTGAAAATTAGATAGAAGGGGGGGGTACGTGGTTTTTTTCCGAAAATTTTTTGTCGCCGATTCGAACCAAATTGCTGTCAATTATTGTATAGGACGAGTTGAATTCAGGTATTGTAAAAGTTCCGGCCATTGAACCCATTTTTTGCTGTGGGAGCCAAAAATATGGATTTTTTGGTTTTTTGCGAATTTCTCTAAAACGGAAAAATCCAGGTAAATTTTTTTCGGCTCAGAAGAAGCGCCTTGACAAGAGCAATCCAACGGTGCAAAATTCATTGCCATATGTGGCTTAATAAGGGAGCTATGGGCGTTTAAATTATTTTCCGTAGTGAAAATTAGATAGAAGGGGGGGGTACGTGGTTTTTTTCCGAAAATTTTTTGTCGCCGATTCGAACCAAATTGCTGTCAGTTATTGTATAGGACGAGTTGAATTCAGGTATAGTAAAAGTTCCGGCCATTGAACCCATTTTTTGCTGTGGGAGCCAAAAATATGGATTTTTTGGTTTTTTGCGAATTTCTCTAAAACGGAAAAATCCAGGTAAATTTTTTTCGGCTCAGAAGAAGCGCCTTGACAAGAGCAATCCAACGGTGCAAAATTCATTGCCATATGTGGCTTAATAAGGGAGCTATGGGCGTTTAAATGATTTTCCGAAGTGAAAATTAGATAGAAGGGGGGGGTACGTGGTTTTTTTCCGAAAATTTTTTGTCGCCGATTCGAACCAAATTGCTGTCAATTATTGTATAGGACGAGTTGAATTCAGGTATTGTAAAAGTTCCGGCCATTGAACCCATTTTTTGCTGTGGGAGCCAAAAATATGGATTTTTTGGTTTTTTGCGAATTTCTCTAAAACGGAAAAATCCAGGTAAATTTTTTTCGGCTCAGAAGAAGCGCCTTGACAAGAGCAATCCAACGGTGCAAAATTCATTGCCATATGTGGCTTAATAAGGGAGCTATGGGCGTTTAAATGATTTTCCGAAGTGAAAATTAGATAGAAGGGGGGGGTACGTGGTTTTTTCCGAAAATTTTTTGTCGCCGATTCGAACCAAATTGCTGTCAGTTATTGTATACGATGAGTTGAATTCAGATATAGTAAAAGTTCCGGCCATTGAACCCATTTTTTGCTGTGGGAGCCAAAAATATGGATTTTTTGGTTTTTTGCGAATTTCTCTAAAACGGAAAAATCCAGGTAAATTTTTTTCGGCTCAGAAGAAGCGCCTTGACAAGAGCAATCCAACGGTGCAAAATTCATTGCCATATGTGGCTTAATAAGGGAGCTATGGGCGTTTAAATGATTTACCGAAGTGAAAATTAGATAGAAGGGGGGGGTACGTGGTTTTTTTCCGAAAATTTTTTGTCGCCGATTCGAACCAAATTGCTGTCAGTTATTGTATACGATGAGTTGAATTCAGATATAGTAAAAGTTCCGGCCATTGAACCCATTTTTTGCTGTGGGAGCCAAAAATATGGATTTTTTGGTTTTTTGCGAATTTCTCTAAAACGGAAAAATCCAGGTAAATTTTTTTCGGCTCAGAAGAAGCGCCTTGACAAGAGCAATCCAACGGTGCAAAATTCATTGCCATATGTGGCTTAATAAGGGAGCTATGGGCGTTTAAATGATTTTCCGAAGTGAAAATTAGATAGAAGGGGGGGGTACGTGGTTTTTTTCCGAAAATTTTTTGTCGCCGATTCGAACCAAATTGCTGTCAGTTATTGGTATAGGACGAGTTGAATTCAGGTATAGTAAAAGTTCCGGCCATTGAACCCATTTTTTGCTGTGGGAGCCAAAAATATGGATTTTTTGGTTTTTTGCGAATTTCTCTAAAACGGAAAAATCCAGGTAAATTTTTTTCGGCTCAGAAGAAACACCTTGACAAGAGCAATCCAACGGTGCAAAATTCATTGCCATATGTGGCTTAATAAGGGAGCTATGGGCGTTTAAATGATTTTCCGAAGTGAAAATTAGATAGAAGGGGGGGTACGTGGTTTTTTTCCGAAAATTTTTTGTCGCCGATTCGAACCAAATTGCTGTCAGTTATTGTATACGATGAGTTGAATTCAGATATAGTAAAAGTTCCGGCCATTGAACCCATTTTTTGCTGTGGGAGCCAAAAATATGGATTTTTTGGTTTTTTGCGAATTTCTCTAAAACGGAAAAATCCAGGTAAATTTTTTTCGGCTCAGAAGAAGCGCCTTGACAAGAGCAATCCAACGGTGCAAAATTCATTGCCATATGTGGCTTAATAAGGGAGCTATGGGCGTTTAAATGATTTTCCGAAGTGAAAATTAGATAGAAGGGGGGGGTACGTGGTTTTTTTCCGAAAATTTTTTGTCGCCGATTCGAACCAAATTGCTGTCAATTATTGTATAGGACGAGTTGAATTCAGGTATTGTAAAAGTTCCGGCCATTGAACCCATTTTTTGCTGTGGGAGCCAAAAATATGGATTTTTTGGTTTTTTGCGAATTTCTCTAAAACGGAAAAATCCAGGTAAATTTTTTTCGGCTCAGAAGAAGCGCCTTGACAAGAGCAATCCAACGGTGCAAAATTCATTGCCATATGTGGCTTAATAAGGGAGCTATGGGCGTTTAAATTATTTTCCGAAGTGAAAATTAGATAGAAGGGGGGGGTACGTGGTTTTTTTCCGAAAATTTTTTGTCGCCGATTCGAACCAAATTGCTGTCAATTATTGTATAGGACGAGTTGAATTCAGGTATTGTAAAAGTTCCGGCCATTGAACCCATTTTTTGCTGTGGGAGCCAAAAATATGGATTTTTTGGTTTTTTGCGAATTTCTCTAAAACGGAAAAATCCAGGTAAATTTTTTTCGGCTCAGAAGAAGCGCCTTGACAAGAGCAATCCAACGGTGCAAAATTCATTGCCATATGTGGCTTAATAAGGGAGCTATGGGCGTTTAAATTATTTTCCGAAGTGAAAATTAGATAGAAGGGGGGGGTACGTGGTTTTTTTCCGAAAATTTTTTGTCGCCGATTCGAACCAAATTGCTGTCAATTATTGTATAGGACGAGTTGAATTCAGGTATTGTAAAAGTTCCGGCCATTGAACCCATTTTTTGCTGTGGGAGCCAAAAATATGGATTTTTTGGTTTTTTGCGAATTTCTCTAAAACGGAAAAATCCAGGTAAATTTTTTTCGGCTCAGAAGAAGCGCCTTGACAAGAGCAATCCAACGGTGCAAAATTCATTGCCATATGTGGCTTAATAAGGGAGCTATGGGCGTTTAAATGATTTTCCGAAGTGAAAATTAGATAGAAGGGGGGGGTACGTGGTTTTTTTCCGAAAATTTTTTGTCGCCGATTCGAACCAAATTGCTGTCAATTATTGTATAGGACGAGTTGAATTCAGGTATTGTAAAAGTTCCGGCCATTGAACCCATTTTTTGCTGTGGGAGCCAAAAATATGGATTTTTTGGTTTTTTGCGAATTTCTCTAAAACGGAAAAATCCAGGTAAATTTTTTTCGGCTCAGAAGAAGCGCCTTGACAAGAGCAATCCAACGGTGCAAAATTCATTGCCATATGTGGCTTAATAAGGGAGCTATGGGCGTTTAAATGATTTTCCGAAGTGAAAATTAGATAGAAGGGGGGGGTACGTGGTTTTTTTCCGAAAATTTTTTGTCGCCGATTCGAACCAAATTGCTGTCAATTATTGTATAGGACGAGTTGAATTCAGGTATTGTAAAAGTTCCGGCCATTGAACCCATTTTTTGCTGTGGGAGCCAAAAATATGGATTTTTTGGTTTTTTGCGAATTTCTCTAAAACGGAAAAATCCAGGTAAATTTTTTTCGGCTCAGAAGAAGCGCCTTGACAAGAGCAATCCAACGGTGCAAAATTCATTGCCATATGTGGCTTAATAAGGGAGCTATGGGCGTTTAAATTATTTTCCGTAGTGAAAATTAGATAGAAGGGGGGGGTACGTGGTTTTTTTCCGAAAATTTTTTGTCGCCGATTCGAACCAAAT
The DNA here is from genome assembly GCF_963966145.1 of Tenebrio molitor. Taxonomy (NCBI): domain Eukaryota; kingdom Metazoa; phylum Arthropoda; class Insecta; order Coleoptera; family Tenebrionidae; genus Tenebrio; species Tenebrio molitor. Next base: position 46,914,370 of record NC_091046.1, read on the forward strand.
TGCTGTCAGTTATTGTATAGGACGAGTTGAATTCAGGTATAGTAAAAGTTCCGGCCATTGAACCCATTTTTTGCTGTGGGAGCCAAAAATATGGATTTTTTGGTTTTTTGCGAATTTCTCTAAAACGGAAAAATCCAGGTAAATTTTTTTCGGCTCAGAAGAAACGCCTTGACAAGAGCAATCCAACGGTGCAAAATTCATTGCCATATGTGGCTTAATAAGGGAGCTATGGGCGTTTAAATGATTTTCCGAAGTGAAAATTAGATAGAAGGGGGGGGTACGTGGTTTTTTTCCGAAAATTTTTTGTCGCCGATTCGAACCAAATTGCTGTCAATTATTGTATAGGACGAGTTGAATTCAGGTATTGTAAAAGTTCCGGCCATTGAACCCATTTTTTGCTGTGGGAGCCAAAAATATGGATTTTTTGGTTTTTTGCGAATTTCTCTAAAACGGAAAAATCCAGGTAAATTTTTTTCGGCTCAGAAGAAGCGCCTTGACAAGAGCAATCCAACGGTGCAAAATTCATTGCCATATGTGGCTTAATAAGGGAGCTATGGGCGTTTAAATTATTTTCCGTAGTGAAAATTAGATAGAAGGGGGGGGTACGTGGTTTTTTTCCGAAAATTTTTTGTCGCCGATTCGAACCAAATTGCTGTCAGTTATTGTATAGGACGAGTTGAATTCAGGTATAGTAAAAGTTCCGGCCATTGAACCCATTTTTTGCTGTGGGAGCCAAAAATATGGATTTTTTGGTTTTTTGCGAATTTCTCTAAAACGGAAAAATCCAGGTAAATTTTTTTCGGCTCAGAAGAAGCGCCTTGACAAGAGCAATCCAACGGTGCAAAATTCATTGCCATATGTGGCTTAATAAGGGAGCTATGGGCGTTTAAATGATTTTCCGAAGTGAAAATTAGATAGAAGGGGGGGGTACGTGGTTTTTTTCCGAAAATTTTTTGTCGCCGATTCGAACCAAATTGCTGTCAATTATTGTATAGGACGAGTTGAATTCAGGTATTGTAAAAGTTCCGGCCATTGAACCCATTTTTTGCTGTGGGAGCCAAAAATATGGATTTTTTGGTTTTTTGCGAATTTCTCTAAAACGGAAAAATCCAGGTAAATTTTTTTCGGCTCAGAAGAAGCGCCTTGACAAGAGCAATCCAACGGTGCAAAATTCATTGCCATATGTGGCTTAATAAGGGAGCTATGGGCGTTTAAATTATTTTCCGTAGTGAAAATTAGATAGAAGGGGGGGGGTACGTGGTTTTTTTCCGAAAATTTTTTGTCGCCGATTCGAACCAAATTGCTGTCAGTTATTGTATAGGACGAGTTGAATTCAGGTATAGTAAAAGTTCCGGCCATTGAACCCATTTTTTGCTGTGGGAGCCAAAAATATGGATTTTTTGGTTTTTTGCGAATTTCTCTAAAACGGAAAAATCCAGGTAAATTTTTTTCGGCTCAGAAGAAGCGCCTTGACAAGAGCAATCCAACGGTGCAAAATTCATTGCCATATGTGGCTTAATAAGGGAGCTATGGGCGTTTAAATTATTTTCCGAAGTGAAAATTAGATAGAAGGGGGGGGTACGTGGTTTTTTTCCGAAAATTTTTTGTCGCCGATTCGAACCAAATTGCTGTCAATTATTGTATAGGACGAGTTGAATTCAGGTATTGTAAAAGTTCCGGCCATTGAACCCATTTTTTGCTGTGGGAGCCAAAAATATGGATTTTTTGGTTTTTTGCGAATTTCTCTAAAACGGAAAAATCCAGGTAAATTTTTTTCGGCTCAGAAGAAGCGCCTTGACAAGAGCAATCCAACGGTGCAAAATTCATTGCCATATGTGGCTTAATAAGGGAGCTATGGGCGTTTAAATGATTTTCCGAAGTGAAAATTAGATAGAAGGGGGGGGTACGTGGTTTTTTTCCGAAAATTTTTTGTCGCCGATTCGAACCAAATTGCTGTCAATTATTGTATAGGACGAGTTGAATTCAGGTATTGTAAAAGTTCCGGCCATTGAACCCATTTTTTGCTGTGGGAGCCAAAAATATGGATTTTTTGGTTTTTTGCGAATTTCTCTAAAACGGAAAAATCCAGGTAAATTTTTTTCGGCTCAGAAGAAGCGCCTTGACAAGAGCAATCCAACGGTGCAAAATTCATTGCCATATGTGGCTTAATAAGGGAGCTATGGGCGTTTAAATGATTTTCCGAAGTGAAAATTAGATAGAAGGGGGGGGTACGTGGTTTTTTTCCGAAAATTTTTTGTCGCCGATTCGAACCAAATTGCTGTCAATTATTGTATAGGACGAGTTGAATTCAGGTATTGTAAAAGTTCCGGCCATTGAACCCATTTTTTGCTGTGGGAGCCAAAAATATGGATTTTTTGGTTTTTTGCGAATTTCTCTAAAACGGAAAAATCCAGGTAAATTTTTTTCGGCTCAGAAGAAGCGCCTTGACAAGAGCAATCCAACGGTGCAAAATTCATTGCCATATGTGGCTTAATAAGGGAGCTATGGGCGTTTAAATTATTTTCCGTAGTGAAAATTAGATAGAAGGGGGGGGTACGTGGTTTTTTTCCGAAAATTTTTTGTCGCCGATTCGAACCAAATTGCTGTCAGTTATTGTATAGGACGAGTTGAATTCAGGTATAGTAAAAGTTCCGGCCATTGAACCCATTTTTTGCTGTGGGAGCCAAAAATATGGATTTTTTGGTTTTTTGCGAATTTCTCTAAAACGGAAAAATCCAGGTAAATTTTTTTCGGCTCAGAAGAAACGCCTTGACAAGAGCAATCCAACGGTGCAAAATTCATTGCCATATGTGGCTTAATAAGGGAGCTATGGGCGTTTAAATGATTTTCCGAAGTGAAAATTAGATAGAAGGGGGGGGTACGTGGTTTTTTTCCGAAAATTTTTTGTCGCCGATTCGAACCAAATTGCTGTCAATTATTGTATAGGACGAGTTGAATTCAGGTATTGTAAAAGTTCCGGCCATTGAACCCATTTTTTGCTGTGGGAGCCAAAAATATGGATTTTTTGGTTTTTTGCGAATTTCTCTAAAACGGAAAAATCCAGGTAAATTTTTTTCGGCTCAGAAGAAGCGCCTTGACAAGAGCAATCCAACGGTGCAAAATTCATTGCCATATGTGGCTTAATAAGGGAGCTATGGGCGTTTAAATTATTTTCCGTAGTGAAAATTAGATAGAAGGGGGGGGTACGTGGTTTTTTTCCGAAAATTTTTTGTCGCCGATTCGAACCAAATTGCTGTCAGTTATTGTATAGGACGAGTTGAATTCAGGTATAGTAAAAGTTCCGGCCATTGAACCCATTTTTTGCTGTGGGAGCCAAAAATATGGATTTTTTGGTTTTTTGCGAATTTCTCTAAAACGGAAAAATCCAGGTAAATTTTTTTCGGCTCAGAAGAAGCGCCTTGACAAGAGCAATCCAACGGTGCAAAATTCATTGCCATATGTGGCTTAATAAGGGAGCTATGGGCGTTTAAATGATTTTCCGAAGTGAAAATTAGATAGAAGGGGGGGGTACGTGGTTTTTTTCCGAAAATTTTTTGTCGCCGATTCGAACCAAATTGCTGTCAATTATTGTATAGGACGAGTTGAATTCAGGTATTGTAAAAGTTCCGGCCATTGAACCCATTTTTTGCTGTGGGAGCCAAAAATATGGATTTTTTGGTTTTTTGCGAATTTCTCTAAAACGGAAAAATCCAGGTAAATTTTTTTCGGCTCAGAAGAAGCGCCTTGACAAGAGCAATCCAACGGTGCAAAATTCATTGCCATATGTGGCTTAATAAGGGAGCTATGGGCGTTTAAATTATTTTCCGTAGTGAAAATTAGATAGAAGGGGGGGGGTACGTGGTTTTTTTCCGAAAATTTTTTGTCGCCGATTCGAACCAAATTGCTGTCAGTTATTGTATAGGACGAGTTGAATTCAGGTATAGTAAAAGTTCCGGCCATTGAACCCATTTTTTGCTGTGGGAGCCAAAAATATGGATTTTTTGGTTTTTTGCGAATTTCTCTAAAACGGAAAAATCCAGGTAAATTTTTTTCGGCTCAGAAGAAGCGCCTTGACAAGAGCAATCCAACGGTGCAAAATTCATTGCCATATGTGGCTTAATAAGGGAGCTATGGGCGTTTAAATGATTTTCCGAAGTGAAAATTAGATAGAAGGGGGGGTACGTGGTTTTTTTCCGAAAATTTTTTGTCGCCGATTCGAACCAAATTGCTGTCAGTTATTGTATACGATGAGTTGAATTCAGATATAGTAAAAGTTCCGGCCATTGAACCCATTTTTTGCTGTGGGAGCCAAAAATATGGATTTTTTGGTTTTTTGCGAATTTCTCTAAAACGGAAAAATCCAGGTAAATTTTTTTCGGCTCAGAAGAAGCGCCTTGACAAGAGCAATCCAACGGTGCAAAATTCATTGCCATATGTGGCTTAATAAGGGAGCTATGGGCGTTTAAATTATTTTCCGAAGTGAAAATTAGATAGAAGGGGGGGGTACGTGGTTTTTTTCCGAAAATTTTTTGTCGCCGATTCGAACCAAATTGCTGTCAATTATTGTATAGGACGAGTTGAATTCAGGTATTGTAAAAGTTCCGGCCATTGAACCCATTTTTTGCTGTGGGAGCCAAAAATATGGATTTTTTGGTTTTTTGCGAATTTCTCTAAAACGGAAAAATCCAGGTAAATTTTTTTCGGCTCAGAAGAAGCGCCTTGACAAGAGCAATCCAACGGTGCAAAATTCATTGCCATATGTGGCTTAATAAGGGAGCTATGGGCGTTTAAATGATTTTCCGAAGTGAAAATTAGATAGAAGGGGGGGGTACGTGGTTTTTTTCCGAAAATTTTTTGTCGCCGATTCGAACCAAATTGCTGTCAATTATTGTATAGGACGAGTTGAATTCAGGTATTGTAAAAGTTCCGGCCATTGAACCCATTTTTTGCTGTGGGAGCCAAAAATATGGATTTTTTGGTTTTTTGCGAATTTCTCTAAAACGGAAAAATCCAGGTAAATTTTTTTCGGCTCAGAAGAAGCGCCTTGACAAGAGCAATCCAACGGTGCAAAATTCATTGCCATATGTGGCTTAATAAGGGAGCTATGGGCGTTTAAATGATTTTCCGAAGTGAAAATTAGATAGAAGGGGGGGGTACGTGGTTTTTTTCCGAAAATTTTTTGTCGCCGATTCGAACCAAATTGCTGTCAATTATTGTATAGGACGAGTTGAATTCAGGTATTGTAAAAGTTCCGGCCATTGAACCCATTTTTTGCTGTGGGAGCCAAAAATATGGATTTTTTGGTTTTTTGCGAATTTCTCTAAAACGGAAAAATCCAGGTAAATTTTTTTCGGCTCAGAAGAAGCGCCTTGACAAGAGCAATCCAACGGTGCAAAATTCATTGCCATATGTGGCTTAATAAGGGAGCTATGGGCGTTTAAATTATTTTCCGTAGTGAAAATTAGATAGAAGGGGGGGGTACGTGGTTTTTTTCCGAAAATTTTTTGTCGCCGATTCGAACCAAATTGCTGTCAGTTATTGTATAGGACGAGTTGAATTCAGGTATAGTAAAAGTTCCGGCCATTGAACCCATTTTTTGCTGTGGGAGCCAAAAATATGGATTTTTTGGTTTTTTGCGAATTTCTCTAAAACGGAAAAATCCAGGTAAATTTTTTTCGGCTCAGAAGAAGCGCCTTGACAAGAGCAATCCAACGGTGCAAAATTCATTGCCATATGTGGCTTAATAAGGGAGCTATGGGCGTTTAAATGATTTTCCGAAGTGAAAATTAGATAGAAGGGGGGGGTACGTGGTTTTTTTCCGAAAATTTTTTGTCGCCGATTCGAACCAAATTGCTGTCAATTATTGTATAGGACGAGTTGAATTCAGGTATTGTAAAAGTTCCGGCCATTGAACCCATTTTTTGCTGTGGGAGCCAAAAATATGGATTTTTTGGTTTTTTGCGAATTTCTCTAAAACGGAAAAATCCAGGTAAATTTTTTTCGGCTCAGAAGAAGCGCCTTGACAAGAGCAATCCAACGGTGCAAAATTCATTGCCATATGTGGCTTAATAAGGGAGCTATGGGCGTTTAAATTATTTTCCGTAGTGAAAATTAGATAGAAGGGGGGGGTACGTGGTTTTTTTCCGAAAATTTTTTGTCGCCGATTCGAACCAAATTGCTGTCAGTTATTGTATAGGACGAGTTGAATTCAGGTATAGTAAAAGTTCCGGCCATTGAACCCATTTTTTGCTGTGGGAGCCAAAAATATGGATTTTTTGGTTTTTTGCGAATTTCTCTAAAACGGAAAAATCCAGGTAAATTTTTTTCGGCTCAGAAGAAGCGCCTTGACAAGAGCAATCCAACGGTGCAAAATTCATTGCCATATGTGGCTTAATAAGGGAGCTATGGGCGTTTAAATGATTTTCCGAAGTGAAAATTAGATAGAAGGGGGGGGTACGTGGTTTTTTTCCGAAAATTTTTTGTCGCCGATTCGAACCAAATTGCTGTCAATTATTGTATAGGACGAGTTGAATTCAGGTATTGTAAAAGTTCCGGCCATTGAACCCATTTTTTGCTGTGGGAGCCAAAAATATGGATTTTTTGGTTTTTTGCGAATTTCTCTAAAACGGAAAAATCCAGGTAAATTTTTTTCGGCTCAGAAGAAGCGCCTTGACAAGAGCAATCCAACGGTGCAAAATTCATTGCCATATGTGGCTTAATAAGGGAGCTATGGGCGTTTAAATTATTTTCCGTAGTGAAAATTAGATAGAAGGGGGGGGTACGTGGTTTTTTTCCGAAAATTTTTTGTCGCCGATTCGAACCAAATTGCTGTCAGTTATTGTATAGGACGAGTTGAATTCAGGTATAGTAAAAGTTCCGGCCATTGAACCCATTTTTTGCTGTGGGAGCCAAAAATATGGATTTTTTGGTTTTTTGCGAATTTCTCTAAAACGGAAAAATCCAGGTAAATTTTTTTCGGCTCAGAAGAAGCGCCTTGACAAGAGCAATCCAACGGTGCAAAATTCATTGCCATATGTGGCTTAATAAGGGAGCTATGGGCGTTTAAATGATTTTCCGAAGTGAAAATTAGATAGAAGGGGGGGTACGTGGTTTTTTTCCGAAAATTTTTTGTCGCCGATTCGAACCAAATTGCTGTCAGTTATTGTATACGATGAGTTGAATTCAGATATAGTAAAAGTTCCGGCCATTGAACCCATTTTTTGCTGTGGGAGCCAAAAATATGGATTTTTTGGTTTTTTGCGAATTTCTCTAAAACGGAAAAATCCAGGTAAATTTTTTTCGGCTCAGAAGAAGCGCCTTGACAAGAGCAATCCAACGGTGCAAAATTCATTGCCATATGTGGCTTAATAAGGGAGCTATGGGCGTTTAAATGATTTTCCGAAGTGAAAATTAGATAGAAGGGGGGGGTACGTGGTTTTTTTCCGAAAATTTTTTGTCGCCGATTCGAACCAAATTGCTGTCAGTTATTGTATACGATGAGTTGAATTCAGATATAGTAAAAGTTCCGGCCATTGAACCCATTTTTTGCTGTGGGAGCCAAAAATATGGATTTTTTGGTTTTTTGCGAATTTCTCTAAAACGGAAAAATCCAGGTAAATTTTTTTCGGCTCAGAAGAAGCGCCTTGACAAGAGCAATCCAACGGTGCAAAATTCATTGCCATATGTGGCTTAATAAGGGAGCTATGGGCGTTTAAATGATTTTCCGAAGTGAAAATTAGATAGAAGGGGGGGGTACGTGGTTTTTTTCCGAAAATTTTTTGTCGCCGATTCGAACCAAATTGCTGTCAATTATTGTATAGGACGAGTTGAATTCAGGTATTGTAAAAGTTCCGGCCATTGAACCCATTTTTTGCTGTGGGAGCCAAAAATATGGATTTTTTGGTTTTTTGCGAATTTCTCTAAAACGGAAAAATCCAGGTAAATTTTTTTCGGCTCAGAAGAAGCGCCTTGACAAGAGCAATCCAACGGTGCAAAATTCATTGCCATATGTGGCTTAATAAGGGAGCTATGGGCGTTTAAATTATTTTCCGTAGTGAAAATTAGATAGAAGGGGGGGGTACGTGGTTTTTTTCCGAAAATTTTTTGTCGCCGATTCGAACCAAATTGCTGTCAGTTATTGTATAGGACGAGTTGAATTCAGGTATAGTAAAAGTTCCGGCCATTGAACCCATTTTTTGCTGTGGGAGCCAAAAATATGGATTTTTTGGTTTTTTGCGAATTTCTCTAAAACGGAAAAATCCAGGTAAATTTTTTTCGGCTCAGAAGAAGCGCCTTGACAAGAGCAATCCAACGGTGCAAAATTCATTGCCATATGTGGCTTAATAAGGGAGCTATGGGCGTTTAAATGATTTTCCGAAGTGAAAATTAGATAGAAGGGGGGGGTACGTGGTTTTTTTCCGAAAATTTTTTGTCGCCGATTCGAACCAAATTGCTGTCAATTATTGTATAGGACGAGTTGAATTCAGATATAGTAAAAGTTCCGGCCATTGAACCCATTTTTTGCTGTGGGAGCCAAAAATATGGATTTTTTGGTTTTTTGCGAATTTCTCTAAAACGGAAAAATCCAGGTAAATTTTTTTCGGCTCAGAAGAAGCGCCTTGACAAGAGCAATCCAACGGTGCAAAATTCATTGCCATATGTGGCTTAATAAGGGAGCTATGGGCGTTTAAATGATTTTCCGAAGTGAAAATTAGATAGAAGGGGGGGGTACGTGGTTTTTTTCCGAAAATTTTTTGTCGCCGATTCGAACCAAATTGCTGTCAGTTATTGTATACGATGAGTTGAATTCAGATATAGTAAAAGTTCCGGCCATTGAACCCATTTTTTGCTGTGGGAGCCAAAAATATGGATTTTTTGGTTTTTTGCGAATTTCTCTAAAACGGAAAAATCCAGGTAAATTTTTTTCGGCTCAGAAGAAGCGCCTTGACAAGAGCAATCCAACGGTGCAAAATTCATTGCCATATGTGGCTTAATAAGGGAGCTATGGGCGTTTAAATGATTTTCCGAAGTGAAAATTAGATAGAAGGGGGGGGTACGTGGTTTTTTTCCGAAAATTTTTTGTCGCCGATTCGAACCAAATTGCTGTCAATTATTGTATAGGACGAGTTGAATTCAGGTATTGTAAAAGTTCCGGCCATTGAACCCATTTTTTGCTGTGGGAGCCAAAAATATGGATTTTTTGGTTTTTTGCGAATTTCTCTAAAACGGAAAAATCCAGGTAAATTTTTTTCGGCTCAGAAGAAGCGCCTTGACAAGAGCAATCCAACGGTGCAAAATTCATTGCCATATGTGGCTTAATAAGGGAGCTATGGGCGTTTAAATTATTTTCCGTAGTGAAAATTAGATAGAAGGGGGGGGTACGTGGTTTTTTTCCGAAAATTTTTTGTCGCCGATTCGAACCAAATTGCTGTCAGTTATTGTATAGGACGAGTTGAATTCAGGTATAGTAAAAGTTCCGGCCATTGAACCCATTTTTTGCTGTGGGAGCCAAAAATATGGATTTTTTGGTTTTTTGCGAATTTCTCTAAAACGGAAAAATCCAGGTAAATTTTTTTCGGCTCAGAAGAAGCGCCTTGACAAGAGCAATCCAACGGTGCAAAATTCATTGCCATATGTGGCTTAATAAGGGAGCTATGGGCGTTTAAATGATTTTCCGAAGTGAAAATTAGATAGAAGGGGGGGGTACGTGGTTTTTTTCCGAAAATTTTTTGTCGCCGATTCGAACCAAATTGCTGTCAATTATTGTATAGGACGAGTTGAATTCAGATATAGTAAAAGTTCCGGCCATTGAACCCATTTTTTGCTGTGGGAGCCAAAAATATGGATTTTTTGGTTTTTTGCGAATTTCTCTAAAACGGAAAAATCCAGGTAAATTTTTTTCGGCTCAGAAGAAGCGCCTTGACAAGAGCAATCCAACGGTGCAAAATTCATTGCCATATGTGGCTTAATAAGGGAGCTATGGGCGTTTAAATGATTTTCCGAAGTGAAAATTAGATAGAAGGGGGGGTACGTGGTTTTTTTCCGAAAATTTTTTGTCGCCGATTCGAACCAAATTGCTGTCAGTTATTGTATAGGACGAGTTGAATTCAGGTATAGTAAAAGTTCCGGCCATTGAACTCATTTTTTGCTGTGGGAGCCAAAAATATGGATTTTTTGTTTTTTTGCGAATTTCTCTAAAACAGAAAAATCCAGGTAAATTTTTTTCGGCTCAGAAGAAGCGCTTTGACAAGAGCAATCCAACGGTGCAAAATTCATTGCCATATGTGGCTTAATAAGGGAGCTATGGGCGTTTAAATGATTTTCCGAAGTGAAAATTAGATAGAGGGGGGGGGGGGTACATGGTTTTCTTCGAAAAAATTTTTGTCGCCGATTCGAACGAAATTGCGGTGAGTTATTGTATAGGATGAGTTGAAGTCAGGCATGGAGAAAGTTCCGGCGATAGACCCCATTTGTTGGTGTGGGTGCCAAAAATATGCAAAAATATGAGTTTTTTGGTTTTATTGTGAATTTCTCTTAAACGAAAAAAGCGAGCTAAAATTTTTTCGATTCAAAAGAAGCGCATTGAAAGGAGAATCCAGCGGTGTATAATTCATTGTCATATTATGTTTAATAAGGGAGCTACGGCCGTTTAAATGTTTTTTCTGGGTGCAAATTCGATGGACGGTTCATGGTTTTTTCGAAAAAAAATTTGTCGCGGATTCGAACGAAATTGTGAAACGAGCGTTTTAAAGGCCCACGAGTACCAAAAAAGGCCCAATTTACGCACGAACGAGTTGAATACAACGTTTTTTTGTTCGACGAGCCCCTTAAAGGCTCCAAATCGCTTAAAATCTTTAAAAGTAGCTTAACGTTTCGTTTTGACAAGTTGTAACATTTATCAAAATCCATTCACACAGGTGAGAATTCTCAAATTCTGATAGTGTCGAACAAAAAAAGTATTTGATGGCTACTGTCAAGCAGACAATTAATAGTCAAATACCAAATTTACATTAGGAAAAATGTCATTTCCCGTTTTTTTTTTTTTAATCATCTGATGTACTCTCGTGTCAAAAATGGATTACTTCCTAGAATTCGAACTTTTAGGGAAATAACTTTTTTCATGTTGTGTCTAACTAGAATTTTCAAAAGTTATTTTGAATGCCTAAGGTTGGTTACTTTGAATTGAGAGATTAAATCCAAATAAATATGCCGCCAGTAACCAAAATTGATTGTGAAACGAAAAATCATCTATCACTTAGTGAGAAATTAGTCATTTGCAACTGTTAGAATTAATTTGCTGTCTTACATTTTTGGGATATCTTTTGTTTGTCACCAGAAACCACATAGCCTCCTACCTAACCAAATTTATGGCAACCTAGTAACGAATATCCCTAAATCCTAGGAAGTAATCCATTTTTGACACGAGAATATGTTCACTAAATCACTTTGAAAGTTTTCTTAGGACTCTTTTGTCGTATTCAGATCACTTCATCAACTTCGACGTGCAGGAGTGCTACACCAATAAATTATTTTGTAATAAAATCTGGCAAGCTACAAGATTCACCAACAGCGCGATGGATAAAATGGCGCCAGACAGTTTGAAACCCACTAAATTTGACGAGTTAGCAGTAATGGATCGATGGATTTTAAGTAGACTGAGTCATTTGGTACAGGTCTCCAAGGAAAGCCTACAGATGTACGATTTTCACGTGACTACAGCCTCCATTAAGGATTTTCTTTATTTCAACTTTTGTGACGTATATTTGGTGAGTGCAAGAAGAAAGAATATTTTTGGAAAATTGTCAGTATGTTATGAATGGATTTTTCTTGCATTAAGGAGACAACCAAGAGGGCTTTTAAACTACCCAACACGGACAACGCTGCAGGACATTGTTGGACGTTAACAACATGTCTTGATACTGCTCTGAGGGTTTTGGCTCCTTTCATGCCTCGATTGGCCCAGCATTTACACAAGAAGCTGCAAGTATATCCGGAAGAGACGCGCGATTTGGGGTTCCCACAGGTGAGAAAATTATATTATTTGCTTAATTTCACTTTGTAAAAATTGAAATCGTTATAGAATTTAAATTGGCGAGATGAGACGTTAGAAGAGCACGTGACGAATGTTTTGGAAGTAGTCGTGGCGATCAGGAGAATGAAGAAATTGTTTGGTATTGCGGCGAAACATCAAGCAGAAGGTAAGTTTTTTCAATCAAATTAAAACTGACAAGTGATTATTATAATTTGATAGTATACATTGTCGGTGACACATCATTCTACGAACCCTTCACGGCCACCATCGAAGACTTGACTTTAAGTCACAAAGTCATCTTAACCTCTCAAGTGGAACAGTCTGCAGTTAAAGATGCGATTTGCGACCGCGTCTCCACAAACACTCAAATTTTCATTGCAGTCCCTTCAGAATTACGAAATGCCTTTGAAGTGGATTTGTCTAAAGCGGAATCGAAAAAGACAAAATTAGTGAAGGAGCTAGAAAAAATGAACAAGATGATTTCGGGAGATAACTACAGAGTCAAAGCTAAGCCGGAGGCTCAACAAATGCACGCGAAAAAGGTGTGATGTTGATATGGGAAGCGATAATTTTATACTTTTTAATTTATTTTCAGATCACCATGCTGCAGGAGAAATTAGCGAGGATAACTTATATGCAAACTATGTCTAAAAAGTGATTGTTACCTACTGTTTTGTATTAATTTTGTACATGATAATAGGTATAGTTTCATTGCAAAACTTTATGTAAAATGAATAAATGAATGAATACATGTTTTGTTTCGGAATATTAAAATATTTCCTACAAGTCCTATGACACATCAATTACATAAGTATTATTGTTAATTGCTTAAAACACGGGAAAAAGTGTACGTCTACCACATAAGGACTTGTTTTTGAAGATTAAGTGATAATCCTTGGAATAACTACTTGAATTTGACTTTTACTGATAATTGAAGTAAACCTAGATTTATTGCAAAATGTCTCCTTGATGTTTGTACTTACTTACTTAAGTGTTAATACATCATTTTTAACACAACATAAAATCACGAATTTGTAGTTGCAAAATACCACTTCAACAAACTGAACAACTGTGATTAGTGATTACATCGTTCACAATTTCATCTGATAACAAATTCTAGATCTCTTCGATATTTGTTTACGTAAATTATAATTAGGTATCCAATTGAAACTGTTTTGTTTGTTACGTTGTGGTTCCTTTGATAGGATTAAACTTTCAGTTTTAGAGTTTTTTTAATTCAAATTTTTCATCTAAATAACAGAGAAAAATGACCACAACTAATATTGTACAAATGTACTCGGTCACTAAAATCTTATAAAGAAAACAATAAAATTATTTTAAAAGGTAACAAAAAAATAGTAAAAGAAATTGAAAAATCAATAGTAAAAGTGAAATTGGTCAGTAATGGATCATCTAAAATCCCTGCACGCTATCATCGTTGCAATTTTTTTGTGTATTGTATTCACAGATAATAGAATATAGGTAACCAATTGAGACATCAATCATCAATCAAGTGTTAGACCTGCTGAAATTCTGTCAACTGTCAACGATACAAGTATTCCAGTGGTATCGAAATTTAGGCAAGGCTGAAAAAGTGCCTACGAACTTTGGAGAGAATTTCGATTTTTTTTAAATGATTTGGAAATACCGGATGACTTTTAATGATTGAAAAAATTTTGTGGGTTGGCACTCCCGAATAATTGGTACGCCTAGTCTTTGTCATTTGTTAAAGAGTTGTCTGTTGATCGCTTTCTACGTTAAGATTCTTAGAAATAAATAATGACAATTTAATGTATTTTGACGTTTGAACTGTCATATTTGAGTTTGTTACTGAAGTTAATTTCAATCATTAAAAGTCACCCGGTATAAGAAGAAATAACACTTATAAGGCAAGCACAATACAGTGTGTCTCACTAAAAACCGTCTGATAGGTATTTCGTTACCTTTAGTTTAGGAGTAGAAATTTGAATCTTTGCGAGTTTTAATTTTCGGTTTTGAATAAAGTGCCATAGAAACTAAAGAACTTGTCAAAAACAAATGAAAAGAAAAATTATCCTTTATTCAACAAATTATACTGGAACAATGTGTGGAGTACTTTGTTGGTCCGGAATGAATGAGACGGTTCGATTGCGCGGATAGAGGTCGCCACAAATGCATGAACTATTGAAAATTACTGGAAATATCACAACGCCAATATCGCTTCAAAACGCGGTACAAGAGGTTAAAATTAGATTCTGAACTACTTCTTATAACAACCCCTAGCGATATCGTCAACACGGAGCAAGATATCTTAAACCGGCCTTTTTGAGAGATCATCTTAAGTGCGACACGCTGTATAGTGTTGACTGATGAAGTGATGACCATATCCTTTGGATAATCTTTTACTTGCACAAGTTTTTGCCTTATCAGTATCTACTGTCTGAAAGTGGTAATTGTTTAGATAAAACGTCAACATTTAAAAATTTTTGATCTTGACAACATGAATTATTGCGAAAACGTTAACAATAATCTGATGTTTATCTTGAAATGAAAATTTGTATTACAACAAAGTTTTATTATAAGTGTAATAATAAAACTATAATAGTTATTTATTATACGAGTTTTATAAGACACTATTTTGTCGCACGCGTTTTTTAGAGCACGAAGAGCGCAGAAATGCAGTGATCACGTAGCAACAACTCACTATGAGTCACTGCCAACATTAAAAATTTAAGTAAATGTTCCTGAAACGCGTATCGAAAAGAGCTCCTTTTCGAAACCCGTTTGAGTGTTATACTGACTGTGTTATAGGTGCAAAATAGAAAAAAAAAAATGTAATATGTAGATCATTTTCAAAAATATAATTTAAAAAAATGAAAATAGTGACATATTAAATAAATGGGAATTATGTTGCTCTGGTAATATAAACAAAACAAAAAATATTGTAACGAAAGCATCCACTCACTCGCAATTGCTTTCGTTAAAACGTCTCAGAAATAAGTAGGTACTCTCGCGAGCAAAACATTCTGGTCGTCAATTTCATTTCAAAATTTGGTTAGATTGTCACAAATTTAAAAAAAAATCCTGTCTGATAGTAATGCCTACGTCAACAAAATGTCAAAAAATGAGCAAAAAATGACAATTAATGTCATACAACATGATAATAGGTTATGAACTTATGAATTATGATATTTACGACCGTTTTACAATGGAGCATTTTCCATAGTGTCAAAGCATGATTTCGACGACCAGTTTTTTTTTGCTCGCGACAGTACATTAATTTTAACTGGTAATAGAACTCGTTAATAGCAACATTATATTTGAAAATATTTTTTTCCTAAACCTTGAAGTTACCCAATTAAAATTATTGAAAGATTTGGCACACATTTCGTTACCCGCCTATGGGATTTGTTTCTCCGATGCCGATACGCGAAGAACAAAAAACAAATGCAAGAAAACTTTCACTTGTTTTTTGCCAACTTAAGCACAGCAGCTAACTGCTGTGGAGGAGAAAAAAGACAATCATATGGTAGATATTAACTGACACCAACAATTCTAATAATTTAATAATAAATATTTTAATCAGAGTAATCCTAATCACTAATCATTACAATTAAATTACAAGAAGTGTTCAAAGGGACCGCCGTTATAATAATGTTTATTTGCCCAACAGTTCTGGAAGAACCAATTACAGAGCAAAAGTGACAAAAAATGACGTTAGTAACAACCATAATATTACATGAAACTAAATTAATGCTAAATGATATTCATCCTAACTGTTATTTACAAAATATTGTCATTACGATGGCGCCGATGAAACGATTTTTCCACTCTTTCCAGCATTCCTCTGTTATTGAGAATTATTGTGGTAGCATTTCCTACCTGTTCTCTTAAAACGTCAATGGTATCAATTGGGATCAAATATACCATCAAGTCCTTCATGTACCCCCTACTCCCACAAGAAGAAGTCGCAATGAAATTCTCTGGGCTCGAGAAGCACTCCCGCACGCTTCACAATACAACACAACATACGTATTCACTATTCGAAAATAAACGCGCTGTTTTCACAAAATTTTAGCTCAAATCACAGAATCAACACGTAAACACCTGCCTTTTGGTGTTTTTTTGTCTCATAATTGGCACTGACCGGATTTTTTAACTTGAGACGACATTAAAATAGTAGTTTTTTGTTCGACACTGTCAGAATTTGAGAATTTTCTCCTGTGTGAACAAATTTTGATAAATGTCACAACTTGTCAAAACGAAACACTCGTTTCACTCGCGTTTTAAACTGGCCCACTCATGCCAAAAAGCCCAATTTACACACGAACGAGTTGCTAACAACGTTTTTTTGACATTTCGTTTTGACAAGTTGTGACATTTATCAAAATACGTTCACACAGGAGAAAATTCTCAAATTCTGACATTGTCGAACAAAAAACATTTTTGGTTATGCCGGTTCTGTTTATGCTATTATTACAAAAATAAACCTTTGGTGGTAAATTTCAAATTTGCCAAATTTCATTGTTACCAACAGATTCAGCTTTTATACGAAGAAATTAAAATGACCGCTTCTTATACGATCTATCAGTTTGAAATAACATTTTCATTTTTCTAATTGGATGCGCGTTAGATACTTCAGCATTATGTCTACATTAACGATAAATTATTATTAGTGTAATTCATTGCAATATTAAGAAACTATAGTCCATTCAAAATTTAAAAAACCATTAACGCAACGCTGTCTAGTGTAAAATTTGAGGTTGAGTTTTTATTAAGTGTCTTGTTTTTCTGGACATGTTTATGTAAAAATAATAAGAATTAATAAATAAATGAAACGTGCTGAGCAATAATAAAACTATTTGAACGAAATTCAAAGCAACTGAATTTTATTTTGAATCAAATAAATTTATAGTTACCAACATAGTATGAAAAAATAACTACCTAGGGTTTTTTAAATTTTACCAACCTAATGTGGTGGTTTTTTGATTTTTTAATGGACTTTATTTAATTAAATAGTAGTAAAAATGGGAAGGTGAGTGACAACCAACTGACAGGTATTAATAAATCACAACTAGCCTCACATAAGATAACTTTTTTTTTGCTAAACTTTAATAGCCTCCCACTTGAAAACGATTGAAGTCTTGATATAATTGTGTTAAGATTTTTGTATCAGATAATTGTAGAGCATCCACTTTTACAAGCTCACGGTGATTTTAGAACATTATGTATAAATACATGGAAATCAATGCGCATTGCACAATATGTAAAAAAAAATTCCCACAAGAGTTGACTTAGTTTCACAATTTTTACTGCGTAAAATATCTGTTTAAGGTACTAGTGTGTCATGATTTCACTCTGACATTATGCAAATATCTGCACCGAAATAACCAGATCATAAGAGTGCACCTATGGCTCATGCGGTCAAATATTCCGTTCGTAAAAGAAAGAAAAGTCAAGAACTTTTTTTTATTCGGCCATTTGCAACATTGTAACCGATATGTCTTGTTGGTTTATTTGACAGCTATCTGACGTAACAACAGCGTCACAATTGTAGGTTATGAGAGTAAAAATCAACGGTAAAAATAAATTAAACTTGAAATACAGAACAATTATCTAAAAATTAACTAAAGGAAATGCTTCCCTCTCGAACAGATTCGCCAGCATGTTTAATTTAATTTGAAATGTCAAAAATTACTTGTCAATGATACGGCTGTCAGTGTCAAGCCGTCAACAATAGGAAGTTAGAAGTTACTCCAGTTGTACCATTTAAAAATAAAATTCAATATTATACCAACTCAAACAGCCTTTCATAATCACCTTGTATTTTGGAAGTTTGCATAACTTTCACAATAGCAACTCCCGTAAAAGGAGTTGCCTACGTAATTCGTATGAACGTACCGACATGTTCTTCAAAAAATTAAAACCTTATAATAATCATTGACGTTACGTAAATGTTGCCTTCATATCAAAAAAATACACATAAGTGTATAAAGGACGTGTCAGAAATAGCAATGTCAGAGGATTAAACAATGGGGAAAATAAAAAAAAATTAACAATAAAAAAAAACCGATAAGACAAGTTTTGAGTATATAAATTGAAAACGTAAACGGCAATTGAAACAAACAAGCAATGGAAGGTATCATGACTTTTCCATAAAGACTTCTCCAGATTAATTTTCGTTTTTTAGGCCATCTGATCGTGTTCCTCCTTTTTGTGTCATCAGTTTTTGCTGTTGGTAAGTTTTTTTTAACTGGAAATATCCTTGTAAAATCTGACCCTCTCTGCAGACCCTCTCTGTACGGGGGTACCTCCTGGTGAAATTTACCTCTTCCCTTACCCCGGTGACTGCACCAGATATTACGAATGCGAAGAGGGCATCCAAACAGCTAAAACCTGTCCCACTGGAGAATGGTTCAACGAAGCGTTGCAGTCTTGCGACCATCCCGACAGTTCTGGGTGTGTCGGTAATCACACCCTCTTTACCCTTACTCACCTTTTACCAAACACTCGATTTCAGCTCTAGTATGTCCCCCTGGTATCGTCGATTACTACCCCTACCCCGAGGACTGTACCCGATACATCGAGTGCTACAAAGGCGTCCTCGAGACCCACGACTGCCCAGCTGGATTATGGTTCAGCGCCACCGAGAAAAGATGCGTACTCGAGGAGCTTTCTGGATGCGGGGATTATTATACCAGTGTCGAACCCACCTGGACCACACCGACAGAAGCTTGCACAGGCGTTCTTCCCGGATTCACACTCCTGAAGCCGTACCCCGGAGACTGTAATAAATTCATCGAGTGTTATGGAGCAATGGAAAGCATCATGAGCTGCCCGCCGCATCTTTACTTCAACTACGATAGACAGATGTGTGACTGGCCCAGTTTGTCGGGATGCGATGGTAAAAATCATCCTTGATTTTGTAATCTTGTCAGGGAGGAACCAATTTTTTTAGACACCACAGGAAGTCCGGATCCGTCGAGTACTACTCCCATTGTACCCCCCACGACTCCCGCGGGTATCGACGATCCTCGCTGTGCCAACGGAAACAACGATTATTGGCCGGATGTGGATTGCACCAAGTTTATAGAGTGTTACCAAGGCTGGGGATATCTGATGGACTGTCCCAGCGGGCTCTACTTCAATCCAGATGACAAGAACTGTGAAGATCCGAGCCAATCAGGCTGTGGTCTGTTGGGTTCTTGACGGAAAAATGTTTAGTAAAACGTTTGTTGCAGGATACACCCCGCCTACGCCTAATCCTTGGACCACCACCAAGGATCCAGACTGGACTCCGGATCCAGACTGCCCTTGGCCTTCGAACGACCGCTATCTATTCCCATACCCTGGCGATTGTACCAAATTTTTGGAATGCGTTGTAGGAGAGAAAACCGTAGCAAATTGCCCAGATGGGCTCTGGTTCAATCCCACATTGTTGGTGTGTGATTATCCTTATCATTCAGGATGTATTTACCAATAAATTGTAATATCCACTGATTTCCTGTCCAAGGATAACGTAATCAATATTAATATACATCTAAACACTTATAATTTGGTGGCATTTTTTCAAGAGATTAAATCAACCTCTAATCCCATTCTTCAGAAAATCTTGATAAGAAAAAAATATAAATAAAGACCAATTTTTATGGAAACATCAGAAATATTAGTTCACAATCTTCACAATGCATGAAGGTAAAAGCTATTCCAAATATTTTTTAAAAATAATTTGTTTTTAGTTTCAGGGAAATTGTTGTTTGCAATAATACTGGTGATCGGAGCTGCCTCGGGTTAGTATTCTTAGATTTTTTTCCCAAAACGAAAAGATCCTTTTTCAGGCATTTCAGCAGCAGATCCTTTATGCGAAGGTCTTCCTCCCAACGAGATATTTGCCTTTCCCCACGAGACCAACTGTTCCCTCTATTACGAATGCACCGGGGGTAACAAGATCTTGATGGCATGTGCGAATGGATTATGGTTCAACAGTGACACCCAGTCTTGCGATTTTCCCGACGAGTCTGGATGCACAAGTAGAAGGGTCTATTAGTGTCAAATCAGGTCAATATGAGTGTACTTTTCAGACAAAGAATCCATCTGCACCAACGTCGTGATCGATTACTTCCCGCATCCCAGCGATTGTTCCAGATATATCGAGTGCTACCAAGGTAACTCCTACGAGATGTCTTGCCAGCCTGGATTGTGGTTCCATTCTGGGCTAAAGAAATGCGTAGCTCCTGACGAGTCAGACTGCAGTAAGACTTATTTTGACCACAACACGTTTGTAGTATTAACAAGTATGATCTAGTGGGATTCACTACACCACCATGGACGACTCCCCATCCAATTTGCTGGGGGGTACGTCCCAGCGAGACCGTGTTGAAACCATACGAGGGTGATTGCAGGAAGTACTGGCAATGTATTGGGGCTGACATGACCCTCCAAGACTGTCCCAACTATTTGCTCTTCGATGAAAGTCGGCAACTTTGTGATTTTCCCGAAACAGTCAACTGTGATGGTTCGTACATTTTGATTTACAAAACGGTCACAACACTCTTTGTTCTTTGTGTTTTCAGATACTACTCGGACACCAGATCCCTGGACAAGTAAGTCACATCTTAAAAACAACTTTTGGAAGTAACGTGAAGTATTCCAGCAAGGCCGCCTACTACCCGCAATCCTACCACTCCAGCCGACAACGATCCACGTTGTACCGGTCAAGGATTATCTTACTGGTCTCATCCGATTTATTGCAACAAGTACATAGAATGCTATAATGGAGGCAGCTACGAAATGAATTGTCCCGCCGGTTTGTACTTCAGCCAAGAGAAGAGACACTGCGTTAATCCTAGCGAGTCAGAGTGCGGAAGAACTGAGCCACCGACGCATGGTAAGATTACAAGACAACAAAAATGATGGGACCCAGGGGATTGATGGTTTTAGGTCCCACGAGCCAGAGACCCACTGATTGGACGCCGCATCCAGATTGTCCGTGGCCAGAAAGCGAGGGTAAATTGATGCCTTATCCAGGAGATTGCACCAAGTTCTACGAGTGTGCTGAAGGAAAGAAGGTCGCGATGAATTGTCCAGATGCGTTGTGGTTTAATCCATCGATATTGGAGTGCGATTATCCCTATCAGGCAGGCTGCCAGTGGGGATTCTTGGATTAATAAGCACAACAGTATCAACACAAATGTACACTTGATTGCTGTCTTGTAGTTTTTCAAATACCTATTAAAAGTTAAATCTATATAAAAATATAATTTTGATTTTGTCTCTTTACTTCCATGTTCCATAAAGAAATTAAAAAAGGAGACAGAAGTGAAAACTTCTAACACGCTCGTAAACAGACTGGCTAAATTTGTGAGGTTAGGTTTTGAGGTTGAAGTTTTATTTTAGCT
Source organism: Tenebrio molitor (assembly GCF_963966145.1). Classification (NCBI taxonomy): domain Eukaryota; kingdom Metazoa; phylum Arthropoda; class Insecta; order Coleoptera; family Tenebrionidae; genus Tenebrio; species Tenebrio molitor. Next base: position 46,935,778 of record NC_091046.1, read on the forward strand.
TTATTCTGACGATGGTTTACTGTATTGAAGAGAACACAGGTTTTCACCGGAAGCGGAAACACACAATCATTTGGAGATACCCTGTATTATGATAATTTGTCCATTTTCCGCTTCACAGTTGGCTACACAAATTTTTCCAACAGATGAATTGTTGAAGTCATATCATTGAGAATTATCTACTAAATCCTCATCCATCTGTGAACTTACAATATTTGTCGTGTAATTATCGGTTGTAATTCCACGAGAGCTCTGAAATGATCGATTTTTAACACGAAAGCTCTCCTAGGTAGCAACGAGGGTCACTTTGACAGGTGGAGGGAAATTATGTCAAAGTGACACGAGTCACTTTTATTATTTTAGCCATAGACCTTTACAAATAAGAATGTTCTTTGTCGCACAGTGACGTCACTGCGCGCCTCCTATGAGACAACAAAGATGGTGATAGCGACTGGATATTGAAATTCAGTATCCAATCGCTATCACCATCTTTGTTGTCTCACAGTGACGTCACTGTGCGACAAAGAAGATCCTTATTTGTAAAGGTCTATAGGATTGAAAACATCTGAGAAACCTACTTGACGAATTATCGAATTATCACTATAATCCAAGAAATAAAGCCTTACGATTGGTCGAAAACGATGACGAATGAAATAATCGTTTTTATGTAGGTATACACAATGAACAATAAAAATTTGGAAGTGACAAGTGACGCACAGTTGACTGTTTCTCGCTCGTTCCATTAAACTCGACTCCCGGGATCATAGATAATAATTAGTATCTATTTAGTTTATTTAACGAGTTCGTCTGTAAATTGGTCTTTTTTTGGCATGAGTGGAGCAGATTAAAACGCGAGTGAAACGAACGTTTTAAAGGCCCACGAGTGCCAAAAAAGGGCCAATTTACACACGAACGAGTTGAAACAACGGTTTTTTTTCGATGAGCCCCGTAAAGGCTCCAAATCGCTCCAAATCTTTAAAATTAGCTTGACGTTTCGTTTTGACAAGTTGTGACATTTATCAAAATCCGTTCACACAGGAGAAAATTCTCAAATTCTGACATTGTCCAACAAATAATAGTTTTGGGTCGGTTCTGTTTAGGTATGCTATTATTACAAAAATAAACCTTTGGTGGTAAATTTCAAATTTGCCAAATTTCATTGTTACCAAGAGATTCGGCTTTTATACGAAGAAATTAAAATGACCGCTTCTTGTATTATACGATTTATCAGTTTTAAATAACATTTTCATTTTTCTAATTGGATACGCGTTAGATACTTCAGAATTATGTCTGCATTAATGGATAAATTATTAGGGTAATTCATTGCAATATTAAGAAACTATAGTCCATTCAAAAATTAAAAAAACCATCAACGTCGCATTTTCCTCGAAAATTACTATCGGCAACGCTGTCTAGTGTAAAATTTGGTGAGATTGTAATTTTGAAGTTGAGTGTGTTGCTTTTCTGGACATGTTTATGTAAAAATAATAAGAATTAATTAATAAATGAAACGTGCTGAGCAATAATAAAACAATTTGAACGAAATTCAAAGTAACTGAATTTTATTTTGAATCAAATAAATGTTATAATTTATAGTTACCAACATAGTATGAAAAAATAACTACCTAGGGTTTTTTAAATTTTACCAACCTAATGTGGTGGTTTTTTAATTTTTTAATGGACTTTATTCAATTAAATAATAGCAAAAATGAGAAGGTGAGCGACAACCAACTGACAGGTATTAATAAATCACAACTAGCCTCACATAAGGTAACTTTTTTTTTACTAAACTTTAATAACCTCCCACTTGAAAACGATTGAAGTCTTGATATAATTGTATTAAGATTTTTGTATCAGATAATTGTAGAGCATCCGCTTTTACAAGCTCACGGTGATTTTGGAACATTATATAGGTATACCTAAATATATGAAAGTCAATGCGCATTGCACAATATGTAAATTTTTTTTCCACAAAAGTTGACTTAGTTTTACTATTTTTAGTGCGTAAAATATCTGTTTATGGTACTTGTAGGTTATGAGAGTAAAAATTAACGGTAAAAAGAAACTTGAAACACAGAATAATTACCTAAAAATTAACTAAAGGAAATGCACCCCCATTTTGCTCTAAACATAAATTTACTCTTCTTTTTACGCTCTCGTACAGATTCACCAGCATGTTTTATTTAATTTGAAATGTCAAATATTACTTGTCAATGATACGGCTGTCAGTGTCAACAACCGGAAGTTGCTCCAGTTGTACCATTTAAAAATAAAATTCAATATTATCAACTCAAACGGCCTTTCTTGATCACCTTGTATTTTGGAAGTTTGCATAACTTTCACAGTAGCAACTTCCGTAAAAGGAATTGCCTACGTAATTCGCATGCCCGTACCGACATGTTCTTCAAAAAATTAAAACCTTATAATAATCATTGACGTTACGTAAATGTTGCCTTCATATCAAAAAAATACACATAAGTGTATAAAGGACGTGTCAGAAATAGATATCAGAGAATTAAAGGCCCATACACAATGGCGTTAACGTTACGTCGATGTTAAAACGTTAATGTTAACGTTAGATCTAGAAATTCCAAATTACTCGTATTTCATTGTGGACCGTTCACAATGACGTTATGATGAAAATTAATGTTGCATGATATTGTTAGCGTTAATGTTAGTTCTAGAAATGTTCTGAATTCTTAACGTTACATTCTAACATTAGCCAACGGAAATACTTTATAAAAAGTACTGAAATACATGTAATTAGATCTAACGTTAACATTAACGTTTTAACATCGACGTAACTTTAACGCCATTGTGAAAGGGCTGTAAACGATGGAGAAAATAAAAAAAAAAATTAACAATAAAAAAAAACCGATAAGACAAGTTTTGAGTATATAAATTGAAAACGTAAACGGCAATTGAAACAAACAAGCAATGGAAGGTATCATGCCTTTTCCATAAAGACTTCTCCAGATTAATTTTCGTTTTTTAGGCCATCTGATCGTGTTCCTCCTTTTTGTGTCATCAGCTTTTGCTGTTGGTAAGTTTTTTTCTTAAATCCTTGTAAAATCTGACGTTTCCTTGCAGATCCTCTCTGTACGGGGGTACCTCCTGATGAAATTTACCTCTTCCCTTACCCCGGTGACTGCACCAGATATTACGAATGCGAAGAGGGCGTCCAAACAGCTAAAACCTGTCCCACTGGAGAATGGTTCAACGAAGCGTTGCAGTCTTGCGACCATCCCGACAGTTCTGGGTGTGTCGGTAATCACACCCCTTTTACCCTTACTCACCTCTTACCAAACACTCGATTTCAGCTCTAGTATGTCCCCCTAATATCGTCGATTACTACCCCTACCCCGAGCACTGTACCCGATACATCGAGTGCTACAAAGGCGTCCTCGAGACCCACGACTGCCCAGCTGGATTATGGTTCAGCTCCACCGAGAAAAGATGCGTACTCGAGGCGCTTTCCGGATGCGGGGAGTACTCTTCCAGTGTGGAACCCACCTGGACCACACCGACAGACGCTTGCACAGGCGTGCTTCCCGGATACACGCTCCTGAAGCCGTACCCCGGAGACTGTAATAAATTCATCGAGTGTTATGGAGCAATGGAAAGCATCATGAGCTGCCCGCCGCATCTTTACTTCAACTACGAGAGACAGATGTGTGATTGGCCCAGTTTGTCGGGATGCGATGGTAAAATCATCCTTGATTTTATAATCTTGTCAGGGAGGAACCATTTTTTTTAGACACCACAGGAAGTCCGGATCCGTCGAGTACCTACTACTCCCATTGTACCCCCCACGACACCCGCCGGTATCGACGATCCTCGTTGTGCCAACGGAAACAACGATTATTGGCCGGATGTGGATTGCACCAAGTTTATAGAGTGTTACCAAGGCTGGGGATATCTGATGAACTGTCCCAGCGGGCTCTACTTCAATCCAGATGACAAGAACTGTGAAGATCCGAGCCAATCAGGCTGTGGTCTGTTGGGTTCTTGACGGAAAAGGGTTTAGTAAAACGTTTGTTGCAGGATACACCCCGCCTACGCCTAATCCTTGGACCACCACCAAGGATCCAGACTGGACTCCGGATCCAGACTGTCCTTGGCCTTCGAACGACCGCTATCTATTCCCATACTCTGGCGATTGTACCAAGTTTTTGGAATGCGTTGTAGGAGAGAAAACCGTAGCGAATTGCCCAGATGGGCTCTGGTTCAATCCCACATTGTTAGTGTGTGATTATCCTTATCACTCAGGATGTATTTACCAATAAATTGTAATTAATATCCACTGATTTCCTGTCTAAGGATATCGTAATCAATATTAATATACATCTAAACACTTATAATTTGGTGGCATTTTTTCAAGAGATTAAATCAACCTCTAATCCCATTCCTCAGAAAATCTTGATAAGAAAAAAATATAAATAAAGACCCATTTTTATGGAAACATCAGAAATATTAGTTCACGATCTTCACAATGAATGAAGGTAAAAGCTATTCCAAATATTTTTTTAAAATAATTTGTTTTTAGTTTCAGGGAAATTGTTGTTTGCAATAATACTGGTGGTCGGAGCTGCGTCGGGTTAGTATTCTTAGATTTTTTTCCCAAAACGAAAAGATCCTTTTTCAGGCATTTCAGCAGCAGATCCTTTATGCGAAGGTCTTCCTCCCAACGAGATATTTGCCTTTCCCCACGAGACCAACTGTTCCCTCTATTACGAATGCTACGGGGGTAACAAGATCTTGATGGCATGTGCGAATGGATTATGGTTCAACAGTGACACCCAGTCTTGCGATTTTCCCGACGAGTCTGGATGCACAAGTAGAAGGGTCGATTAGTGTCAAATCAGGTGAATCTGAGTGTACTTTTCAGACAAAGAATCCATCTGCACCAACGTCGTGATCGATTACTTCCCGCATCCTAGCGATTGTTCCAGATATATCGAGTGCTACCAAGGTAACTCCTACGAGATGTCTTGCCAGCCTGGATTGTGGTTCCATTCTGGGCTAAAGAAATGCGTAGCTCCTGAAGAGTCAGACTGCAGTAAGACTTATTTTGACCACAACACGTTTGTAGTATTAACAAGTATGATCTAGTGGGATTCACTACACCACCATGGACGACTCCCCATCCAATTTGCTGGGGGGTACGTCCCAGCGAGACCGTGTTGAAACCATACGAGGGTGATTGCAGGAAGTACTGGCAATGTATTGGGGCTGACATGACCCTCCAAGACTGTCCCAACCATTTGCTCTTCGATGAAAGTCGGCAACTTTGTGATTTTCCCGAAACAGTCAACTGTGATGGTTCGTACATTTTGATTTACAAAACTGTCACAACACTCTTTGTTCTTTGTGTTTTCAGATACTACTCGGACACCAGATCCCTGGACAAGTAAGTCACATCTTAAAAAAAAACTCTTGGAAGTAACGTGAAGTATTCCAGCAAGGCCGCCTACTACCCGCAATCCTACCACTCCAGCCGACAACGATCCACGTTGCATCGGTCAAGGATTATCTTACTGGTCTCATCCGATTTATTGCAACAAGTATATAGAATGCTATAATGGAGGGAGCTACGAAATGAATTGTCCCGGCGGTTTGTACTTCAGCCAAGAGAAGAGACGCTGCGTTAATCGTAGCGAGTCAGAGTGCGGAAGACCTAAGCCACCGACGCATGGTAAGATTACAAGACAACAAAAATGATGGGACCCAGGGGATTGATGGTTTTAGGTCCCACGAGCCAGAGACCCACTGATTGGACGTCGCATCCAGATTGTCCGTGGCCAGAAAGCGAGGGTAAATTGATGCCTTATCCAGGAGATTGCACCAAGTTCTACGAGTGTGCTGAAGGAAAGAAGGTCGCGATGAATTGTCCAGATGCGTTGTGGTTTAATCCATCGATATTGGAGTGCGATTATCCCTATCAGGCAGGCTGCCAGTGGGGATTCTTGGATTAATAAGCACAACAGTATCAACACAAATGTACACTTGATTGCTGTCTTGTAGTTTTTCAAATATTAAAAGTTAAATCTATATAAAAATATAATTTTGATTTTGTCTCTTTACTTCCATGTTCCATAAAGAAATTAAAAAAGGAGACAGAAGTGAAAACTTCTAACACGCTCGTAAACAGACTGGCTAAATTTGTGAGGTTAGGTTTTGAGGTTGAAGTTTTATTTTAGCTTTATTCTGACGATGGTTTACTGTATTGAAGAGAACACAGGTTTTCACCGGAAGCGGAAACACACAATCATTTGGAGATACCCTGTATTATGATAATTTGTCCATTTTCCGCTTCACAGTTGGCTACACAAATTTTTCCAACAGATGAATTGTTGAAGTCATATCATTGAGAATTATCTACTAAATCCTCATCCATCTGTGAACTTACAATATTTGTCGTGTAATTATCGGTTGTAATTCCACGAGAGCTCTGAAATGATCGATTTTTAACACGAAAGCTCTCCTAGGTAGCAACGAGGGTCACTTTGACAGGTGGAGGGAAATTATGTCAAAGTGACACGAGTCACTTTTATTATTTTAGCCATAGACCTTTACAAATAAGAATGTTCTTTGTCGCACAGTGACGTCACTGCGCGCCTCCTATGAGACAACAAAGATGGTGATAGCGACTGGATATTGAAATTCAGTATCCAATCGCTATCACCATCTTTGTTGTCTCACAGTGACGTCACTGTGCGACAAAGAAGATCCTTATTTGTAAAGGTCTATAGGATTGAAAACATCTGAGAAACCTATAGTTGACTCAAGTTGCAAAAAACCACTTGCCATTTGCAACAGCATTTTTTTTATATTTTTGAACCAAATAAAGGCACAAAGCGACCAGAAAATCATAGTTTGGATTGAATATTTTCCATATAAGTACAATTTTAAAGTAATTTCAATTGACTGATGCCATAAAAGTGCTGTTGCAAATGCAAAGTGGTTTTTTGCAACTTGAGTCAGCTTTACTTGACGAATTATCGAATTATCACTATAATCAAAAAAATAAAGCCTTACGATTGGTCGAAAACGATGACGAATGAAATAATCGTTTTTATGTAGGTATACACAATGAACAATAAAAATTTGGAAGTGACAAGTGACGCACAGTTGACTGTTTCTCGCTCGTTCCATTAAACTCGACTCCCGGGATCATAGTTAATAATTAGTATCTATTTAGTTTATTTAACGAGTTCGTCTGTAAATTGGTCTTTTTTTGGCATGAGTGGAGCAGTTTAAAACGCGAGTGAAACGAACGTTTTAAAGGCACACGAGTGCCAAAAAAGGCCCAATTTACACACGAACGAGTTGAATACAACGTTTTTTTTTGTTCGACGAGCCCCTTAAAGGCTCCAAATCACTTAAAATCTTTAAAATTAGCTTGACGTTTCGTTTTGACAAATTGTAACATTTATCAAAATCCGTTCACACAGGAGAAAATTCTCAAATTCTGACATTGTCGAACAAAAATAGTTATTTTCATATAAGTAGCGCTGTCAAATCACTTTTCAGGTATGAGGCCGAAATTTGAAGCACTAGGCATCAGCCAAGTCCTGCAAAACAGGCCGAATACCTGAAAACTGACAGCGCACGATTTTAGCGTGATGCGAACGATTTTAGCGTGATGCGCCTAAAGAAGTTTTCACTTAAAAAAAAGCGATTCTGGTCATACTATTCTGAAAACGCAAAGGAAACGTGACTTTTCACATGATTGTACGTGTCTGTGTTTGTTCCTGTGTTCGAGTCCCCGCCTGTAATTTTTGTTTGTTCGCGATATCTTTTGCAAAAATGCGTCGAGTTGAACTGTTTTTCAAAACAACAACATGTTGTCTAATAATAAGTATCAACTACGAACTTCCAGACAAATTTCGCTCCCAGTTTTCATGTTAAAATGATTTTCAAGAATTGTTTTGATACGTGCAGGTACTTCAAGAAATTTTTAATAAACAACCGACCACTGGAAATTCGGTTGATATCTTTAGATACAGATTGAATAAATCTAATCGATCACTCGGCATTACTGTTTAATCTCATTCGTTTTCGTGTCATTATTATGAACACCTGAATGACAAATATTAAGCCTTGACAATGATAACAATAAATCAATTGACATTTAGGTATTAAAAAAATTAAGATCTCATCTTATATAAGCAGTATTATTAAGATTTACTCTCAGTTTAGTGTAAGAGCAACAAATATGAAAGGTATGGTATTTATATTTACATAATATGTAGAATAAATAAAAACAACATAATCTACATTGCAGACCTTTCCCTATTCTTTTTAATTGCTTTCGTAACTATTCCGGCCAAAAGTGATGGTACGTTTTCTTGTATCAATTGATATGTACCTCGACTATGATAATATCATTTTAGATCCTCTTTGTGCCGGCCTTCCACATGACGAAGAAGTAGTTTTTGCATCACCGCTGGATTGTACCCAATATTACAAATGTTTCAATGGAGTATTCTCAATTGAAAAATGTCCAGAGGGATTATATTTCAGCGAATACAATGAACGTTGCGTATCGGCAGAATATGCAGAATGCCAAGGTGGTTCTGGAACACCAAGTGATTCTTCGAGTACTCTTCCTGGTAAGTAAATCCTTTTTGTTAATTTGGATTCATTTGTGGATCTTCAGATACAACAACAGAAACATCAACAATGGAAACAACAACAGCGGAACCAACAACAACAACACCGGAACCAACAACAACACCGGAACCAACAACAACACCGGAACCAACAACAACACTGGAACCAAGTACAACAACACTGGAACCAAGTACAACAACACCGGAACCAACAACAACAACATCAACAACGGAAACCACAGCAGGGACGACACCAGGTACTGATATACTTAAGTTTTTGTTATTTCCTTGATGAGAGTATTTCCAGATCCAAATGTGGATCCGAGATGTATTGACGGCAACACAGCATATTGGCCCCATCCGAGTGACTGCAGCAAGTACATAGAATGTTATCAAGGGGATTCGTACGAAATGGCTTGTCCCGCCAATACATACTTCTCTGAAGGACACAAGAAATGTACGAGCGCTGGCGAGTCAGAATGTTGCAAAAACGATACATCACAGTGTAAATACTTTGTACACTTTTAAATAAAAACAAGAAACTATGATTTAATAAACTTTTTTTCAAAAATAAATTGTTTATATTGAGGAATTATTAAAGTGAAGAGTTTTCTGATTTTTTTAGGTACTTCTCGACTTCAGTGATAACGTTGATGATAATACAGGGTGTTTTTGAAATTCGTGTACAAATTTTAACCACGAGCTACTGGCTTCATGTAGAACTCGGAAAAAATATTTAAAAAATTCTATGGCAAAAAATAAAATGACATTTATTTTTTGAGCTGCATTTTTTTTTTAATTGCTTTTAGTCTTTTACGTTGTCCCACAACCACGTAGGTAAAATTTCGGCACATTTTAAAAAAAATAAAATATGATATACAGGGTGTATTTTTAAAATGTGCCGAAATTTTACCTACGAGGTTTTATTTTTTGACAGAATTGTTTAAATATTTTTTCCGAATTCTACATGAAGCCAATAGCTTGTGATTAAAATTTGTACACGCATTTCAAAAACACCCTGTACAAGGGTGATTAAATAATTTGATTGGTCTGTTAACATCGCTTTTATTTGATTAACATTCTGCATTTGTCACACAACATTCAGACTCCTCAGAATTGACACATTCCTTTAGACTATCGGAGAAATATAAGCCTGGAGGACACGCCATTTCGTAAGAATCTCCCTCGTAGCATTCAATGTATTTGTTACAAAAGACAGGATGGGACCAATAATCAGTGTTACCATCTACGCATCGGGGATCGGGACCAACTTGAACGTTAACGTGTTAAAAATTCATTATCATCTACTTAAAAAAAAAATCATACTTGCCGGAGTTGTGGGCGCTGAAAATAATCAACAATAAATAATCGAAGAGATCTGTTACAAAAGCTGTACTTACTAAGGGTGGTGGTAGGCCCTGGAGGTGTAGTTGTATGTGAAACTAAAATTATTTTTACTAGTTTTGGACAAACATTTGATCAGAGCAATTTACCGCAAAAGTCCCCAGGATAATCGCAGTTCTCGATTTCTGGATGCCACCAGAGCCCATCGGGACATTGCAACATAGTTCCTTCTCCGTTGTAACATTCTATATATTTATCACATTGGCCTGCCACAGGAAGGTATACTATTTCTCCTGGATTTGCACCGTCACATTCTCCTGGTTTGGTGGTCACGTTGTTAAAATAAAAAAACTGTTGGCTGTCACAACTTACCTTCCCTTTTGTCTCTGACGTGGAAATTTGAATTTGTGGCTGTAACGACTAAAAAGAAGTAGATTTAGCACGAGTATTGACCGACTGTTACTTACTTGAAGCAGTGATCAAGAAAAATGCTAAAGTTGCGATTTGATTCATCATTTTCAGATTTCCAATTGAATAATAGAACTTGTACCTGCTGAAGATAGTTTATATAAGAAGAGCTTTAGAAATTTGAATACAATCTTAATCCCAATGTTATCATCTAGGTACAATTCCGTGTAGGAATTTAAGTAAGAAATATTTTTTGATAAGTTACTAAATGAAGCAAGGTACTAGACTGATATTGTAGGCATCGTCTGAGATTTAAAATCCTTGATATCTCATTGAGATCAGTTGAAGATAAAAGAAGATGTGGAATTTCCAATATTTTTAAGAAAAATTACTTTGGCAAACCTGATTGGGGCACAAAACGTCATTTTGACATTTTATGTATTGATAAATTGTGTCAAATAGGCGAGTACGCCTAGTATCCGTTCACGATTGTTTCAGTCTATGAAAATCTGACATTTTAGTTGGCAATATTGTGTTTTGGCATAATAAATCTATTTTAGGTTATAATTGAATTACACTGAATCAATTACAGCCCCTTCACAATGGCGTTAACGTTACGTCGATGTTAAAACGTTAATGTTAACGTTAGATCTAATTACATGTATTTCAGTACTTTTTATAAATTATTTCCGTTGGCTAATGTTAGAATGTAACGTTAAGAATCCAGAACATTTCTAGAACTAACGTTAACGCTAACAATATCATGCAACATTAATTTTCATCATAACGTCATTGTGAACGGTCCACAATGAAATACATGTAATTTTGAATTTCTAGATTTAACGTTAACATTAACGTTTTAACATCGACGTAACGTTAACGCCATTGTGTATGGGCCTTTAGGGAATTGACAACAACACGAGTATTTAATAACGAAACGTCATATGACAGGACCTGATGCCAATCTAACAAAAAAATATCGTGGCCTCCTGCGTGTTTAAAACAATCGTGAACGGCATATATGTTTATGTCCACGATCACATTAAAAAGAATTGCTAGCAGATTAACCAACAATAGTATTACCAACCTATGAAAAAAGGGTACATTTATTTATAATCACCCGGGATTATTAGTATGTACCGGGTGATCAAGAAGGATAGTTTGAGTTGGCAATAAAATTTAAAACATTTTTTATTCGGCTATTTGCAACACTGTACACTTCGTTTTTTAAACGGTACTGTCAAAATGTTTGCAAGTTGCCACACTGCGCCGTTTTGAGACTAGTCCTGATTTTTACGTGCAAAAATTTGAAATTTCAAATTTGAAGTTAAGTTTAATAAATTTTTGACTTTTTCATTTTGTTTCGCCTTCTTTCATTCAAAGCATTACTTACACGAAATGGCTGAACAAGAGGAAGATATGAAACGTAAAAGACGGCCAGAAACAAGCATTATTGTTTGGAAATAAGAGAATTATAGTGGAAATAATGTAAGAAGTCTCGCGGCAAAAATGCGAACTAATGAATGTTTCTATGGTAAGGACTTCAGGAGCAAACCGTGGAAAGTACATTCAAAACAATAAATCTTCATTTAGGACGTTGTCATTCATTTGAACAATTCACACTAAATTTTCATTTTTGCAGGATACCGTAAAGGTAAGAAACTTTAAAAATTTAATGTTCAACATAGACATTATTTAATGTGCAAAAAAAAATAGCCACACAATTTACTATAAAATTAAAATGTTTGTTTTTAGTCTAGTTACAGGTTACAGAAATATTAGCGCCGCTGTCAAATTTTACATGGGACTTCTTACATTATTTTTACTAAGTAGGTATAACTCGTGTATAACTCCATTAACATAACCAAACTTTTCTTGTTGACGTTTTTATAACTATAGTGAAATTTTTTTAATAAACAATTGTCAATGTCAAAATTAAGTAAAAAACCACTCTGTACCACCCCAAAATGTGCACATATGGGCCAGCTGTATAACAATTTGACACCAAATCATAGTTAAGATTATGTTCATTGCACTTCCCGGACCTGTTTTCCGCGAATTCATTTTCAAAACAAATTTAATGAGAAATCAGCGGAAATATTTTTCGAATTTGAAAAAAATCTCGCTCGTAAGGGCACAGGCTCAGTTAGATTAAAAAAATGTTGACACTCAGTGTGACTAATCGTATTATCATGAAAATCACTGTTTGGCTCGTACTATTGCGGGCAAAAAAAGTGGGACATCAAATTTCTGTCAGTTTTGAAAAATTCGATGTATAATCTATTCATTTTGATTGTGACCACTCCCTAGTAACTTTTCAGTTGCTAGGTTATTGATAGGGAATTTGAGATAACACTAAATCCAGTCGCAGTTGGCAACTCTCGGAGGTGCCATTTTGACAGAAACGTCACGCTCATAGAAGACAGAACGGAAAACGACTTGCGCAAACGTTTTTCGACGTACACTGTGCGCATATCTATAAAATTGAGTTTTGGTACAAAATTTTAGAATTCAAAAAGAAAATGCCACGTTGTCTTCTCAAAGTTGGGACCAAACGGTTAATATTGACTTGTTTCGAGACATTTATTGAAGCCAACGGGAAAACAAAGACGAACATCACCAATAAAGTTAACTCTATTTGTGCTTTTTTGTTGTACATTTTGACTAGTAAGTGTTGTAGTTTGATACCTTCTGCCTTTTCATCCCCTGTAAAGTGTAAATAATTTTTTTGAACTTTCTGTCTGATTAGTTTTTATCTGAAAATATGTATTTGTATTAATCAATGCTAATTGAAAGTTCTGATTACCTTTATACCAGGCATTTTTCGCGACAGACGTTTTTAGTTTCTCCTACTTCAAATATTGATTTCCGTTATTAATATTGATAAATACATTAAAATCATTGCTTTACTACAATGGTCAAGTTTTGACAATTCTGACATTTTCACATCATGTTCACACCACACAAATATTTAGTGTAAAACGTATGCAGCACACAGCTAAACAGCGCCTACTATGTTTTTCGTTGTGGTCACAATCAAAGTGAATAGATAATAGTTCAAGCTTTATTGTCATTTTTTTGACACTATTCCAGCTGACAGTTTAAAAATTTATTTTATACTCCTATTTTCCTTTTCGAAATGCCTTCTTCTTTTGATAAAGGTAGAGTTTGATTGGAACTTTGCATTAAATAAATATTCACTACGTGCTTACTTACAATCATTCCCTACAACCTACAATACTTAATGACATCGTCAATCAATTGAAAGTAGGGTTAGAATCAGGTAAGGGTTATTTCACATTAAAAGTCAAGACAATGACGTTGATGTCCCACTTTTTTTGCCCGCAATAGTACCAACATGATAACGTTTTGACAATTGTTTATTAAAAAATTTCAATTATAGTTTTTTTTGTACAGACAACTAAAAGGGCATGTCACCAATAGGTACACTCCAAAAAAAAGTCAAAAATTTGACACTGACAGTGCGGGAGTTTAGTAAACGGACAGTAGGTTTTGTTGGTTTATTTCACAGATATAGGACATAACATAACAGCGCCAAAATGGTGGTTATGAAAGTAAAAAATAAAAAGTAAAAAGAAATTAAACGTGAAATACAGAACAATTATCTAAAAATTAACTAGAGGAAATGGTCGAAGTGGCCCCCCATTTTGCTCTAAACATAAATTAAATCTTTTTAGGCTCTCCAACAAATAATTTGAAATGTCAAATGTTATTTGTCAATAATGCGGCTATCAGTCCCAAGCACTGATATCTATGGTGTACCATATCTATGGTGTACCATAGAGATCAGTGATCCCAAGCCGTCAACAATCAGAAGTAACTCCAGTTGTACCCTTTAAAAATAAAATTCAGTATTACCAACGCAAACAGTCCTTCTTGATCACCTGGTGCAGTTGGGAGCAAAGAATACTACAGTATGTTACTATACACAGTTACACGCAGTACAAGAGTGAAAGAGTGAAGAGTAGATGCACAATATAAATTTACATATTTGCGTTTCATTTTTTACTCCAAGAGTATCTGGATTTATTAATTATTACATTGCTCGTGATTAAATATGTAATTTAATTTGACTGTTAATATCGCCTTTATTTGATTAATTTCGTGAACATCCTGCATTTGCCAAACAACATTCAGACTCCCCAGAACTGACACATTTCTTTTGACCCTCGGAAAAATATAAACCTGCAGGACACACCATTTCGTAAGAATTTCCCTGGTAGCATTCAATGTACTTGTTACAAGAGGCAGGATGAGGCCAATATGATGTGTTGCCGTCTGTGCATCGCGGATCGGGACCAACTTTAACGTTCGCTTGTTAAAAAATTCATCATTATCTATTATTTAAAAAAGTTTCGTACCTGCCGGAGTTGTGGGGGCTGAAAATAATTAACAATAAATAATCGAAGACATTCTTTACAAAAACTGTACTTACTAGGGTTGGTGGTAGGCACTGTTGGCGCAGTTGTATTTGAAGCTAAAATAATATTTACTAGTTTTCAACAAACATTCGATTGGAGTAACTTACCGGTAGACCAAGAGCAGTAGTCTCCTGGATAATCGCAAATTTTGAGGTCTTGGTGCCACCAGAGTCCATCGGTACACTGACCTTCATATTTGGTTCCGCCCCAACACTCGATAAATTTGGTGCAGTCACCCTCTACGGGAAAATATACGATATACCCAGGTCCAGGATAAGGACACTGAGGATCCGGCGTCCATGAAGTATCTGCAGTTTTAAATTAACACCGCGAACAAACAAGAAATTAAAATATTTATACCAGCAAGTCCACTTGTCACCATGGAATCTATGTCACCGTGGGCAGCTGAAATAAATGCACTATAATAATTGTAAACGATGCTTTAAAAGTATTCGTATTACTTACCAGAAAAAAGAATACAGCTTATAATAGCCAATATCATGATTGTTATTTATGTTTTGAAGTCTTGGGACAGAATAGTAAAATTTACACAAAAAATGTGTTTATATAGTGAAGACATGTTTATTGTTTATAATGTAAAAGAATCATCTCAAATTTAATCTTCTATGTAATTAAATTATATAGGTTGTATTAGAAATAGCAAAAGATTACGATGATATATTATCTAAAATCTTGTTTATATTTCACGATTGACAGTATAATCCGATAAAAATATTCCATGACTGAGAAAAGAGGAACTAATTCTATAAAAATTGTAACGGGTGCTTGAAATATGCAATACGATCTACAAAACATAACAAAGTGCCAAATGAGATAAACGGCAGGATCATCGTTTACGGTTTAAATACATGATAAACAGGGTGTATTTTTAAAATGTGCGGAAATTTTACCTACGAGGTTGTGGGACAACGTAGAAGACTAAAAGCAATTCGAAAAAATTGTAGCTCAAAAAATAAATGTCATTTTATTTTTTGACATAGAATTTTTAAAATATTTTTTCCGAGTTCTACATGAAGCCAGTAGCTCGTGGTTAAAATTTGGTCACGCATTTCAATAACACCCTGTATAAAAAAAAATTGGGTCAAATTTGTCAAAGTTATGACGTCGTTAATATTTTTTCAAAATGAGAAGCTCCGATTCCGATTAGATTATTTGATAAAGCTTTTTTTTCTGGATTATAAAACTCTAGTTTAAGTAGGGGTTACATAAAAAAAAAATTTGCAAAGTAATAAAGAATGAAACAAACTTGATTTGCGTTTTATTAATTGTGTCCGTTATTTTATCATAACCCTGTATAATTTGATGTAGGACATACAGTTACTGCGGTTGCAAAAAAACGGGAAACGAAAATTTCCCTAATGTAAATTTGGTTTTGTCCATTTGTCAATTGATTGTGTACTTGACAATATTTTTTAAAATGCCATTGAATTTTGACATTAATTCTAACCTATCTCTCGTAAGAAAATTTCACACTATGGAAACATTGTAAAAATGTGTCCATTTTATTCTGACAGTTCCCGTTTTTTTTGGAGCCAACTGTACCTGCATAAATAAAAAGGCATCCATATGCGTGTAATATTTTATTTTACCGTAAGTGTATCTCGACATTGCTAACATTGTGTACTAGTTTGACAACAATCGGACAGCGCAGCATTAACGCATGTTTTGTGACTATCGGAAAAATATAGTCCCGGAGCACAGGCCATCTCGTAGGAATTCCCCTCGTGGCATTCTATGTAGCGGTTACAGCTTGTAGGGTGGGGAAAATAATTTGTAGTGTGGTCGATACATCTTGGATCTGGTCTAGCTAAAAAATAATTAACTGATTTAAGGCAGTTCTGGTAGTTTAATAAAAATGTTTACAGCCATCGCAGTAATCTCCTGGATAATCGCAATTTTCGATGGCTGGATGCCACCAAAGTCCATCAGAACACTGATTTTCATATTTGGTTCCATCCCAACACTCGATCCATTTGGTGCAGTCACCCGGTACAGGCAAATATATGACTTCCCCAGGTCTAGGATAAGGACACTCAGGATCCGGAGTCCATGAAGTAGCTGCAGTTTTAAATTAACACCGCGAACAGACAAGAAATTAAAATATTTATATGTACCTGCAAGTCCACTTGTCACCATGGAATCTAAATCACCGTAGGCAGCTGAAATAAAATAATGCAGTATAATAATTGTAAACGAATCTTTAAAAGTGTTCGTAAGTTTGTATTACTTACCAGAAAAAAGAATGCAGCTGATAATAGCAAGTATCATGATTATTATTTATGTTTTGAAGTCTTGGGACAGAATACTAAAATTTACACAAAAAATGTGTTTATATAGTGAAGAGTAAAAGAATTAATTTCAGATTTAATCTTTTATATACTTAATCAAATTAGGTAAGTTATATTAAAAACTGCAAAAGATTACGATAATATTTTATCTTAAATCTGATTTATAATTCATGATTGACAATAATAATCCGATAAAAATATTCTGACCATGAAAAGAGGAATTAATTCTTTAAAAATTGTAACAGGTGCTTGAAATATACAATTTGATCAAAATCAAAATGTGCATAATATTCTACGGGGTGATCAAGAAGAACTGTTTGAGTTGCCAATACAATTGCCAGAGAACGGGAACTGTCAAAACAAAAGTGACACATTTTTACAATTTTTCCATAGTGTGAAACCTTCTTACGAGAGATAGGTTAGAATTAACGTCAAAATTCAATAACATTTTTTAAAATTATTTGATAGGTAGGTATTGTCAAGTTGACAAATGGACAAAATCAAATTTACATTAGGAAAATTTTCGTTTCCCGATTTTTTTGCAACCAACTGTATGTTTTTTTACCCCTAATAGAAATATTGACTAAAATCATAAATCACACCAACAAAGAAACAGTTTACAATCTCCTTACAGGTAAGAAACCGGTTATTTTTGCCCGTTGGGTGTCACTAAATATTTGGCTGAGGTTATTTAACATCACACCATTAATTACCGGATGGGGTGCTTTAAGATCTGTTTCTTTGTTGGTGTGATTTATGATTTTAGCCGATATTTCTATTCGGGGTAAAAATATTATACACCAGATCATAGTTGAAGTTACGTTCACTTCACTTACGGTACATTTCTTCCGTGAATTCATTTTCACAACAAATTTAATGAGAAATCTTTTTCAAATGCGCTCGTCAGGGCGCAGGCTCAGTTACATTAAAAAAATGTTGACACTCATTATGACTAATCGTATTATCATGAAAATCACTGTTTGGCTCATACCAACATGACAACGTTTTGACAATTGTTTATTAAAAAAATTCAATAATATACACGAATCTTTTTTTTATTCGGCTATTTGAAAAACTGCAACCATATATGTTTTGTTTGTTTATTTGACAGATATCTGACGTAACATTAACAGAGACAAAATGGTAGGCTATGAAAGTAAATAAGTATTAAGGGTATAAAGAAATTCAGAACAATTATTTAAAAATTAACTAAAAGAAATGCTCGAAGTGTCCCCCATTTTGCTCTAAACATAAATTAATTCTTCTCTCTCCAACAGATTCACCAGCATGTTTAATTTAGTTTGAAATGTCAAATGTCACTTGTCATGTCCAGCCGTCACAAAAGTTACTCCAGTTGTATCAGTTAAAAATAAAATTCAGTATTACCAACTGAAACAATCTTTCTTGATCACCTTGTATATTATATTGCAATAATTTCAAGCTAGTCATTATGATGTATTGATTCAAGGATTTTTACAATCAGTCGAAGTGTGAGTTAAGTGTTTTATTTTTTTATCAATCTAGCAATTCTTCACTCTTATTGCGTAATTTTAGAAAGTCGAGATCTTATTAATATTTTAACATGTTTTCTAAAAACTCAAGAAATTTAGACAACGGCTACGCAGCAGGAACGTGCAATCAAAAAACAAAAACAAATCCAGTAATCTATGACTGGCATAGTATAAACTAGTATCACAGATAGGTGGTGGTACAGTTTTGACCACCGGAAATCTGTCAACTATCACGTTCATGTAAGAATGTATACAGGGTGTCTCAGCTAAGACTTTCGAGCCTAATAACTCAGTTATTTTCCAGCGGATTTTTGTCAAATTTGAAATGCAGATATTCTAAACGGTGAAGAATAAAATCCCATTAATGCAATCACCCAAGTCTTAAAAACATAATTTTTACATGCCTTTTTAAAATGTTGAATCAATTAAGATTTACATAAGAAATTGATCGTCAATAAAAAATGCTGTTGGGAAAAACTCGTCCTTGAAAGACATCTGGTTTGCAAGAAAAAAGCAAAAAACTGTGTTGAACATGGCTGCAAATGCAAAAACGTAGACGCGTATGAAACAAACGCGCACTATGGTCGAATTTTGGTCACCTCTTTTTGCAGAAGCGCAGCGCAGGTGACATATACCGGGTGATTCAGTTTGGTATTCGCGGCCCTAC
Source organism: Tenebrio molitor (assembly GCF_963966145.1). Lineage (NCBI taxonomy): Eukaryota > Metazoa > Arthropoda > Insecta > Coleoptera > Tenebrionidae > Tenebrio > Tenebrio molitor. The sequence continues at coordinate 46,955,071 of NC_091046.1, forward strand.
ATCTTTTTTGTTTTAAGAAAAAAGTATAGCAAACCATTCGCATTATGTTGGTCCCTGCATGTAACTATTTACAAGACAACCACGTAGCCAAAAAATAAAATGATTTGACCTTGTTTGTTTTCAAGCCTCGGATGCGCCTCGGCCAGAAAACTGAGACTCGGACGAAACACCAAATCCGTACTGAATTTACTATGCTAAATTCGCGTTATGTTGGTTCCCTGCATCTCACTATTTTAAGAATTACATAGCCAAAAAATAAAATTATTTGACAGTGAAATATCCGATCCATCCTGAATTTACTTTATTCGAATATTAGAATTTACAACTATTCGAATTTTACATAGTCAATTCGAATACGATTCTCAAGACTCATCATGTCATTCATGCATTCAAAGCGGTATAGTCAGGAAGAAGTTAGGTTTCGAAGCCAGATGTTATATCATAGTTATTTATTTAAATGTAGGTTATAACATAGCTATTTATTTAAATGTAGGTACTTTAATACTTGACGCTATTAATGTCAAAATTCAATTGTCTCCAACTTTGTCTTAACTTTGACATATGTCATCGCAGAGAAGATTTGACAACGTCATCCATTGTAGTTTCATAAGCCATTTACAAATATATATGGTTTGCTATACTTTTTTCTTAAAATAAAAAAGATATAGGGGCGCGAATACCAATCTGAATCACCCGGTATATCTTGCTAACCTTACAAACACTTACAAAGTTAAAGACAACATTTGGACGTAATTTATTATACTGGATGCTTTAATTCTTCTATAAAGGACTAAAACACGATCGGGATATTTTAGCAAGGTTTAGGTACGCTTCCTGTGTCTTCAAATAAATTGACGACTCTCTTAACCTTACATTTTATAATGCCTACATTTGGATATAACGAGAAAACGAACTGTGTCATTGAAGTTCTTACGACACTCTCCATAGGCAAATTTTTTTTCTTTTTTCAACAATATTGAAATTTCTGCCACTGTAGTCTATTTTTAAAGTATTTTCAATAAATTTTCACAATTTGACGTTTCTAATAAAGCGTGCCTAATTTTGACAGACTTTAAAGGGTGTACAAAATGTTGCTTGGTAATTAATCATCAATTGTTTCAAAAGGTAACTGCTCAAATACCTTCAAATTTTACATTAAATTTTTAACGACAAAATCTAATCTTTTCGTTGAATCAGACAAGTGATTTACTTAATTGTTTGTGTAGACCCCTATTTTTTAATGTTTAACAATCTAATAATAATCGCGCATAATTTTCGATAAAGGAAACATGTGTTAAAATTACATTTTTTAACTTGAGGTAATTTTATTACTACTAGTTGAACCTTCACGGTCTAAAATATCTGCATTTTAAATTTCATAAAAATCCGTTGGCAAATTACCGAGATATTAGGGTCGAAAGTCTTAGCTGAGACACCCTGCATAAAGCGGCACACCAAAAATTAATCGCTCAACCAACTACGATGTTATAATCATTTATAATAAACTGTGCATCTTTTCTTTATTTTTCCAAAAGAAATTCAAAATATTCCTCTAGAAGTCTAACACTGCCCTTTGTAGATCCGACTTTAATTTTTAGAGCAGAAAGCATTTGTTTGAAGGACGAGCTCTAACATGGACACCTTATTTTCTTAAAGCCACATTTTTGATCGTAACCTTGGCAAATGTCCACGTGTGCACGAGTGGGTTGTCCTCTTAAAGTAACACCACGCCTCAACAAAGCGTCCATAACGTTTTTTTTTATGGCACTTCTTAGTTCTTACCTCCGATTTGCTCACAGTACACTCCGAAATTGGGTAAAAAAAACTTTCAAATATGAATGAGCGAATCGGGGGGCGTAATTTATGAATTTTAAATGGTGCTGACCTTATCAATGCAATTAAAACAAATGAATAAAGGAATCAAAGTCCTAATAGGGTAGAATAATGTTTAATGATGCAATAAAAGCTTTCTTACAATAATTTTACATCTATACATAGAAATTGAAAGATTGTCTCCAAGTTATAAATCACATTCCAATGTTATCTCAGTAATCCTTTTGCTTAAATTACGTCATGATTAGAAATTATATCTTTGCTCTGATTTATTAGGTATAAAGTCTTTTTCTATTTTTTTTTGTGTCTCTCATCATCCACGATGACCAACTTCATCATATTCACTATAGTTACAGTCTTAATCTTCAACAACGCATGTAAGTTTAATTTTAATTTATAAAGCTGGTTTTTATTTAGCATTGCAGATGCTGATTAGAGTCCCGGCCCAACGTGTCCTTATCCTTCAGAAGAAACGACAACATATCCCTATTACGGAAACTGTTCGTTGTACTGGGTGTGCTATGACGGATCAAAATTTTTAATGGAATGTCCTGAAGGGCAGGAATTTAGCACCACTGAAGAAAAATGTGACTCTCCAGATGTAGCACAGTGTGATTCTTGTAAGAAACAAGTACCAGTAGAAAGAGTTCTTGTAGAGTTGCCGTAAAGTGTAAAGAGACGGTCACGTGATCTGCGCGCAAAACCAATTTGTGTGGTCGAGTCCATTCGGCCGAAAATAGGGTAGATTGCACTGCAACTTTATTTACGACTTCGCTTTTTACGCTTACCAAGTTCACCCAAGGCTTTAAATCTGTCTTTCTCGAGACAACTGAAGATATCATTACAGTGTTTTCGAAAGTACACAAAAATGAAAAGGAAAAATAATTTCATAACCTCACTTTCAATCACAGTTGACTTGCAAATGAAATGAAAACTTAACTAACACCACCGGACTTTTGCAGGTTTTTTTAGCAGTTGATTGGCATGGCTTCACATCTTACTTTTGGCCAGCGTGGGAAAATTTTACACAGTCAAGCTCGCGAAATTATCGCCAACGTTATCGCATTCATGAGACATGAATCAGAGCGTGTTAGCAACCATCAGGAATTGACTATTGTGATCGTCAATTACAGCGAGTTATAGCGTCCACTGATATATCTGAGAAGATGTACAAAACGATTGTAAAAGAATCAAAACCTGCTGGAGATTCCACTTCTTTTTCAACCCCAAGAAAGAAGCGACCACAGCAAAAACGACATGAATTACCTAGTGGAAGCTAAGAGACATGCTTTGCTAGGATTAATTAAGGAGCTGGGATTTAAGTATGTAGTTTTACAGTTAAGAAAGTCTGTATAAAAATTAACTTTTTCTAGATGGCGCAAAACTGAGGACAACAGAAAAGTACTAATGGGGTCCTATGACATTCCACTGCTCAGGATCAAGTATTTGAAGCAGATTTTAAAATACAGAGACGAAGGTCGACCAATTTTCTACACAGATGAGAGCTATGTCCACACTACACATTTACCAAATCACTCTTGGACTGATGGAAGTGCCAGTCTCTTCGTGGTCCCACTAGATGCTTTTACAACTGTCTCCGAGTAACAAAATTGGCAAAAACAATTATTCAAAACTGTACAAATTTAAAATATGTATCAATAAATTATACAATTTAATAAAAAGTTGATTTTAGGTGTTAATACTTTTATCCACAATTCTGCACGCATAAATTACATTAGTTATAAAACAACAATGCTAGACTTCGCTCTCAAATATGTCAAAAATGCCAAACTGCTCAAACTTTTTTTTACGGTGCAAATTTCCCATTGCATGATGCGCCACTGTTGTGGCTCCCAGCGATTCTCATTTTCCCTACGCTACTGACGTGTTAAAGCCGCGCAGCTAAGCTCCGCCCTCAGGTCCTTTACGGTTTAATACAGGGTCATTATAATTGATTGTCCCATCGTAGTTGGCCTTGAAAATCCACAGAAATTTTGGATGTGCCGCTACCCTCGCAACGTTAGACAAACTAGTAGACAGATTTCCACTACCGCCGGTAGTGCCACCTATCGGAGATACTAGTTTCACTCATTTTATGAAGCTTGCGGCACATTCAACTATGTCACCAACGCCTACTGCGATGAGACAGTCATTTATAATGACCCTGTACGAGTCTAAAGTACTGCTTTCAGATTTTTCAATCACCACTGGGTTAACCACAAACACCACCGGTCGGTAACTTTCAATGCCAAACGCCAAATCAAGCTAAACAAACAATATAACAATAAATTCCACTGTAACATTTGTGCTACCAACCACCATAAAATTCCCCAAATTTTAAAACTGCGATTTTTCATTTAAAAGCGGCATAAAAAAGCGCAAATTAGAGAAAATAGTGTAGCACTTAGTCCTTCATGGTACTTCTCGCAAGCTCGTCGTGCTACAAAATGCTTCTTATAAGACTCGTATCGTAATATACTAATACAGTACAGTACAAAATTATTAAAATCTCCTAAACAAAACTTATCTGTGCACGATGCACATCGAATGAAAAATGACTGCTTTCAAATATGGCAAGAATTAATTTTACGCAAATTAAAGAAAGCAATCTTGGGATATTTTCTTCTTTTTTTTGCATGTTATCTAGGTCTCCGCCTTTGCCTTCATTTTCCGACTTGACTGGAAATGTTTTGTGGTAAAATCAACTTTAAATGTTTGATTTGCAGATATGTACTCCTACCAGTTTAAATGATTGTCCTTCGGGACTTTGGTGGCACCAAGAGTTATCAAATGTGATTCTCCAGGAGATTATTGCGACGATCACTCGATCACTAACAAATAATCAAGCTCGATGTTAGACGATATTTAAAAACAATCTGTTTTGGTACATTTTCCTCGAAATAATTTAAATAAAATTTCTTGCAAAAATGGAACACTGGGCCGTATGATTTCCCATTCGTTAGGCCTTTCATTAGCTAAATAATTGATTAGACAAAGTGAGAGTATATGCCAAGCACTATGTTAGACAGAGACAAAACAATTTAACGACGTTCTTTAACTTTAATGAAAGGGAAATCATACGGCCCAATATCTTTACTTTGTTTGTTCAGTTACTGGACAATTTTTGGTAATCGCAATCGTAAAATCAAAATCGGATATGTTTTCCATTGTCTTTTTATAAATAAAAATCTATTCTCACCGAAAATTTTGTGAAATCATGTCGTTAACGACTGATAAATCTTTGTACAAATAAATTTTTCCAAAGATGAACACAAGTCTAAAAATATATTTGTAACCCTCCAAAATAAATGTAGGAACAACTATCTTAATTTTCATCTTGTTTGAAAATCATATCAGGAATCTCGGATCATTTTCTATAAAAGCACCTATCGCTCCCTTGTATTCGCAAAGAAAAAAGTGCACAATGAAGATCCAAACGTTTTCTGGTGTCTCCACAGTTTTAATTGTCATGTCGTGTGCGACATTTTCAAGTGAGTATAATGTTAAATCACCATCACCATTCTTGAACTGACAATCTGCTTGTAGTTGTTTCGACGACCGCCATTCCTAATGCACGTAAGTTTTAAAGTGAAACACCAGAAATAAGTACATCAGTATGTATAAATCAAATCTAAAAATGTAATTTCAGCAACGGACACCACCGATGGGCCGGAATGTCCAAATCCCTCAGAAGACCTAGTCTACCTTCCGTACGAAGGAGACTGCACTAAGTACTGGGAATGTTATGAAGGCAACAGTTACTTGTACAACTGTCCGGAAGGATTGTGGTGGCATGAAGAGATCAGTCAATGTGATTATCCAGGAGATTTTTGCGTTGATAATGCTACTAGTAAGCGATACCTTTCCCGTTAAAGGGAATCAGTGGAATAAGTTGATTTTAGCTGCTTCAACTCAAACGGGACCCACTACACCTACTACTAGTGGGACAACATCCACCGGAGACGAAACTGACACTACAACAACTACTAGTGGGACAACATCCACCGGAGATGAAACTAGTGGGACAACATCCACCGGAGATGAAACTAGTGGGACAACATCCACCGGAGATGAAACTAGTGGGACAACATCCACCGGAGATGAAACTAGTGGGACAACATCCACCGGAGATGAAACCAGTGGGACAACATCCACCGGAGATGAAACTGACACTACACTTACTACGAGCCCTAACAACTAAATGGGACAAGCATTTCATTTTAATTAATGACTAATAAAAAATAACTTCAAATTTACCATTCACACTGTTTTTGGGGGGATTTAACAATGTAAACTTCGTCCAGCGAGAGATTGGGAGATTTTAAATTTTATTAAATCAACCCAACACTACAAAATGCATTAGAATACATTAATTAGAGCATTATTTCAAGGCAAAAATGTTACTGCTTGAAGGATATATTTCAAATTTTACGTGCGTTAGGTACTACTTTCTCTACGTAGAATTTAGTCATTTTTATGTCAACCAATCTCTCGCTGGACAAACTATATCTATATTACAGTTATAAATGTGTAAAGTTTGAATTTCCCCGCTGTTTGACAGGAATGACATTTGTTTATGTATAATCGGGACATAATTAAACATGTATGTTTTCAGCAAAGGGTGCTCTTAGATATTTGCTTTGAGAATAGGAATCGTTAAGTTATTCTATTTTTTTTAAAACGTTGCAAAGAAAGAAAAAAAGAAAGAATTTTTTGGCTCTAAATTTTAGGTGGCGCAGGTTTGCAACATGACAACAATTTGACAAGAAAAATTCAACGTTAATGAACTTTACAAGGTTTTAATACAGGGTATTTGTATTTCACGAGTGATAATGAGCTCGACGGAATTAAAAATGCAACCCACAATACATTTTCAAAAAAAGCCGGATTTTTAATTTCAGTAGCCAGCTTTTTTCGGAAATGTAGTGTGGGTTGCATTTTCAATTCCGTCGGGCTCTTTATCACTCGTGTAGTAGGTACCCTGCATATACTTTCCGAAAATGTTAGAGAAACTTATTATATGCAGGTAAACACCGTACAGGTTGGATTGAGCATTGCTAAATCGCATTATGTTGCATGTCACTATTTACAAAACATAATTACAGAGCCAAAAAATTAAATTATTTGACCTTGAGAGGAAAATCCAACGTGAATGGACTTTATAACACTATTTATGTACAGCGGTGATGATGTAATGAATCAGTTAATCAAAAAATAGTCTCAAAATATCTTTGAAGATAAGACAGCTTTTTGACAGTGCGTATGATTTATGAGCACAATTTTACATTATTTCACATTATAAACGGTATCAAGTGGTCTGCGTCATTAGTATTTTTGGTTGCGTACAAAATAAATTCAGAAATAAGCCTTATGTGACTGTATTTTACGATAATTATTATTATTGTATTTAACTGAGTCAAACCAAAACGACACGGAATTATTAGTGAATTATTTATTAGTGTTCCATCACTTCCATCTGATACAAACGGTGCATTTAGATATAAGAATGGAATATAATACTTTTTTAAAAAGAAAAGCGACCAAATAATTTTACGTATGTGTATGATGAATTTTAAAATGTGTTAATAAAGGCTGGTCCATTTGATTTTAGCATTTTCACTATTCATTGCCCCAATCTAAGTTCATATTTTGGAACAACTGAAAACTGCAACCGTATTATGTTTTCTTTGTTTATTTGACAGATATCTGACGTAACATTAACAGAGACAAAATGGTAGGCTATGAAAGTAAATATTAACGGTATAAAGAAATTCAGAACAATTATCTAAAAATTAACTAAAAGAAATGCTCGAAGTGTCCCCCATTTTGCTCTAAACATAAATTAATTCTTCTCTCTCCAACAGATTCACCAGCATGTTTAATTTAATTTGAAATGTCAAATATCACTTGTCAATGATGCGGCTGTCAGTGTCCAGCCGTCACACAAGTTACTCCAGTTGTACCAGTTAAAAATAAAATTCGGTATTACCAACTGAAACAATCCTTCTTGATCACCTTGTATATTAAGTATATTGCAATAATTTCAAGCTAATCATTATGATGTATTGATTCAAGGATTTTTACTATCAGCCGAAGTGTGAGTTAAGTGTTTTATTTTTTATCAATCTAGCAAGCATTAATTCTTCACTCTTATCGTGTAATTTTAAAAAGTCGAGATCTTATTAATAGTTTAACAACATGTTTTCTAAAAACTCATGAAATTTAGACGTCACGTGCGATCAATAAACAAAAACAAATCGAGTAAGCTATGACTATGACTATCATAGTAGAGACTAGTATCACAGATAGGTGGTGGTACAGTTTTTACCACCGGAAATCTGTCAACTGTCATGTAGGAATGTATATAAAGCAGCACACCAAAAATTAATCGCCTAAGCAACTAGGTACACTGCTATAATCATTTATAATTAATTGTGCATCTTTTCTTTATTTTTCCAAAAGAAATTCAAAATATTCTTCTAGAAGTCTAACACTATCCTTTGTAGATCCGACTTCAATATTTAGAGCAGAAAGCATTTGTTTGAAGGACAAGCTCTAAGATGGACACCTTATTTTCTTAAAGCCACATTTTTGATCGCAACCTTGACAAATATCCACGTGTGCACGAGTGGGTTGTCCTAAAGTAACACCACGCCTCAACAAAGCGTCCATAACGTTTTTTTTATGGCACTTCTTAGTTCTTACCTCCGAATTGCTCACAATACACTCCCGAATTGGGTAAAAAACTTTGGTATATGAATGAGCGAATCGGGGGACGTAATTTATGAATTTTAAATGATGCTGACCTGATCAGTACAATTAAAACAAATGAATAAAGGAATCAAAGCCCCAATAGGGTAGAATAATGTTTAATGATGCACAAATAACAAAAAATATTAATAAAAGCATTCTTACAATAATTTTACATCTATACATAGAAATTGAAAGATTGTCTCCAAGTTACAAATCACATTCCAATGTTATCTCAGTAATCCTTTTGCTTAAATTACGTCGTGATTAGAAATCATATCTTTGTTCTGATTTATTAGGTATAAAGTCTTTTTCAATTTTTTTTTGTGTCTCTCATCGTCCACGATGACCAACTTCATCATATTCACTTTAGTTACAGTCTTAATCTTCAACAACGCATGTAAGTTTAATTTAAATTTATAAAGCTGGTTTTTATTTAGCATTGCAGATGCTGACAACTGGAGTCCTGACCCAACATGTCCTTATCCTTCAGAGGAAACAACGACATATCCCTATTACGGAAACTGTTCGTTGTACTGGGTGTGCTATGAAGGATCAAAATTTTTAATGGAATGTCCTGAAGGGCAGGAATTTAGCACCACTGAAGAAAAGTGTGACTCTCCAGATGTAGCACAGTGTGATCCTTGTAAGAAACAAGTACCAGTAGAAAGAGTTCTTGTAAAGTACTGCTTTTAGATTTTTCAACCACCACTGGGTTAACCACGAACACTACCGGTACCACTGAAACGCGTATTTAGTACTACTGGTATTATTATTTCGTATTGCTAATGTGTTACATTTCAGCTAAAAGTTCCACGACGTCTATTGGAACAACTAGTACAACTGAAGGCACGAAAGTGTTTTACAAGAATCAAATTGATTAGTACTTTTAATGTTACTTTTTTAGGGACGACTACGTCGAAGAAGCCAGGTCCGGATTGTCCATCTCCTTCAGAAGACATAATCTACTTACCCTATGATGGTGATTGCAGTAAATACTGGGAGTGCTTTGAAGGTGATGCTTATTTATACGGTTGTCCTACTGGATTATGGTGGCATCAGGAAGTTTCTCAGTGTGATTATCCGGGGGATTACTGCGTCGATTCTACTAGTAATTATAGATTAAAGCAAAAATCAAGAAATCATGGTATTTGTTTTAGCTTTATCATCATTAAGTCCAACAGCATCCACTGTCACAGGTACATAATTAAAATATTATGACAAGGAAATATTCCAACCTGGAGGTGGCTTCGCAAGAAGCTGTAAATCTAAACGGAAGCCAGTACAGTCTAGGTAACATGCAGAAAACTAGCTGCTATGGTTTACACAACATGAGAAAAAAATTAGTTACTTGGAAAATAACATAATACAGTTAATACAGTCCATTGTTTAAATATAGTCCGATGAAGTTAGTCCGAATCAGGAAGTCCACATGACCTGCGTCAGCTTTTGACATTTGACAGCAGTGCCAGGTGCTACCAATGTTTGAAAATTTCCGTTGGCAACTTGAGATTACAAATTTCAATTTTTGACATTTTGAGTTGTGTTCTTTCGTGCTTTCTTGGTTTTTCTGCAAATTCACTCCTCCGTTTTCAATTTGATTTTCAAAAAACAGTTTTTTTCAGGGTTCTGCACAATATCAATATTATTTTTGCAATTACAAATTCTGCAAATGGATCTGTCCACTTGCTGCGTAGCTTTTCGTTGGCATCATATGGTGGAAATTTCAAAGAAAATTAATCAAAATTATCACAAATGTGGCTAAAATTTAACCTAAAAATTTGAAGCCGCTAATGTAATAATTCGCGTCTTGCTCTAATCCACTGATCTCTATGGTCTATGGTGTACCATAGAGATCAGTAATACCTACAATACGTATAAGAGTTCAACAGCTTGTTTTACATTATGTTGAAAAAAGATAGCAAGATAAAAGTTGTTCTGTTTAAATTGATCCATCGGACTGTGATTAAAAAATGGACTTTAGTTGATTTGAGTGTTGCAATAGACCAGCACACTTTACATTTTCAAGGTTGGTCACTTTCAATGCCAAACGTCAAATGCCATCACGCTAAACAATGGGACGTATCACGACACCCTTATTAAATTTAGTCATGACTCTAATTACGATGGTGACACATTCATCTCTTTCTAGCTCGTTATAATTGCATAAATCTATATCGTTTTATGTTTATTTTAATCACGATTTTAGTTATCGGCAACTTTAATAACGGTGTCGTGATACGGCCCATTATATTTAACAATAAAGTCCATTCAAAAATCAAAAAAACCACCAACGACGCATTTTCCTCGATAATTACTATCGGCAACGCTGTCTAGTGTAAAATTTGGTGAGAATTGTAATTTTGAGGTTAAATGTTTGTTAAATGTCTTGTTTTTCTGGGCATGTTTAAGTAAAAATAATAAGAATCAATAAATAAATGAAACGTGCTGCTAATAAAACAATATGAACGAAATTCAAAGCAATTGAATTTTATTTTGAATCAAATAAATGTCGTAATTTATAGTTACCAACATAAATGAAAAAATATATACCTAGGGTTTTTTAAATTTTACCAACCTAAAGCAACAGGTGGTGGTTTTTTGATTTTTGAATGGACTTTAACTTCAAATTGAACTTTCAAATGTTCCACTGTAACATTTGTGTTACCAACCACCATAAAATTCCCCCAATTTTAAAACTGCGATTTTCCATTTAAAAGCGGCATAAAAAAACGCAAATTAGAGAAAATAGTGTATGATATCTCGTTTATGAGGCATTTTGTAGCACTTAGTCCTTCATGGTACTTCTCGCAAGCTCGTCGTGTCCCATACCCGTGCGTGCTACAAAGTGCTTCTTATAAGACTCGTATCATAATATACTAATACAGTACAGTACAAAATTATTAAAATCTCCTAAACAAAACTTATTTGTGCACGATGCACATCGACTGAAAAATAACTGCTTTCAAATATGGCAAGAATTATTTTAACGCAAATTAAAGAAAGCAATCTTGGGATATTTTCTTCTTTTTTTTGCATGTTATCTAGGTCTCCGCCTTTGCCTTCAGATCCCGACTTGCGTGGAAATGTTTTGTGGTAAAATCAAAATGTTTGATTTGCAGATAGCCCTACCAGTTCTAGCACTTCTACCACTTCTGATCCTGATGATGTTACATGTCCGGATCCTAATGACGAGGTAGCGTATTTTCCCTATCCTGGCGATTGCAACAAGTATTGGGAGTGTTTTGAGGGAAATAAATACATAAATGATTGTCCTTCGGGACTTTGGTGGCATCAAGAGTTATCCAAATGTGATTCTCCAGGAGATTATTGCGACGATCATTCGATCACTGAGAAATAATCATATTTAAAAACAATTTGTTTTGGTACATTTCCGTAGAAAAAATTTAAATAAAATTTCTTGCAAAAATGAATCAATATCTTTACTTTGTTTGTTCAGTTTCTGGACAATTTTTGGCAACTGCAATCGTAAAATCAAGAGCGGATGTGTTTTCCATTGTCTTTTTATAGATAAAAATCTATTCTCACAAAAACTCAATGAAACCGTTGTGAAATCATGTCGTTAGCGACTGATAAATGTCTTTGTAATTTTGAAGTATATAATTTTAACAAGGTGAATACAACTCTAAAAATATATTTGGAACCCTCCAAAATAAATGTAGGTACAACTATCTTTATTCTGATCTTGATTGAAAATCTTATCAGCAATCTCGGATCATTTTCTATAAAAGCACCTATCTCTCCTTTGCACTTGCAAAGAAAAAAGTGCACAATGAAGATCCAAACGTTTTCTGGTATTTCCACAGTTCTAATTGTCATATCGTGTGCGACATTTTCAAGTGAGTATAATGGTAAATTACCACAACCAACACTCCAAATCGACCATTTAGGCGCACAATGGACCCCGGACCCGTTTTGTCCTTTTCCGTCTGATCACACAACAAGATATCCTTATTACGGCGACTGTTCCAAATATTGGGAATGTTTCGAGGGAACCAAATACGTAATGGATTGTCCCGAAGGACTTGAATTCAATGCTCCCTTGCAACAATGCGACACGCCTTCCATTGCAAACTGCGACCCTCGTAAGTGAATTTGTTGTTTTTTAATTCTTTCACTAACGATCTGTTTGTAGTTGCTTCGACGACCGCCAATCCCAATCCACGTAAGTTTTAAAGTGAAAGTACGAATAAATTAAATCTAAAAATGTTATTTTAGCAACGTACACCACCGGTTCCACGTCTTCCAATGGACCGGGACCTACTTGTCCCTACCCCTCTGATGACCTAGTCTATTTTCCGTACGAAGGAGACTGCACTAAGTACTGGGAATGTTATCAAGGCAACAGTTACTTGTACACCTGTCCGGAAGGATTGTGGTGGCATGAAGAGATCAGTCAATGTGATTATCCAGGAGATTTTTGCGATAATAATGCTACTAGTAAGCGATACCTTTCCTGTTAAAAGGAATCGGTGGAATAAGTTGATTTTAGCTCAAACGGGACCCACTACACCTACTACTAGTGGGACAACACCCAGCGGAGACGAACCTGATTGTACAGGCACCGGCGCTGATCCCATCTTTTACCCGTATCCTTCTGACTGTACCAAATACTATGAGTGTGCCAATGGAGATCTATACGTAGAGGATTGTCCAGAGGGGCTGTGGTGGCACGTGGAAGTCAACCAGTGCGATTACCCCGGCGATTATTGTGTGGATTCTAGTGTATGAAAGTAAATACCAAACGTTGGGTAGTAACAGTAAATAACATATAAATAAATGTAGTTCATTATTTAATGTAAAATCCTTTTTTTAAACAATAATTGTCAATGTCAAAATTCCCTAAAAGACCAGACTGTACCATCCTAAACCTTTCGTTTCGGAACACCGTAAAATCTCCCTCGATCAGGTTTGAGGTTATGTCAGTAATTTTCAAATGTCGGAAAAGTTTCAGGTCGGTTTATCTGTCTGCATCTCTTCACATAATCTAATCATACCTCATTTTCCTCGTTGTGTTAAGGACCGTCCTTGCTCATTTTACTTTTTATTTTAAATTTAAAAGTAATTGTGGCTTCAGTAGCGCAAGCGCCTTCACATCAATTTGGCTGACATACAATTGACATTTTACGTTGCCAACCTAATAACCATCAAATAACTAGTGGCTCAACCAACATGACAACACTGTGACAATTGTTAAAAAAATTGAACTTTAGTTCTTATTAATTCAGTAATCTTTGTTCAAAGTAACGGAAAGAGTCTTTGGCAACCGTTAACAATTTAGATAATGGAAATTTTACAGCGAACACACTGATTTTTAATTCAATAATACTGATAAAGTAACAAGGTCATGCCTCATGCGTAGACTTTAGAGGTTAGGTCGGGATAGGCATTTTTCAGTCCGTGGCTGCATTTAATTAACGCAATTTTCAAATTACCTGTTACTAAAACCTTCTTTTTTCTTTCCGCAATGGTAAAATTAACCAGGAATAGGATAGGAATAGAATTTTATGAAGAAATCTGTGATTTTATTTCACACGTCAAACTAACATTCAAAATTAAAGACGTCAAATTGCTCTACACGATAATGTGAAAATTAATAAGAAAGGTGACGCAGGTTTGCAACATGACAACAATTTGACAGAGAAAATTCAACGTCAATGAACTTTACAAGTTATTAATACAGGATATTTCACGAGTGATAATGAGCCCGACGGAATTACAAATGCAACCCACAATACATTTTCAAAAAAGACCGATTTTTAGTTTCAGTAGCCAGCTTTTTTTGGAAATGTAGTGTGGGTTGCATTTTCAATTCCGTCGGGCTCATTAGCACTTGTGAAATACTCTGTATATGCTTTCCGAAGATGTTAGAGAAACTTATTACACATCACCGAACTCATAACAAAAAACTTTTTTAGATTTTATAAGAAAAAAACGCAAGAATACATTTAAAAATAAAATGTTGAGTATCGCTTCCAACATCCAGCAGATTCTAAAAACATATTAATCAGGTCAGAATGTAATATTAATATTTAATAAACCATTTTGATTGACGTATTGATGGTCCAATTTCACGTGCCTCAGGTGTAGATTCCACCGTTAATTTCAATTTTGGTAAAGTGAAACATAAAATGTTGTGTTCATTTTAATGGAAACAAATATTTGGTAAACAGTGAGATACTGTAACGTTCTTTTTAGAATGCGTTTATTTAAGTGTGTTCTGCACGTATAACATATGTATATTTTCTTTTGTTAAATGATGTAGATCAAGGTTTTTTAATGAAACTTATTTTGAGCTTATGATCTAATGATGTGTTTAGTAGTGAGAGTGCTTTGCAAGAGAAACAATGTGTTTGAACCTCTTGCCAATTTTTTTTCTTCTCGCTGAAACTATAGCCTCACAGGTATCTGAAAATGCTGGCTTCAGGGTACCTCGAGTCAGACACCAGACAGATAACAATTCTTGGGTAAGATGTTCACAACATGATTCAATTTAACATTCCTTCAGACAAGTAAAATGATAAACGTGTTTATTTAATTTATTTATTTTAATCAATTAAGAAATGTCAAATCTAACTGTTTAAAAATAAATAAACAAATGTAGTGATGCAGGTGTTGGTTGTAAAATTTAGTGTGCATAAATCAAGACCGTCTGATCTCGTAAATATAAATCTATTTATGTACAGCGGTGATGATGTAATGAATCAGTTAGTCAACAAATAGTCTTAAAATATCTTTGAAGATAAGACAGCTTTTTGACAGTGCGTATGATTTATGCTGACGATTTTAGAGGGAATTTGCAATAGCGTTTAAGAAAACTACAAAATTACTGGCATAAGATAAGCTCTTCACCTTGAGGTACATGTTTCAGTTGGTGAAAGTACAGTACAGATAAAATATTCATTCGAGCGTAGTAATACTATGACGAAATACATATATCAATTGATTATTTGCAGGAGTCACGACGATTCTGCAATACCGACCAGCTGGAATACAGACTGACAAAACTCGAAGTGCAAGTGGCGGAAAAATCCGAAGGCGTGCTTTCCGAGCTAAGAGAAAGTAACCGCCGCCTCCAGGCGCTGGAATTGCAAAGTGCAGAAGTTCAAAATGCCATCGAAACATTTAAAACCGAACTGGGCAGGTTCATGGAAAATCAGAACAACCAGCAAAGATACGCCACCTCTGATGGTCCCTCCAACAAACTGGAGTTGCGAGTTGACAACCTAGCCAAAGGGGTGCAGTTAGTCGTGGCCAACGTCAGAAGAATCAATTCGGATATCGGAGCAGTGAAAAGCAATCTTTCCGCCGTCGCTAGAAACACCAAGTGGGTGTCAAGTCTTGGTGCTAGAAAATAATTGTTAAAACTGAATCATATTTTTACAGTACCCTCCTTCTAAAGCATGGTGACTTGGTGACGAAGCCTTTCCTGACGGATAGTTTGACTGACGTCAAACACCACCACGTTTATCAGCAGCCCCTCAAAACCGCGAATAGCTTCCAGTGCGACAAAGACATCCCGCGGAATTGCAAAGAAGTGCTCGAGAAAGGTAGCAACACTTCGGGAATTTACCTGATCCAGCCGAAATTAGCACCAAGGCCGTTCATGGTTTTGTGCGAGATGGAGAGCAAAGGAGGCGGTTGGACCTACGTCCTTAACAGATACGAAGGAGTCCAAGATTTTTATTTGAATTGGCGTAACTATAAATTAGGGTTTGGCAATCTCGGTGGCGAGTTCTGGTTGGGTTTGGAATATTTGCATCAACTGACAGGTAAGTGATGATGTATTTTGTTCAAGTAAAACAAGTGTGGCTGTTAAGGTAATGAAATCAATGAGCTACTGGTGGAGCTCGTTGATTTGGACGAGAAAGCAGCTACAGCATCTTATGCCGCTTTTAGCGTCGGTAACGAAGTCGAGGGGTACTCGCTGAAGGTGCTGGCAGGGTACTCGGGTAACGCCGGAGATTCTTTGAGTTATCACGCGGGGAGCAAATTTAGTACCAAGGACTTGGATCAGGACGAGTGGGCGGAAGGAAGTTGTGCACAAGCTCACAGTAATTTGAATTCATTTCTAATAAGTATTATGTTAATATGTACGTTTTGCAGGTGGGTCGTGGTGGTACAGAAACTGCGACACGAGCAACCTCAATGGTAGATATTTGAAAGGAGAGCTTCCTGAAGATTATCGTTACAAAGGAATGTATTGGAGAGATTTTCACGGATCCGAATATAGTCTTCTTCGTGTTAGAATGATGATTAGACCACGAGACAAAAGCATATATGAAAATTAATTTAAATATTACAGAAAAGCGACAATTATCACATTACCGAATTTTACAGGAAAACTACATTCTGCAATTAATCGTAGTAATGATTGAAATTGTATTAAGAGTTTAGTATTGATTATTGGAATTATAATACAAAATGTGGCTTTAAATATTTCTGTCCAACACTTGGTTGACTTGATTCTAGGTGAAGCAAGAACAGGAGGGTCATTATAAATGATTGTCCCATCGCAGTTGGCGTTGAAAACCCACACAAATTTGGGATGTGCCGCTAGCTTCGCAACGTTAGACAAACTAGTAGACAAATTTACACTACCGCCAGCAGCGCTAGCTATCGGCGATGCTAGTCTCACTCATGTTATAAAGCTTGCGGCACATTCAACTACGTCACCAACGCTTACTGCGATGAGACAATCATTTATAATGACCCCGTATAAAATAAAGTACACTTTCATTTGAAATGTTTTTAAGCAACACTTTATAGTACAGGCAGAGCTTTTTCGTTGAATTTTTTGCTGTAACTCTGCTTTGAATTCTTAAAAAACACAATTTTCCCTTTTCAAAATATCTTTGTTGAAACCATTAGTAAAATAAATTAAATAAACGAAAAAACGAGATTATATGAAATAATAGAGATCAAAACAAATAAATACAGGGTGTATCTGAAATACGTGTGTTAATTCTAACACGTAGCAGAGCTTGTTAAACGAAACGTTTTTTCTATTTGAATTTTTTACGAAAAAGCGCTACGAATTGATATAAAATTTGAAATAAATTAGCCATCAAAATGTAAGGGTGAAAATTTTCTGTTGTGATAGACACTGAGCCTTGTCAAAAAAGTAAATTGTTATAGAAAAAAAAATTAAAATTAAAATTCTCATGGTTACAAAAAAAAAAAAAAATAGGTACTAGTTAATCGCACAAAACAATGACTCGTTTGGTAAAAATTGGGGGGCAAAAAATCTTGGGAAACTTTTGCCAATTTTGCAAAATGTTATAAAGAAAAGTTTCATAAATTGGTGAGTTTTTCCACTAGTTAAAATTAACACGCGTATTTCAGGTACACCCTGTATATATTTCGCATTTCGCAGCTATCTTATTTATAATGAATACTATATGGGCTCGTTACGTACAAAACGATTTTTAGGTGAATAGTTTTTATAATTATTAAAATTAATCAGAATTAAACTAATTCTAAAAAAAATATCTGTTCCAATAAATATTTACAGAACAAAATCATGTCTTTTGTTTTTTATTGTTATGAACAAATTGATCCACACATTCCAACAAAGCCTTTGGAAGCGGCATAAAAAAGAGTTTAAAAAGGACCCCGAAAACACATGGAGAAATATCTGACATAATGGAAAATCTGGTCAAAGGCGAGGTGTGTTTGCGATTGACATGTTAAAAAAAAATAGAAAAAAACGAATCAGATACTTAATCAAACCATCTAATTGTGGTGTACACTGGGTGTGTTACGTAAACAAACATTTCATTATTTATGTATTTCATTTACATTTCTAGTTTTCAAATAAAGCAGCCTCGAAACATTCATGAGTTAGGATTACCTAGTAATAAAGAAAATCAAACAATTTTTAATTCGTACACAAGACGTCCTTTTATATTTTACGATAATTATTAGGTGTCCAGAAAGTTCTGAGCGTTCTTTAGAAAAACAGATAAAAATAAATAAATATCTATTTTTTGTTCGACACTGTCAGAATTTGAGAAATTTCTCCTGTGTAAGCGGATTTTGATAAATGTCACAACTTGTCAAAACGAAACGATTTGAAGCCTTTAAGGGGTTCGTCGAACAAAAAAAAACGTTGTAATCAACTCGTTCTTGTGTAAATTGGGCCTTTTTTTGCACTCGTGGGCCTTTAAAACGCTCGTTTCACTCGCGTTTTAAACTGGCCCACTCATGCCAAAAAGAGCCCAATTTACACACGAACTCGTTAAATAAACTACTATACTTAAAAAATTATACAACGATTAAACTAAATATTCGCCGTTATTGTCAATGGCTTCCAACCATCTTTGTCCCAAAAGCTCAATTCCACGACGATAGAAGATGGGCTCTTTCGTTCCGAACGATTCTTATCTTTAAGACCTTTTTCCCCATTCAGAAATTTCGCAAACCATCGCCGAAAAGTAGACTCTTTTACCGTCCCCGCACCTTCAGTTCTACATATATTTCTTGTGGTTGCTGCCGCTGAATGTCCACATTTAAATTCATATAACATTAAATTACAATTTCGTTCTTTTTCCATGTAAACAATCAATTACCAGAATGTAACCAATTGAAAATTATTTAACCGAGAAACGTCAAATTGTTTATGGACAAGTGTACTTCAAGTTTTAAAAAACTAATAAAAATTACCAATTGATTTTACATTTATTTATATCGTGAAAGAGAATACCACAAAAACGCTCAGAAGTTTCTGGACACTCTAATATTATTGTATTTGTTAATTGAGTGAAACCAAAACGACACGGAATTATTAGTGAATTATTTATTAGTCCATTTGGTCCATTTGATTTTACCATTTTCACTATTCATTGTCCCAATCTAAGTACATATTCCGGAACAATTGAAAACTTTATTAAGTAAATTGGCTTCATCTGGTTCTGAAACTAATTAAAATCCACATTAAATGAGTTCACTACTTCAGTCTTGTTGATATTGATTGAACAAGATATTGTGCCTCAATGTATGCAACACAATATACAAGCTTCACTGTCAATTCACGAAAGTCTTTCAGTTTGGAATGTTTATTATTTATTAAAAATAATGCTTAATAGCGCTTTATCAGCGATATTACCGCAACTTGTATTATACTATTTAAACCATAATTATCCTGATCTTTTATCGATATATTTGTTTAATGGTCATTTAGACCCTTGTGTGACCTTGACATAAAATAAATTCATTTTTTGGGGCTTCAGCAATGATTACACTAAACAAAATATTAGCAATCGTGTCATTTTACACGTTTATTAAATTACTGAAACCCTTTAATTACTCGTGAAGTCCCGAAAAATGATTTTATTTTATGTTAAGATCACGAACTTCAAAAAAATGTCCGAGAGCGTGGAAGAGATCATTCGAACCATCGTAACGAGTGGAAGAAAATCAAAAAAAGTTTTTCAATACCTTTACAACCCTGGAATTAAAGTGATTGAAGCGGTAGGTGTGGACAAAAAAAAAGAATATTGTCATTGTGCGTGGACAGTAAAATATCGTCACTAATTGAAAACAGAAGACTTTGTGGATGACAGGTTGTACGATTATTTGTATACAATTCTTTGTAATTGTAAGCTACAAAATTTAATAGTACAGGACCTGGTTGCCTTATTACTTGGAGCGGAAGACAACAAACAATTTGCAGTCACGTGTGATGTAACGTGTAGCTGTCCCTGCTTAACTGTTTAAAAGACAAGATGATCGGAATTAACGAATCATTGCTCATTCGGAATTAACGTATTTTCGTATAAAATGAATGTACTTACTATGACATTTTTTGTAGGTAAAGTCGTTTTCAACGACATCCGTGCTGTCAGTGTCATTTTTAATATGTTGCTGCAGATTGTACACACAAATTTATAACCAGCATTCAGAGTATAAGAAAATCCTAGTTAAAAAAATGTCAAACAAGAAATTGAGGTTATGGTAAAAGAAAATTTATATTTCGTGAAACATCAAGAATAAAATTCAGTCTTCAACATGGTGTAATAGATGGTTAAACTATGTCCTCCTCGGAATCCAAATCAGACTACATATTTTCTTTGATTTGTTGGAAATGAAGATAATAATTTGAATTTGTCAATATGCCGCGTCAAGGTAAATTTTCAAATTAGAAAATTCAAAATTACCAAACTGAAACAGCAAATGATGCCAACATACTGTCATATTGACAGCACGGATGTCATTCAAAACAACTATAGAAGAATGTATTGTGTATTGTATTCACTTACCTAAATAAAGTATTCAGTGATAGAAAAGTCCAAATTTTTCTGAATCAGACATTTTTTTTTGTGGGAGAAATGTTTCTATAGTATATTTATCTCTAATAGAAATATTGACTAAAATCATAAATCACACCAACAAAGAAACAGATCTTGAAGCACTCTATCCTGTTAAATTACAGCAGGGTGTTAAATAACCTCAGACAAATATATTTAATATATTTGAACCCTATCGAGCTACATATTAGACAAATAAATTCGGGGACGGCTGCAAGTGGTTTGTAAACTGTCTCTTTCTTGGTGTGATTTATGATTTTAGTCAATATTTCTATTAGCGATAAATATACTATACACCTGGATGTTTTAGAATAATTGTTAAGTTTACGAAATGAAAAACGATGTTGTGTAAATCTTTATTACCTATAACGGATATTTTTTGTCCAGAATTCGTTTAGTTCTGATTAATTTTAATGATTATTATAAAAACCATTGATTATAAAGGTACAAATCGTTTAATTACGGCTACATAGTAGTATAATGTGTGAAGGAAATATTAAATCTAGCTCCCCAGATGCCCATTGAACCCGTCTCAAATCGCCTAACCGTGGATAAAACTGAACTTTGAAGGTTCCAAGGCTTAGAGTATGAGCTTATGGTGTTTGAACTAGATATAAATGAGGAGATGGATGGTATTTTAACACGACATTTCCGTTCGCGCGCACACCACGCTGACACGATATATTTTAACTTATCCCAACAATCGACCATGAAAAAGACATCGAATGAATATCTTCAAGGAAAAAAACTGCATTTGCTCACAATTTTTTAATGAAATCGAGTTTATTGATCTTCATCCTTATCACATGTTTTCAGTTAAAAAACCACAAAATCTTTAATTGTAAAAAATATTATTTATACAGGGTTATTCACGAGAGTTACTTCTGAATTTCTTTTTGCCGCAACCCATTATACATATTGCAACAATTTCTTGATCTCAAATTTTGAAAATAATTATAACTGAATCCACGATGGCTCTTAGTTTTGTATCTTTGACATTAAAGCAAAAAATCAAGTCAATTCGAAAAATGTATTTTTACAATAACGACGAAAAGACTGGCATCATCCTCATTTATGGAGAGTGTGGAAAGATACTACGAACAGCTTTTACATTAATTAAATTTGTTATTTGTTAAATTTTGATTAAATACAGGTTATCTGTCAATCTGACATTTCTAACAAATCTATCCAACTTATAGTTCGTTTTTTAATTAAAGAACCACGACCTGTTGATTTAGGTTTGCAAATATAAAATTTTACTAAATTTAGGGAATTTAATGATATCTATTGGCTATTCCAGTCAACGCCTGTCATTTTTAATGTCCTTGAAAGTACGCAAACTCGCAATTAAAATTTGAACGTGTTATTAAAAATGCCTCACAAAGTAAGACATTTATTAAACTCTCAAATTAGTTGTCATTAACTTTATTAACATGCCGCGCTACTAATATCTCTAATAACCTTAATTTTTATATGATGAGATTTTTCACCCTATGTCAAAAGTGTACAATGTTGTCAGCTCTATTTTGGGTGTAAATTGCGGTGTTGTGGTTCTTTGATTAAAAAATAGACTGTACTTTGATTTCTAATTTAAAAGAAATAATAACGGGTGACTATTAAAATTTTCACTTAGGGGTGGCTATGGATCATTCTTTGTTTTCCGTTGCACCTTAGACACTGACAAGTTTGACATTTCAATAAATGTTTTTTCTCTTAATTTGGTTATGTTTCAATTGTACTGATTTGATTCAGTAGTTTATGCCATTGGAATTGTTGGTTGCAGCCAAAAAAAAATCAGAAGTAACCCTCTCGTGAATAACCCTATATTTATAATGGGCGCTTTTCACTTCCTTTGATTCATTGTCAATTACCGCACTTTAAATTGTAAATGCAGCATTTACAAGAGAGAATTGTCACTAGACAGACGTAAATTTAATTCTACAAACAGCGGAATTACGTGTTTTCAAATGTACTCCCTCTCATCGACAGAAACTGCATTTATCCAATAGAGCCGTCTCGTTACGTCGGAAGCAGGAATAGAAAAAGGGACGCGTAAAACTGATCCATCCGAGCGTAAGATATTTATCTTCTATGTTTCCTGTAGGAACGGAAACGCGAAGATGTGATAACGATGTAATCAAATTGATAGCTCAGTTGCCTACTGCGCTTAACAACGACATTTGAAAAATTTTCTCGTTTGTATTCATCTTTCAACACTCCAACACCTGAGAAAAAGCCATAAAGCTCCCCACTGTACAATTCTCAGCGATTATTAATTAACTCACAACATCAGCTGCAATAAATCCTTAAACACATCATCTCTCTCCCAGGCCAAGTATTTTACGTCGACATATTAAACGCTTTTTTACGGAAGAATTTTCGAAACAAGGGTCTTAATTAGAAACATGACTGACGTCGAAACTTGCCACGATAACACGTTGTTAATCTACATTATGACGGTAAAGGCCTTAACTCATTAAACTCCAATGCGGACAATTTGAGTCGACTTGCAAAAAATCTTCACTAGGTTCCTAGTGCTAGTCGAGCTTTCAAGAGCTTTCGACAAAAAATGAGTAAATCTAAACACAAGGAATGCACCATCAATAACAACACGAATATTTTATCCAGTGCTTGTGATGAAAAACGACCCGCCATTTGCGATTCTCGTGTTCTTTTTTCTCGATGTGTTGAAACGAAGACAACTTATGAGTGAAAGAATGTAAACATGCAGTTTATGAATTCCTGGCACGGCAACACGCCAGCACTGGGGTTGCGGCGACGAGCATGCGTTTCAGAACATTTGACGTCGTCGTCGACGTCGACGTTTCGACGTCGCGCTGTGCAGTGCACTCGAGTTCAAACAACCGCAAACGGCGTCGCCAAACGTGATCGTGGCCGATGGTTCAAACACCGTCTACGTCTTGCACCACCCAAAATGATTAGTGTTCATTGAACTAGCGCACTGTGGAAATGGTAAGAACTAATTTCAAATCCACTTGGACTTCTTGTTGCAGTAGCTTTTATTGTAACACGGAAAATGCAAATTCACTAATCCATAAAATTCCTCGGCGAACAAGTGGGTGAGTTTGCTTATCCCGTTGCTTTCAGAAACGCGTCACGGAATGTTTTTCCTGAATATGATTTAGAAGGTTAACAAACGGTTTATACATTTGCAAGAAAAAAATTGGTACGGTGTGGACTGACCCGGCGCCTTCACCATTTTACAATGATCTTGCATGAACAAACAGAAATCACACAGAAATTAAGATTGTTTCTAGTGTTTGTAGCAAGAGATCTCGATTCGTTAAAGAGGTTTGAAAAAAAATTGCGATAGGTATTTTGTTCAAAAAGGATTACCTGAAAGTTCTCTAAAATATTCACAAAATCGTACCAAAGTACGACCTTCTGTTTTTGTTCTCATATCTTTAGAAAATGGTGTACATATTTACGTCAATCAATAACAGCAATCATCAGATCTTGTTACCTTGTTCCTCTTGATTTTTTGCTCTTCTTTGGTCACCTCAGTTAAATGTAAACAACGTGTATTATGATTCTGATGAAAATTTATAGCCTCCTGTTACACGATCAATACATCACCGAAGGAATTGTCAAAACGCAGGATGAAAATAACAAACGATAAAAATAAATTAAAATTCCATACGCGCGTTTGTGCAACTCAAGAACAGATCAATGAATTTACAGACGAATTGATTTCTAACAATTGCGAAAGAGGTCAAGGGTAGAATAACTCCGCAAGGAACAAACTAAGAGATAGAGAGATGTCTATGTAATTAAAAATAATAATAAATATTTTGTAACAACTTCCATGTTTTTCAATATAAAAAATGGTCAAAAACCGATAGAATGTACAAAAAATTTCGTCCACCCTTTTCCTGTCATTTCACAAAAATTTCGTGTAATTTAACCTTTACTGTCATTATGATTGACGTTTGGAAATTAAAATTTGAAATTTATTACTGTCACCCATAAAGACCATAGACACGATTTGATTGACACATGTCAACATGTGAAGTGAGGTTATTCGTTCCTAAAGGCTGCTTTACAGCATACGTGAGCGGAATGACAGTTGTGGACGAAATTTTTGTCCACCATTGTACTATTGCGGGCAAAAAAAGTGGGACGTCAACGTAATTGTCTTGACTCTTAATATGAAATAACCCTTATCTGATTCTAACCCTACTTTGAATTGATTGACGTTGTCATTAAGTATTGTAGGTTGTAGGGAATGATTGTGAGTAAGCACGTAGTGAATATTTATTTACTGCAAAGTCCCAATCAAAATCTACCTTTATCAAAAGAAGAGGGCCTTTGGAAAAGGAAAATGGAGTATAAAATAAAATTTTAAACTGTCAGCTCGAATAGTGTCAAAAAAAATGACAGTAAAGCTTGAACTGCATCGAATTTTTCAAAACTGACAGAAATTTGATGTCCCACTTTTTATGCATACTTTTGTGTCTCGTTTTGAAGTCGTTTCTTTTCTCCAGAAGGACGAAATGGTGTGGTGCGTTTTATTCTTGATAAGTATCCTGAGTGTGCCGTTTGCCGTCCGAGGTGACAGACACCGCAAACGTGATCTTCGTTCACGAGGGACTGTCATCTACGCCGACATGGTAAGCATTGTGAAAAAGCGACTCTCTAAGTTGTCGCCGATGGAGGAAATCAGACACGAATCGTAGAAAAGATGCGTCCTCGAGGCGCTAATTCGTTAAGAAAATGTTCAGTTTTCGATCAGCACATGCAAATCTGCGAATGCATAATTCATAGACGAAAGTAGCACCTCGCAACTTCCATCGCGTATAAATTAACATATTAAGCAAAATCGAAGCCATAATTAGTTTTAGTTGAGGCGTGCTCCCC
Organism: Tenebrio molitor; assembly: GCF_963966145.1. Taxonomy (NCBI): domain Eukaryota; kingdom Metazoa; phylum Arthropoda; class Insecta; order Coleoptera; family Tenebrionidae; genus Tenebrio; species Tenebrio molitor. Next base: position 46,980,861 of record NC_091046.1, read on the forward strand.
TCGGAGAAAACACTGCTAAAACTTTGTTGTAAATAATTATATTTCGTTTTCTCTGAATTGCTTTCAGCACTTCTAATTACAATTTTAATTGAATAAAGTGCGGGGAAGAGGCCTTGTAAAAATTAAACTTTTAATTGAAACTTAATCAAATTTTCAATTTATCTGATGGTCGTGTATCTGACGGGAATTTAAACAAATCATGTTTAGATTTATCAATGCAAAGACAAGTTTATTAACTCCGCACTGGAAATTTACAGATTCAAGCGTCTATTTCTCTTTTTATAAATAACCTGCAAGATATAGCCTCTCTGGCCGTAAAAGACGATCAGATTCTCACACAGATTTTCTCGTAAAAAATAATGTTCGTCACCTTTGAAAAACGTGTCTTGTGGATCGATACAATTCAATTGACTTTGTCATTTGCATTCCGATAAAATTTCACCCAGTTCTCGTTGTCCTTTGAAGACTTCGAGGAACGATCAATGTTTTAAAATGAAATGTCTCCAATATTAATTATTAGCGGCACGATTACAGCCAATAATAAAAAGGAAAATTTTGTTTGGAACGTGTGACGTGTAGAAAATGTCATGTTCCCATCATGGTGTTCTTTTGTATGTAAATTGGATTATTAAACAAGTGGTACGTCCACATGGTGCCACTAATAGCGTTGAACATTAATCACTGCTACCACCCCGTTGTTAACTTCGTGAGGGGTAGTTTTCCGGAAATAAAAACATCCCCGATTCGATAACTTAAGTAATCTAATTTGACAATACCAAAAAAGTGTATTCTTCGATTACATGATAAACTCTGTCCACTCATAGATTGCTTGACATAAATGTTACTAAAATGTTCACTCTAGGCTACAACAAATAGATCCGGCGCGAAATTTAAAAAAATGGAAAGAGCATGTTTACACTAAGGAAAGACGAAAGAAAACTTCAGTATAGTAGTGATAATGAACCCGACGGAATTAAAAATGCAACCCACAATACATTTTCGAATTTCCGAAAAAGCTGTTTACTGAAATTAAAATATCCAGCTTTTTTCGGAAATGGCTAAACACAAACAAGAGATTATTTAATATTAATTTAATGCATGAAAAAAAATTACCTGCGTATCATTTTCGATGTTTGTAATGTCACTTAAAAGTGTTCATTATGCTAGATTCTTGAGGCACGCACTCACTTCACAAATTTAAAAAACTCAACTAAAAATTGCACCGGAACAGATCAAAACAGCAACACGATCAAAACTAATAACTTTTAAAACCAGAGAAACGCAAAATCAAGCTCTAAAGATGAAAAATCGCAGATCTAAATGCTTAAACCACTTGACAGCATTGACAATTTCAAATGTGAAATGTCATAATTTATTTTTCGCGTGGATTTCATAACAACCAATAAGAATCAGTGGCGCGAATGTTTCAAAATATTACCAACACAATCTATGATACTTTGTAAATATTTTAATGTTATGGTTTGGGGATTTTGTTATCTAAGGATATTTAAAAAACAGCATTCTATCAATGGACGCAGTCTATAAAAAATAGTTTTATAAGTTTGTACAGGGTATTCACGTGTGATAATGAGCCCGACGGAATTGAAAATGCAACCCATAATACAGTTACAAAGATATTATGGACGTGGACAATATCCAGGTCTATTTTACAAATGTATTGTGGGTTGCATTTTCAAGTTTGATAACTTTAGGGACATTTCATGACAGGTTCTTAGTTCTCAAGTCCCAACATTCTCCTTTCTCTTATTTCCGTTTCTAAATTTACAGGGCTGTCCTTACCCTTGTACGTGTCCCATAATCGGACAGGAAGTGTGTCGAGAGTGCGAAGAGTGTCCTCGGCAAGTGGGGGAGCCGTGCAGTGGGGATCGTCCTTGCGACAAACACAAGGGTCTCGTCTGTCGATACATGCACGGTGATTCGGAAGGTGTCTGTAGGGGTGAGTACCTACTGTATTTGGCCGTTTTAAAATGTGAATCAAAAATTATTAGGCGAAGTGAAAGAGCTCGAGTCGCCCTGGATTATCTTTAAAGAATTTACTGGTAATAGAGCTGACTCGGTTTACATTTAGGTATTTTGATTTTGATTAAGAGAAAGCGATTTCTTCTTGTTTCTGTTAATATTCAGATTTTATTCAAAAGTACCTAATTGATCCTTCATTTTTGTTGTCTTATTGAACATTTACAATTTTTGGTAGAATCAACAGGAGTTCCGTGTATCGTTCGCAACAAGACTTACGAACATGCAGAAACGTTCAATTTAGATTGTCGTACTCAATGCACTTGTCAGGTAAGTTGTTCTAATCTTGATTCTTGTTATTTTTTCAGTACTTCTTTAACAACAACATTTTAATAACAATTTAACTCTAATTAACATAAAGCATTCTCTAAAATATAAACGCAAGTTTTCAACCTGTCCAAAGTTTTTCAACCTCTCCGCAGAGACAAATTTCAAACATAATCGTCTTGTTGGCTGAATGATAAACTTACCTACTTAAAACTTTATTTGGTGTTTCTATAAGGAGCCTATTTAAACTTTTTAAACTCGAGGGGCTCACAACTTTGCACCGTAATAATGTATGCCGTGCCAACGATTTCAACATTTACATGACGTGATAACTTTGAAACGCTGACTTTCCGTAAAGTAAATTTAAAGTTTCCAATGGCAAACATTTTCTTTGCTCCGACAGAACGGGACTTACGGATGTTCATCTCTTTGCCCCCAAGAACACATATCGCCACAAGGAAATTGCCAACACCCCCGACTGGTAGACGTACCGAAGCAGTGCTGCAGAGAGTGGATGTGCGACAGCCAAACTGGTACGTACAATTTATCTAACAGAAAAAAAATACTACTAATGTTGACTCAAGTTGCAAAAAACCAATTTGGATTTGCAACAGCAATTTTATGGCATTAGTCGTTTGAAATTACTTTAAAACTGTACTTATATGGAAAATATTCAATCCAAACTATGATTTTCTGGCCTTTTTGTGCCTTTATTTGGTTTAAAAATATTGAAAAAATGCTGTTGCAAATGACAAGTGGTTTTTTGCAACTTGAGTCGACTTTACTACTTTTGAAGTGAAAACTTCTTTAGGCGCGCCACATACATTTTATTCCCGGGCAGTGAATTAGTTTCATGCGACACGGTAAAATCGTTCGCAGCACAAGCGAAAATCGTTCACAGTACGACACGGCAAGCTAAAATCAAGAGAGTCGAGTTTTTTAGCGGAGCGAACGAAAAACAATCAACTGTGCGTCACTTGTCAATTTTAAATTTTCATTGTACAGGGTTATTCTAAATGATTGTAGTCGAAGTAGGCGTGAAAACTGAATGTAAAATTTATGGTTGCCGCTCAACTTAAAAAAACATCAAAATGATGCGAATAAGTGAGTACTGAGTACCTACACACCGTTCACACACGGGAGTTACATTGCGTGCAAAACAACTCAATATTTTTAAAATTGATTGCAAAACAAGTCAATATTTCTGAATTCAATCGTTAATTTAACAAAAATGACAGTGACAGAGACAAAACTGACAGTTCACATGAAAGCGGCAAAAATGTAATAACATGGGCATGGCCTACTTCGACTACAATCATTTAGAATAACCCTGTACAATGAGGGACATGGAATCCTGGGCAGTCTGCTATTGTCATTTCAAAAAGTGTCAATGTAAATGCACCTTTATTGTCATTATGATTGATATTTAAAAAAAAACTGTCAAATTAACTTAAGCTTGGTTATGAGTAGCTAAGGTATGGTAGCGTTTTTAAACTCATCAACTTTTTGCGGTGAATTTCAACATTGGTGGACTGTCAATCATAAGTTTTTTTTGTGTCGGACATTTATGTTGTGCAAAAATGTGATGTTATGTTATGTAAACATAACCTAAACATTTTTTCATTTTCGGCGATTATTATTATTATATGAATAAATATGTGCGACATTAGTCTCTTTGGGACCATAATATTGGTAAAACGGATTACAATGCCTTTGGAAGATTCATCAGATGATGATTTATTAACTTCCTCTGATGAAGAAATTTTTTTAAATAGAAGAAAGACTCATGAAAAAATTAGAGGATACGTGAATTATGTTGCACTTTTCCAGTTTTTCCCTCGCTTTGCTTTGACATTGGCAGTTTGACTTCGACAAACTATTTTGACATTTCCCCCACTATTCGTCCACCAAACAACCAACTTCCATTATAGATGGGAAACGTGAATTTTGGTTGAGCCCAACATGAAATTTTTGGTGAATAAAGAAACGTGTTTTCTTAAGCTCAACATAAATCTAACAGTAATATAACAACGTTTTGGTAGAAAACTGATTCCACCGATTGATCCATCGATGAATTTAAAAACGCTCTCTATGGTTTAGAAATTTTGACAACTGAATGACACATCTGTCCAGTTTTCCGTGTCCCCAATAGTACGTTGTCTTGTGACAATGTGACCTGACTGACCTCAGTGCAAAGCTGCAGGAGTAACTGTATATGTATACAGGATATTTCACGAGTGATAATAAGTCTGACGTAATTTAATGCAACCCACACTATATTTCCGAAAAAAGCTGGCTACTGTCATTAAAATGTCCGGCTTTTTAAAATGTACTGTGGGTTGAATTTATTATTCCGTCAGGCTCATTATCACTCGTGAAATACCCTGTATAGTTTTATATAATAGAAACGATAAAGACACGACAAATATTGTAAGTTTACAGATGAATGTAGGATTTAATACGTAATTCTCAATTATATGGCTTCACCAATTCATCTATTGGAAAAATTTGTGTAGCAAAATGTGAAGAGGAAAATGGACAAATTATCATAAAATACAGCGTATTAGTATTGCTATAAAAACCTGTGTTGTGTTCAATATCATCGTCACGAAAATAAAACTTACCTAAACATCCAAACCTAACCTCACAAATTTTGCCAGAGTGTACCTCGTGTACCTCTAAAAGCGGACATATTTGCAGTTTCTATTGAAAAATACAGATTTTTGTTTGTTTAAAAACAGCATTAGATTTAAATAATATTAATTATTTATGCCTTGCTCCTTATTCCTCCAAGTAGGTACTATCATCCATAATGATATATTTTTTATAGAATAAGTAGGTACATATTACATAAAATCAGTAACGAGCATCATAGAAGTTTTCACTTCTGTCCTGCGGTCTTAAGCACACTCTTTTTTTTAAATTTGTTTCGTATTGTATAACAGAGAAAATAAGGATAAATCTCCTTATTCCTTCTTATTTTTCAGTAGAGCAACCTCCTTCCTGTCAGCCAACATTCTCGAAATGGTCTCCTTGCAGCAACGAGTGCGGAGTTGGTTTGTCTTCTCGTCAGTCAAATTTAAATGTTAGGTGTCAACCAGAAATCGAAACGAGAATCTGTCAGACCAGGAGATGTCTAGAATCAACTCCTTCGGTGCATCGCAAGAAGCAGCATCACCTCAGAGTGAGTACACTTTAAAAATGATATTTTTCTCACGTCTAGTTGTTTTTGAATTTATTTTTTATTGTGAAATAAAATCAATATTTTCTGCCAATTTAATTGCAGCGTAAAAATGTTTCCATGACCCTCAGTGTACGGTTTATATTTCACATTAATTGCGAGAACTGTAGCATTAGTGAACACAGAGCAAACTCTCACTTACCCCACCAAAAACTGAGAAAGCCATGCATAATTGAGCAATAAATCATGCAAGAAAGCGGTAAAATTCTCTCAGGACCACATGAAATACGTATTTTAGGCATTCCACTTGAAATTCTAATAAGCGACGTGTTTGTAAATCAACTTTTAGCAAGATAAAGTGATTTTCTGATTTGTAAAAAAAATACAAAAACAGTCAAGATTTTTGAGAGAAAAAAGCTGATTTATATGCAATATTGTTTTTCTCTTTTATTGGTTTACCGATACTTTTTTGTGTTTTTGAAATTATTAAACACAAGAGAAATTATTAAAAATATGTAGTCGTTTTCAATGACATCCGTCCCTGTCAATATGACATTATGACAGTATGTTGGCATCACTTGCTGTTTCAGTTTTAGTAACTTCGAATTTTAAGATTTTGATTTGGTAATTTATCCTGACGCGGCAAATTGACAAATTCAAATTATTATCTATCATTTCCAACAAATCAAAGATAATATGTAGTCGGATTCCGAGAATGACTTAGTTTAACCATTTTTAGATTTAGTTCTTGTTTGTTATTGATATTTCACGAAATATAAATTTTCTTTTACCATAACCTCAATTTCTTGTTTGACATTTTTTTAACTTTTATACTGTGAATAGTGGTTTCCGTGTACAACTTTTTGCAGGACTGTCTTTAAGACATTGTAGGATTGATCGCGATGAGGGAATGTTGATAAATTTCTACTAAATAGATTTTTTTTTCGCAGCGAGGTCACGAATGTAAAGCAACCCATCGTCTGAGCAGCGGCATCTACTTGCGCTTCGGCCCTTGTCGCAGCCGGAAACGCTTCCGGCCCAAATACTGCGGCCAGTGTCCAATTCCGGGTGTGCGGTGCAACCCCTCTCTCAGCACAACCGTGAAAGTAGAATTCAACTGCGACGGTTCTCAACCCTACGAGAACGCTTCCGAGCTGCTGCCAGAGTACGTGGAACCGGGCGAGGATCTATGGGCAGACGCGTTCCCGTGGAAAACAGATAAAGTTTCCAGATTAATTACGGTCTCGGTTCAATGGGTGTTGAAGTGTAGCTGCGAACCGGAAACTAACGAACCCACTTCGAGTACGGGGGAGGTGATATTGCACAGAGTTCACAGGACTGCAGCGCCGTGAGCAGGAGTGCGTTCTGACCGAAGATTCCTTCAGGACGCTGCTCCTCTATCTAGATAGTGCGAAGTTCACGAGGACCAATTTTCGATAACACCGTAATTCTGTTAATTACAATTTTACACTTTAGCCATTTGTGATGTTATCCAATCAATTGATCGATGTGTTAAGAGTTCATGACATAATCCGGAAAGTTGTGACATGAGCTTGTTAGTTCGTTCGATATTTTGAAAATGAGACGGAAAGGTTCACAGAGAAAGTTTCACAATGTTAGAAGATTAATACATTATCAAAAAAAAAAAAAAAACACCCCAAGTGCACCTTCAAAATACGGACTGATGGTTTGAAATCTCCAAATAAAAAATTAAGTGAACACAATCCGGCTGTGCAGCCGTGATAATAATAACAATATCTTTATCGTAGGATTTCAATAGATATATGTAGTGTTTATTTTAATAATTACAATTTTTAGATACAAAACAATATCGTACATTTTGATTAATGTATACATAGTCTGTACTTGGCGCCATTAAAAGTTATACGAAATTTTAATTAGTTATTTATTCCATTGTCCTAAAGATTTAAATGTAACGATTTTTCAAACCTCGAGAATTCTACTATAAACGTTAGAACGTGCGTTGAAAGAAACGGACGTCATTTTGAATTACTTTACATTTACAATTATTATAGTATATTTTTTCCTGGTAGGCGGTTGCGTGCGCAATTTACAAAATCCTGCAACGAAATGCACCTCCCTATTGGTTACTCTATTCCATTAACCAATAGGAAGGTCGCATTTCGTTGCAGGATTTTGTAAATGGCGCGCGCAACCGCCTATCAGGAAATAATATACTATAGCATGTCTGGGCTGTTTAGCATACTTATTTGCTTCATTGAGTGTACCGTACCTACAGTCGCGAGTAATAAATGTTGGTCGTCAAGGTCATTCTTTGAGGCAATCGAAAATGCTCCATTGTAAAACAGTCGTAAATATCATAACCTATCATCACGTTGTATGACATTAATTGTCTTTTTTTTTCTATTCTTTTTGACAGTTTGGTGACATGGGTATAATCAAGCACAGGGAAATTTGTTAAATTTGTGACAATCTAACCAAATTTTGAAATGACATTGACAACCAAAATTTATTGCTCGCGACAGTACAATCCTAACCTATATCCTAGTCTTACAGACACCCTCTTTTGCGCATTTCACATGCCAAGCTGTTTCTGTCAAGCTGAAGCGCCACACTTGTCTCTGTCTTCTGTCAAAAAACGTGCAATCTATCAGCGTACGGTTCGAGACGTGCAGACACTTAAATATTACTTTTCTAATCTAAAACTCTATTTATAGCGGTCGTTCTATAAATACATCTTGCACTTAATGACGGTCCAAGCATACAACATTATTCTCTTCAGCTGTACGCAAGAAATATAACACATAAATTATTCAAAGGTTAAATCGATAAGATAACGTTTCCTATTGAATGTTCTTATCTGTTAGTTTACGTTTAATCGAATTAGAGATAACTTAGGTAGTACTAACTAGACCTTGACATCCGATACAGTAAACAGAAGCAAACACAACAACAATTGTCAGTGCCTTGTATGTGTTACACAAGAATGATCGTAATTATTATTCTGACGTTTATTACGGTAACAAATGGCGACTATTGGACAGACAGAGCTAATCTCGTCGCCGAAGATTCTTGTCAAGCCATCGGTTCATCAATAATACTCAGTGATAAAGAACAACAAGTAAACAAAATCCTGATGAGAGATAAATTCAACGAATACGACGAAGGTTTTAAAAACCCGCATAATTTTCTACCGTCTGTTCATTTCTTCAAATCTAGAAGCAAAATCGAGCAATCTTTGGTATTTGAATTCATCCAAAAACTACCAAAAGGGGCGTCTTTACATTCACACGATACAGCAATGGTGTCCTTGGATTTTCTCTACAATTTAACCTACAGAGACAATTTGTACGGTTGTGTGGTCAACGAGAGACTCGAATTCCGATTTTTTAACAAACAAGTGAGTAGCGTCTGCAACTGGCAGTTGATAGCAGATCTGCGAAGTGAAAACTCCAGTTTTGACAACTTCTTAAAATCTCAATTATCGATCATCGTAGAGGACCCAATCGCAGAATACTCCAACATCAACGAAGTGTGGCAGCGCTTTATGCAAACATTTGGCACGGTTGCCGGCTTAGTGACGTATCGTCCTGTCTTCCAGGACTATTTCTACCAGTCCCTCAAAGAACTGTACGAAGACAACGTTATGTACCTCGAATTCCGGGGTGTCTTGCCGGAAGTGTACGAATTGAACGGTACCACTTACGACCAAGAGGGTGTCGTCAAACTGTACATCGACACCCTCCAAGACTTCAAAAACGACTATCCTGGTTTCCACGGGGCTCGGTTCATCTACGCCCCCAGCCGTCACGTCGACAACACTACAGTCGACAACTACGTGGCTACAGCGATTAAACTCAAACAACTTTATCCGGATTTCATCGCGGGGTTTGATCTAGTCGGCCAAGAAGATTTGGGGAAGCCGCTGGTTGACTTCATCTCCCAACTATTGGAGCTCGCCCAATCTGATATGAAGTTTTTTTTCCACGCTGCAGAAACTGACTGGTCCGGCACCTCCACCGATATGAATCTGTTCGACGCCATTTTGCTCAATACGACTCGAATCGGGCACGGTTACGGTATTGTTAAGCACCCACAGCTACTGCAAGAAGTGAAAACGCGGAAAATTGCTCTGGAGATTAGTCCCATCTCGAACCAAGTTCTGAAATTGGTGGACGACTTGAGGAACCATCCTGGATCGTTTTTACTAGCTTCGGGGTATCCTGTAGTGATTACGTGCGATGATCCGAGTTTTTGGGGAGCCAAAGCGTTGAGTTACGATTGGTATATGGCGTTCATGGGTTTCGCTAGTCGAGAAAGTGATTTGAGGTTGTTGAAGCAACTGGCTATTAACTCGTTGACCTACAGTTCGATGGACGAGGAAGAAAAATGCAACGCGTTTGAGGAGTGGGAAGCGCAGTGGAATCAGTTTCTTGATGATGTTGTTGACTGTGACGCGAGGAAATACTTTTACTCTTATTCTGTCGATAGAATCTGATTATAAGTGACTTCTGTTAAAATAAAGTTTCATTTGTCTGTTTTATCTTAGTCGGTGATGTTATTTTAGGCAACCATTAATACGTCAAGGTACGCGAAGTCACACCACATTAATCCCTCACTTTATCGATTAACTTCTGGCACCATTCTTCAGATAAGATGTGAATTTAAATTTAGAAATTTCCTCCTTTACGAAATGTACACAAAATTTATGAATATGTGTCCCTCAATGTAGGGATGTTAATTAGTAAAAATTATAAAAATAATGTAAGAAGTCCCGCGGCAAAAATGTGAACTAATGAATGTTTCTATGGTAACGAGTAAAAATTTAGAAAGTACATTCAAAACCATAAATCTACATTTAAGACGTTGTAATTCATTTGAACAATTCAAACCAATTCAGACTCTAAATTTTTCTTTTGCAGGATGTCGAAAAGATAAGAAACTTTTAAAATGTATATCTTCAACACAGAAGAGGAAAACCTATTACCAATTTACTATAAAATTTAAATTTTTGTTTTGAGTGTATGTACTTACAGAAATATTAACGCCACTGTCAAATTTTGACATTTTTACTAAAAATATTTTACGCTGGAAATTACTAACTGTTTTGATAAACTTTTTATTGATATTTATTTATAGTCAATAAACATCCAGATTAATTAAAGCCGACTAGCATTAATAAATTATTATCTTACTTATCACCACATTGGTGCTCGAAAAATAGGTATAAAAAATGTAAATATTGCACATACATTCACCACGATTTTCTCATTTTACCAGCCTAACCTCAAAAACAGTCAAACTTATTCGTACATGACAAAACAATTATTTACAATTTGGTTTTTCAAAAATTAAAACATGAGTCACTTTCTATCATACAAGGCGGTTGTCAAGGCGGTTGTTATCTTTAGCGAGAACTGAATTAGTACAAGTTTCGACAAGTCTGTTTTAATCACTTTTTTCACTTAAAACGTTATCCAAAAATTCACTCCATTGAGTTTTCCATTGTTCCATGGCTCGTTTTTTTTCTTGTGCCTCCATTGCACTGTACACGATCGAATTGATGGCGAATTGTTTCAAAACCTCAATTCCACTCGTCTTCGGAGTCATCGCCATAAAAGCAACGTACCAGTCGTAACTCAAACCTGTAGCATTCCATATCGATGGATCATCATTACAGATAACCAATGGATAGTCGATAGCCATTAGAATAGCAGCTGGATGATTTTTCGGATCTTCGTTCAGCATCAATACTTGATTAGATATTGGACATATCTCGAAGGGAATGTTACGTTCCTTGCCTAGCTTGAGAAGAGCAGGATGCTTAACAGCGGCGAAGCCGTGGCCGATCCTTCAAAAAAAAAGAGTTGTTAGAATAATAGTAAGAGCAAGAATCGAATCGACTTTACCTGGTGGCATTAAGAAGAATCGCGTCTAGTAAATTCAGATCAACATGACCAAACCAGTTGGTCTCGCCTGCATGAAAAAAAAACTTCAAGTGTTTTTTGGCTTCCAAGAGTTGCGCGCGATAATCCACAATGGACTTCCCCTCCGACTCGAAACCCACAAAGTCAAACCCGGAGATAAAATCAGGAAAGAGTTGTTTCATTTTGATGATGTCGTCCAAACCGGTTCGAAGAACGTCTTCATTGACCCCCCTGTATATTGAGTGAATGTAGCGCACACCGATAAATCTGGGATGCTTCGCTTTGAACTTGTTCACAGCCTCTATAAAAATTTCGAAGAACTGCTGATTGGAGTATGTTCGGCCGTCCAGTTCGTACAAAGGCATCATTGTTCCTCTCAGTTCGGTGTACATCACGTTGTCGTCGTACAGTTCCTGGAGAAGCTGGTAGATGTACTCTTGGAACACGGGCTTGTACGATAACAAGTCGTACACGGTGGTGAAAATCTTCTTGAATTTCCCCCAAACACTTTCGGCGCTGGGATATGCGTCGTTTGGGTTTTCCACGTTCAGAAGGAGTTGTTCCCGCAGCCATATATCAAAAACTGGCGCAGTCTGGTTCAAGCGCATATCGCTAATTAACGTCCAATTACAGCGATCATCGTCTTGTGGGTCCGCAAGAAACTTTAACTTGAAAGTATCTCTAAAGTATCCGCCGTACAGGTTGTCCCGATAACTTATTTCCTTGATTAAAAAATCGGCGGAAACTCCAGCCAGCAAGTGCGTATGTAACGACATTGCTTTAGGCATTTTTTTAATGATGGCGAAGACAGGAGATTTGTCGATTCGGTCCTTCGCTTGGAAAAAATGCACGGATGGGAGAAAATTCGATGAATTCTTGTAACCAACAGTGAGCTCTTCTGTTTTCTCTTTTAGTAGAATTTTATTCACCAGTATCTCCTTCGCCGTCAAATTCACATTGTGGCCGTAGAACGTTGATTCTTCACGGGACAAAATTGTGGCGCGTTCTTGCAAATAGTTGTCACTATCACTTGACGTCAACATTGTAGTAACCACTGCAGCACCAATAATTATAATGAAGGTCACTAATATTATTATTAATGTTTGCCACATGCCAAACATACGAAGTTCTGTGTGCACTACGCAACAACGTTTTAAATACTGGCTGGTAATGGGAATTGGGGATAGATCTGTCAAGTGGAGCAAAGATACAGAATCAGGGGAAAGACTCTCAAGTGGTACCAACTGCGCGCTTTTCAACACTCAATATTTTACAATATTTCACAAGCATGTATTAACATTTTTTAATATGACTAACTTCTCAAAATTGTGTGAATAACATGAATGAACAATTCAAAAAAAATTAACACAAGATTGATTATCAATCGTTATCAGTTAATTTCGATTTTAGTGTGTACATATTTTTCTTCTTGCTTTTTTCTATTAATAAACTGTTGTGATAATATGTTTGAATTATTCCATCCGTTTTATGCAAATATGTTTTATTAGCTTCTTAATATGTAATTAAAAATGTATTTCTCAAAAAACCCAAGTCTCTCAATTGTTAACGTTAGCCTCTTCTGCGACTCTGTCACAACTCGACTGCTTTCTATGTCGCCACAAGTTGGTCAGGGCCCGCCGATGGGTTTTCCTGCTGACACAGCTTCTGGTGTCCATTTCAGTTTTTGACAGTTTGTACATATAGATAATTTACGTGTTATGTTTATTAAAAAAAGAAAAAAAACAGGGCTCAACCGGGATTTGAACCCGGGACCTCTCGCACCCAAAGCGAGAATCATACCCCTAGACCATTGAGCCATTAACTCAGTAGAAAGAATAGTTAGTTTTCCAACAAATCATTGTTTAAAATTATAAAAGAAAATATTAATTAAAAATTATTTGTTATTAACAAATTCACATATAGTGATGTCAACAAGAAATTACTAGCTAGGATTTAAGGATATTCGTTACTAGATTGCCATAAATTTGGTTAGGTTGGTGTCAAGTTAAAACATCCGGTCAATGCCAATTACGAGCCAAAAAGCACCAATTTTTTTCAATTGTTTCATTGCCAACAGACTCAGCCATTATTGATCACCGCGTAAAATGAATCACTGTTATCGTTTATCAAGGTTAACTGATAAAATGATAAAAAAAAAATACAATGCTCGAAAAATGTCAATGAAAAATAATTTTGAACAAAAATTACTACGAAATTACGTGGCGCAGCCTACTTTGTTATTTAAGTCGGTGTCGATTTCTGCATTTCAATAATCGTTGCGTCAAAGGATTAGACTATTTTATTAATAAGTTCTGACCCACTACACTAAAGTATGTCACCGCACTTGCAGTGTCATCTTGTGCCTTGTTTTCTGTCATCAAACGCACTCTGATGATGACATATAATCGCCTATAATATAAAGGCTTTGCCATTTCTATTGAAACACCACCTGTTGATTGTCAGTTTGGCAATGCTGCAAATATGTTTAGTAATTTTTTTACTACGGGGTGATCAAATAGGACTGTTTAAGTTGGTAACACTGAATTGTATTTTAAATCATATAACAGGAGTAACTTTCGGTTGTTGATGGCTTGTCGTTGTTAATGCTATACCTACATCAGATATTTGTCAAATAAACCAACAAAACATACCCGGTTGCAGTGTTATAAATAACCGAAATATAAAATTTTCTTAATTGTACTGCCAACTTAAACAGTCCTTTTTGATCACCCGGTATTATTGCCAATCTTGATTTTTGTTGAATGTCATGTCATATTTGACTCAACGCGTCTTTAATTCAATTATAACCCAATAATTATCAAGAATTTATTGTTTTTTCGCGAAAATAGAGCAAAATAGAAAAAAAAAAACGAGTCCTTATGGGTGCTGACATGAAGAGAGTTCTTATTAAATTATATGATAAACTGCATTTAAGTCACCCAATGTGGTCAGTCAGAAAAATTTGTGTTGAAATTTCAGAAATCTTTTCCGTAAGTTAAAAAAAAGCGTCTTTCTATCATTCTAAAAAGCGTCAGCTTAGAACGTATTTACATTTGCTAACATTTAGGTATAACATCAAAATTAAATCCCGCACTTTTTATCACACGCCACTTGGCACATGCGCCTTGAGGGGACATCTTAAATTATTGTTCTAAAATCTAAATTGTAACTTTGATTGTCATCTCTTCAGCTAAGCTTTCAGCGAGTGCAGTTTTATTCGTTATTAATTATTATAACTCATTTAACTTTAACAGCAGAAAAGTGAGGTTACGTGTAAGTTTGGTTCATCCTCTGTGGTTTCACCATAAGAAAAATTCAATAAAAAAAAGCATTTCAGCAAGTGTAGTTTATTAAAATACTTAATACATATAAGTACATTGAAATAAACCAAAATAATTATTTTAAATTTTTCCCCAAGTCATTCAATATTCAATTATGAGTTTTGAGTTCCTCAAACTCCTGATTTTTTTTTAATCCTTACAATCTTACCCCACATTACCAACATCCCCCATAACACCAATTTCTTTTTCCAGATATCTGATATTACTGTCTACAGAATTATCCAATCACACCTGAGAGGCGAAATCCTTCAAGATTCCAAAATTGGCGCCAATCCTTTGATTTTGTAATTTCCTTATTCATTGATTAAAATTCTTTGAGTTTCCCTTCGGTTTTACCTTCCAGCAGGAACATTAACAACGACAGATAACCACGCTAAAAACCACTCGCTCACATTTGTAGTGGTAGGATTCGCAGGCGTAAAATTTTTAGATTTCTATTAACATTTATATTAAATTATATTAAGAATGCACGATGCGTCGACGAGATCAATAATTGCTCAATGTGTAGTTAGATCATTGATTTATCAATTTATCACACTTATTTTGACCGCGATTTGCTTTGACATTTTAGGAAACTAGAAAATGTCAAAATTTCAAATTTCTCACTAAAAGCCGTTTTACAACCAACCGAACCTGTTACACATTGCTAAATTTTAGGAAAAATCCAACAGGTGGTGTTTCAATAGAAATGGCAGAGCCTATAACTAGTGGTATGATTATTATCGATGATATTATGAGTGAACTTGAGCTGGAGATTTCACGAGTCCGAAGGACGAGTGAAATGTCCTGCTTCAATTTCACGAATTTAATATCATCGATGATTATTGATTAATCATACCACGTGCTATATTCGATGAGACAATATAATGAATGAAATTTATTTTAATCAAAAATCGTAACGGCGAAAGTAAATAAGATAATTTTTTTTTTGTTTTTTATTATCGCTGTGATAGCCATGCAACTAAGGACTTTACGCGTTTTCATTGGATCATTCATGATCGCGTGATACATGAATTATATTGTCTGTTTCAAAATCAAAAATTCTACCTCGAAAATACAACTGACAACGTCGCCAACTTTTGTTTTTAGTATGTTTGCAAAAGTCGAAAAAGGTGGGGTTATGAAAGAAAACTGTTGACAGTTTTGGTCGTAGTTTATCGTGCTTTGTTTTATTTAAGTAGTTAGTTTAGTTTGAGTTATTATATTATAATTATTGTATTTTATTTTATGTTATTGAGGTAGTGGAAATGTAATCGGATAACTTTATAAACCTGTATAGGTAATAAATATACATACATACATAAATACAACTTACATAATATGTATTGCGACTTTTTTCTCAATTATTTTGTCTGAAAAATTGTCAAGGTTAATATACGGGATATTACGAGTGACAGTGACCCCGCCGGAATTGAAAATGCAACCCATAATACATTTGAAAAAGTTAACGCGGATTTTGTACTGTATTGTGGGTTGCATTTTAAATTCCGTCGGGCTCAATTATGACTCGTGAAATACTCTGGATATTGTTGAATTCGAGGTTAGCTATCTATGTAACAATTGTGTTTGGTTAGTTGCCTATACTAAAAGTTATAAATGGAATTAAATCTGTTGGAGAAGCTAGAGCAGTGGCTATTGCGCTATTGCAATCTCGATAATTGCATTAAGATTTTTGGCTCAGGCTGTAATTTTGTCATTATCTCCACCGGTGATTTTAGGACTCTTGTCATTTTTAATGTAACAAATATTATGACAACAGTTTTACTATAATTAGGAACAACACAATTTCAGCGTGAAAAACACCTACTCCACTCCACAAATCTATTGTAAAAAATGACATAACTAGATTATCTAGTACATTTTTTATGATAGTTTGTCATTAGTTATAAGAAATTCTTCCATTATTAGTGTAATATAATTTATTGGTGCATGTGAGTCTGTTATGTCAACCATCAAAGAGAAAATTATGACAACAGATAACGGCTTTTCAAATGTTATTGTCTTTAAGTTATCTTTTACCCAATAAAAGAGAATAAAAAGGTGCTTCCCGCTATGATGTAAATACCTACATCTATAAATGTAAAACTGAATGTCTGTTTGTATATTTTGTATGCAAATCTACAGTTTTACTCCGATCTTAATGAAATTTTGTACACTTGATCTTCAAAACAAGAAGAAAATTACTGTCTACTTTAATTTTACAAAAACCAACCCCTACTACCATTTTCAACCCTGTTAAGAAAAAAAGACAGTTTTTTCGAGTTGGAAATACCTTCATCTTCGCCGCTTCACCCCTATTTCATTCTCTGAGTATATCGTCACCTTCGCCGCTTGACACCCACAAAAAGCAACCCCTATTATCATTTTTAAGCCTGTTATGCACAAAAAAAGTTTTTTCGAGTTGGAAATCGCGTTTGCATGATGTGTTCAGATGTCATAGTTACATTTGGTTGTTTATAAAAGTAGCAATTTCGCAAAATGTGTTTGAATGATTGTGTTTTACCGGAAGATGTCTTAAATGAAGCAGAACAAGCTTCAAATAGCTTAATACCGGAAAAATCAAAAGGCAGGTATCTGAAATCAAACGATACAATCAAACAATAGGAGGATCTAAATAAGGTTACAACTGAAAATAAAAGTGTTATGTTGGCGTATTTTCATGAATTGGTAAGTGATCATAGTGTTAGTTTCTTATCGTATTGATCTTTTTGTTTATATAGTCGAAGAAAAAAGTAGTCTATAGTAAAGTTTTAATTATTCTTCGTAAAAAGACAAACTTCATATTGAAATTACTGCGTTTATCACAATACATGAAAGTAGAAACATAATTTTAAAACATTCTGAAATTTGCGGACGAAGTCGCGGGTAAAAGCTAGTAAGTTATAATCCTGGAAGTCAAATACCTATCTGAAAACTCTCTCTTTTTGGAAGATATACCTAGATTTTTTTGAGAGTATTTGAGAAGCGTACTAATTTTTTAGTCGCCACTTTAATTATGAAATGTTTTCAAATCAATTCTCAATTCATGAACGTTATGAATACACTTAATTTATTCAAAAAAATAAACGACATTGAAAGGTTCCGGCGATACAAATAAAAACCCAAAAAAACATACATTTGTGATCGATCATAATTACAATGTCTGTCAAAATAATCGCACGAGACGGTTTTGATCATTAAAGGATTTAAAATCCATTAATTTCAAATTAGCTTTGAGCTGTCTTCTTTTACCGAATAAGTTGTAATCTTAGTTGTACCGGATTAACTCCGATAATAACAACAACAACAAATAATCGTTTCAACAATTTGCTGCGTTTCTAATATAGCGGTTTTGTCGCAGAATACGACTTGTTGCAGAAATAATGAAGCAAGTGATGTCCTTTCAAGTAGCACAACAACCAAAAATCGTTACACGAGGTTTCGATGTTTCCGACACTGTGATTGGTTCCAGGCCATCAAAACCGATACGCTAACACGCAATAACTCGTTCATATAATTGGACAGTTTATTATACAATTGTAACAAAAAAATTGTCTTTGTAGATGACCCCAAAAATTATATTCGAATACTTTTCCACATAACACAAACAGCTGTACATATTAGTATTAATGCAACATTCTTAGATAACTGTTACTTCCATAAATACAGGAGTTTAAGGGTGGATGCCCACGTCAGCTATGTTAACGCAGCCTCGCGGAAAACATATGACTTTGCTAAATAAAACCGGAGAAACACTATCATCAAGGTCTTTTTTCTGGACAGTGCGCAATTTTTCTTCAATAAGCCATCCATAAAGTTTCTGGGCATAGCGGTCAATAATATTCTGTAAAAAAAATGCACTGATAAATAATGTGGCACAATAAAATAAGACTTTTATCACAAATCGAATTTTCCAGTTGAAAATTAATTGAAAATGACAGGTTCAAAGAAGGAGTTTTGCTGACTGAGTCTGTTGAAAACAATCCAAACCTTGACAAAAGCCACATTCTTGAAGACACAAGATTTGTTTCGAAAAATGTTGAATTATAAAAATAGTATATTTTTTAACGAGCGGGTAATGGCTATTACTCATGAGGCTGATTTTGTGGCGTAATTCTGAATGAGTAATAGCCATTACCCGCGAGTAGAATACTATACTTTTTCTACGACGAGATAAGTTTCATTATTAGACAAACTGAAACTGACGTTTGAAACTGACGTTTTACAATTATTACTTCGCATTCTTGATATCATTGCATTAAAATTTACGATTGGACTTCATAAACTAGTTGCTATGATATTTGCAGTGAGTTTTGAAATTATTATTCAACGGGCCGTGGGTAATGGACCCTATTATCTAATAAAAACACTTTAATAATGACAGTATTATACAATAGTGGTAGAAAAAAATAATTACTTAGAAATTTACCCTCGTATATGAAAACAATTAGTTAGTTCACATTGTCACTAGAATTGATGGATTGGCCATTAAAACGTCCATTTAAAAGTGAATTAATCCGAATCGATTAAACTTCACTTAAACATTGTAACCGTGCGATTAAAAACAGATCAATTTTGAAATCACAAAAGAAACAAATATACTAATCACATTTGTCGCGAAGTCACTTTGACTCTTAATCTCCCAGATTTGTCTTTATCGTGATGACTGTTAACATTCTATCTCCGCAAAATTTTTAATCGTATGAAATCATACCAGAAATGTGAACTTTTCACTTTGTTCCTTCAAACAACAAAATTGATTGACAGCCATATTGATATTATCGGCCGGTTTTTAACGTATCCACTTGAATCTGTCATTGACAATTTCAACTGAAATCCGTATTGTTTGCTTTCTCTACACTCACCAACATCCACTTTTCCCCAGTGCCATCTTTCTCTTGCACATTTTCCTGCACAACTTGATCCCGCTTAAAGTCATCTCTGAAAGTTGGTGACACTACGAGATGACCTTTCGTAAAAAAATCAGTTTCAGACAATACAAATAACTCACGATTTTTAATCAGTTCCCAGGTATTTTGTCCTTGTGGAGAACTATAAGTGGCTTTCAACAAACTCAGAATTAAAATCAGACACAACAGGTTGTTTGCGGAGAGTCTCATTTTTGGACAATAGTACAACAACTCCTGTTATGCGGAGTTATCAAAGGATTCAACTTTATTATAGGTACGACTATAAAAAGACATTATCTCAGTTATATGTTTAGAGATTAGGAGGGAGCCGAAGTTATAAAAATAGTAGCAAAGTGCGTTATTGCGATTTGCAGGTATATTAAATTTATTCAGAGTAATAAAATAATTCAGATATTGTGAATAAAAATAAATCGATCGAGAGATGTTTGCGTGTCTTGTTTTCTGGAGATTTTTGAAGTGAAAACTTCTTTAGGCGCGCCACATACATTTTATTCCCGGGCAGTGAATTAGTTTCATGCGACACGGTAAAATCGTTCGCAGCACAAGCTAAAATCGGAAAATCGTTCGCAGCACGACACGGCAAGCTAAAATCAAGGGAGTCGAGTTTTTAGCGGAGCGAGCGAAAAACAATCAATTGTACGTCACTTGTCAATTTTAAATTTTCATTGTACGTTGTGTTGTGACCTGACTGACCTCAGTGCAGAGCTGCAGGAGTAACTGTATATATATATACAGGATATTTCACGAGTGATAATAAGCCTGACGTAATTTAAAATGCAACCCACACTATATTTCCGAAAAAAGCTGGCTACTGTCATTAAAATGTCCGGCTTTTTTGAAAATGTATTGTGGGTTGAATTTATTATTCCGTCAGGCTCATTATCACTCGTGAAATACCCTGTATAGTTTTATATAATATAAACGATAAAGACACGACAAATATTGTAAGTTTACAGATGAATGTAGGATTTAATACGTAATTCTCAATTATAGGTTATGGCTTCAATAATAAATTCATCTATTGGAAAAATTTGTGTAGCAAAATGTAAAGAGGAAAATGGACAAATTATCACAATACAGCGTATTGATATTGCTATGAAAACTTGTGTTGTGTTCAATATCATCGTCAAGAAAATAAAACTTAAACATCCAAACCTAACCTCACAAATGTTGCCAGAGTGTACCTCTAAAAGCGGACGTATTTGCAGTTTCTATTGAAAAATACAGATTTTTAATGTTTATTTAAAAACAGCATTGGATTGAAATAATATTAATTATTTATGCCTTGCTCCTTATTCCTCCAAGTTTTCACTTCTGTCGTGCGGTCTTAAGCACATACTCTTTTTTTTCTTTCAAAAATTACCACAACAAAATAATTTAAACAGCAAATTTATTTCATATGATAGATACACATTTTAACAGGTAACAGCATCAAAGAAAATTAAGGATGGACTCCAGGATCGCATATATCGACGCATTTGCCGTTGGGAAAGCAAATAACGCATGACGCTAAAATGTGCGTGTTTTGACTGTCGATGGCATTGTTTTGTAGTAAATAGTTGTACAGCTCAATGGAAAACTCATCGGAGGCAGAAAGTTGCTAAAAGATTATGATTTGTCTAAATATTATTACCTCTTCGAGCAATGAAGCTGATGGTAACGACGCGATCGTTGCAGCTGGAGACGTTTCGTTAGTCATCTTCAGAGCTTTGAGAATGAAAGAATGTAACAAAACGTCAGCACCTGCACTTCGACGCCCGCGCCATCACACGTACTGCATTCTTTCATGTACTTACGATGTCCATCAGTTGCGAAGCTTCCAGTTCGTAACCCCTCTGGGCGTGATGCTTGACAAATTCCAGTACATCTAAAAGTAAAAATGGCGTAAGAGGAGAACGTCGGTTTTTGAATTATTCGAAAGCAAACCTTCTTTTGGTATGTTTGATAAAACATTGTCCAGATCGAGCGAACTGACCGCACAACAAAACGCAGCGATTAACACACTGACCGCCAAGAAATTTCGGCCCATGTTGGAGGTTCGATACAGTAACAAGTGTGGAGTTGAATTATGACACTATTTATAATAGTACGTAATCACAACATAAGGCTTTAAAAGTAATCGCCATAATTTATGGCACATCAAAAATTGAAATATGGACTCAGCTTCTCGGTACTTATTGTTATTAGTGTTGGGCCACAGTGATACCCGCGTTAATCTCCGTGACCGGCAATTTTCAAATAAAAGTGAACACAGGGCGATGTAAAGCACTGTTTTTGACAACTTTTCGTATTTAAAGAAATAATAAAACGAGACGATGTTTAGGTATTTATTAACATAAATCAATTTTACATCTGTCTTGAAGTTATTTACATATTTTTATTTTATAGGGAAAATTCCAGGATCACATATATCCAGACAACCCAGACCTTGCCAGCACACAAACTTAGGACAATTCTTTAGTTTATTTCCCATATAATAGGGACCCTCTTTTATTTCTTCAAATTCACCTTAAAAAAATGTACTAGGTGAAAAAAACCAAAATAGAAACTAACCATGATCAGAATCCTTTGTTGAAGCAACTCCATAACCTATATTCAAAACACACAAAACAATTAGCACAAATCCCAAATTCATGTTTATTTCTTTTGGGGGACGATTTAGTGACTAAGTTTAACCAGGTTACTGACTTGTTTTATACGAGCCAAAATAATCCTTCCAATGAAATGTTGTTTTTGAACTTATAAGTGATTTATGACATTTTATCTTTGTTTTTATTTTAACATTTACAAAATATTCTCAGATTCGCTGAAACTACCAGGAGTGCAATTGCTACGTTGAGCGCTCTTTTTTCAGTTTTATAAAAGCATGTACAGTTGTGTGTTTTAGTAATATTTATAATAGTGTTAACTGTCTGAATAATAATAATGAGAAAATTGAAATTAAAAGTACTGAAGGGCAGACGAATTTAAAACTACAGTCGGCGCGGCGAACCACTGGAATAATCACGAGATGTTCACGTGACAGTTCGTAGCAACCACAGGTAGCAACGTCATGAAAAGCCTGACTTACACTGCCTAGCCAAATTGAGTTCTGTGAAAAATGATACCAACTATCAAGAACCGTCAAAATGACAGGCATAAGAGAGGTTAGGTTTATCAATCAAATCAATTGGATAAACAATTAGGTTTATTAATAAAAAAAACAAAATTAACTACGTCATTTTGTAACGGGTTTAAGCCAGTTACAACTCCTTAGAAGAGTAACATGTTTTGACTAGTTTTCGTTAGGTAAACCCGAGGTATCATTTCACTTTTTCTGATTTTTTTTAATATTGACAACAGGCAATGTGTGACAGAAATGATATCTGACACATGCCAGCGGTTTGGAGGTCATGTATAGTGTAGTGCGGGACCTTATCTTCGAAAGGTGGCAAACAATTTTTGGATATCAAAATCATTTTGGAACACTGTAAAAAATATTAAGAGCCACTTTATTGTCTAATTAGTGACCTGACCTGACCTGCCTACATTATTTCTATTAACAATAAGTGTCGTAGAATCGAATTTAATTAAATCGGTCAGTTTAGAAAATCTTTTGATTGCAGAAACGTTTGAAAATGGTATTTCTAAAATGACCGATTCAGTTATAACAATCAACACCAACTTTAAAACCCATTTAAAACTTTAAATCTTTTTTGCAAAAGTACAAAATATTTGTCTCAATTTTTTAAGTACTAAATGATACAACTTTGTTGTGAGTAAATTCCTTTTATTATTTGTATTTATCCATCAACATTTTTTAATCCAGTTACTCCTTCCAGACACGCTCCCGTATTATGGATGATTCCCTGGATCGCACCAATCAACGCACTGTCCGTCGTAACAAATCCATTGAGGACACGCCGCGTCATTCACTTTTAATTCATAATCGCTTTTTGCATTTTCGGATAACTTTAAATGTTCGACCTAGACAGAAAGGAAACGAAGATCAAGATTATCATGATTTTTTTACGAAAAATGTCAACTTACGATATTTTTAAATGTCCGTTGTGCCAAGACAGGTTTTTCTAGAAATCGAAAGGTTAAAAAGATGCAAATTTATGGTGAAAGTTTACCATTTTGAGAAACTCTTGTCAAGTCTAATCCGTGAATGAAATGTATTGTACAAAAGAAAACCACTGCTACTAGTTTTAAATCCATCGTCGTTGCTTGGAAACTACTCAATAACTGATTGACATTTAGCACTTGTACGTTATTTATGATAATAATAAAATTAATGAAAAGAATTCCGATTTAATCTTAACTGTCCGTGTGATAGGTTTGGAGTATTTTTAGTCATTTTCATTTCTGGTACAAAAATTAGAAACTTGTCATTATTTAATTTAATTTAAACCGAATCTTGTAATATTAAGTAAGAATGACAGAATAACAAGAGTACTTAGAGTAAAAAGTTTGTTACGATAAAATTATGGCAGAAGTATCTGGAATTTTATTACTTTCACCATTTTTAATTAATACCGAATTGTGAATCGCCGAATATTTCTGTAAAATACTCAGAAAGCAATGTGTTTGATTTAATTAAAAAGTATAGATTAGTTATTTACATTACAAATGCGGTAGGCTACATTTTACAGCGCAAGGTTTTTAGATTGCAACACGACCGCGAAGCGGGAGTGTTAAAAAAAACTGAGCGATGTAAAATGCCTACCGCATTAGTAATGTATTAATCTTTTTGGCCGACGATCCATTATTTCTCGTTTTCTCAAATTTGAAATTTGTTGTAACCAATAATTTTGCAAAACCTGTCAAAGACTGACAATTGATAAATGAAATCGCAGAACGTTATCTATTATACCGATAACTGACATGCACAAGATGGTGCCATAACACTTTAGACGAAAACTATTAAATTATGTTAATTTTTGAAAATCGAACGGATCAATGGTAGCGGTATCTTGTATAAAATGGACTTTATTTATGATAAGCTAACAGTTTTCTTGGAGGTTCCTGAAAGCTTAAAATGTTGGTGTCGTTTTACACACTCCGTGCGGTAAAATGACAGATAGTTTGGTTAGTGTGTAAAAATCGAGATACCGTAGCTGCTCAAAACGTGTAAACATGTCATTTACAGTTGAGGAGGGCAAAAAACAATATTTTTAATAACTTTTCATAGGTATTTAAAAAGGTAATAGAATGAAACGATGATTAGGTATTTATTAACATAAATCACTTTTACATCTGTGTTGAGGTTATGTAGTTACATATTTTTATTTTTAGGGAAAATCCCAGTATCACATAGATTCAGACAACCTCTACCTTCCCAGCACACAAACTTAGGACAATCCCTTATTTTATTTGCCATATAATAAGGACCCTCTTTTATTTCTTCAAGTTCATCTAAAAACAAAACAAAGATGCTACGTGTAAAGGAACGAAATAGAAACTAACCATGATCAAAATCTTTTGTTGAAGCAACACTATAGTCTACTATATTCAGAACACACAGAATAATTAGCACAAATCCCAAATTCATGTTTATTTCTTTTGGGGGACGATTTAGTGACTAAATTTAACCAGTTTACTGACTTGTTTTATACGAGCCAAAATAATCCTTCCAATAAAATGTGGTTTTTGGACTTAAGTATACGAGTGATTTATGACATTTAATCTTTGTTTTCATGTTAATATTTACAAAATATTCTCAGATGCGCTGAAATTAACAGGAGAAGTTCAATTGTTACGTTGACCGCTGTTTTTTCAATTTTATAAAAGATATTCGCCATTTCGGATAAGCAACATGACCTCTGGCGGTGGAAAGTCAAATCACCGAAAATTATCGCAAATGGCAAATTAACACGGTGATTTGTGACGGTGATCGTGTACGGGCCACAGGTACCGGCGTTAGTGACAAAAAGTGGTGTTACAATGGGCAAAAAGAAAGTAGATAAAACCAAGTGTTGTGTCCATGGTTGTCATACATGCAGAGCGAAAGACAGAGAGACCAGCTTTCATTACTTTCCACGCTAAAATAGTTGTAAAGTGCAAATCATAAACATTTTTGGCGGCAAGGAAAGTATAGACAGAAGAAAAGCTTGGGAAAAGGTTTTGTTATTGAGAAAACCTGCAAGACGGCATATGCGAGTATGTGGAAAACATTTTTTACGTGAAGATTTTATAAATCGTAAGTTCCACGAATTTGAGGTTAAAAGTTTGTAGTTTATTCTACTTTTTTCAACTCCACGCAGCATTTCCCAAAAATTGCGATTGAAGGAATTTGCTGTTCCTTCTCAGAAGTTATCCAAAAGGACACACGACACAGAGAAAGTTTGCATCAAAAATTACAGGCAAAGTAGACTGTAGTGCACTTGACATAATAAGTGAGAAGGTAATTGTATTAAATAAAAAGACATTTAGTTTATTGATGTATTTTTATTGAAAACTTGTTGCTGCAAATAAAATTTCATTGAAATTTAACGAAAAAAACCTAAAATTACCTGTCCTATATCCCATCACACTGTACCACACACTGACTGTCAGCAGAAGCCTCCAAGTATTTAAAAATTGTAGCTAATCGAAGAAAAGCCATCCTGTAACTGAAATATCAACATATAGTATGTTTTCCACTTTTTAAAAGACTTTCAATGTTTTGAAAACAAAATATTTAATGCACCTAACCTATCTTTACGCCTCTATTTATTTTACGCCTGTTTTACGAAATTACATCATAATCTTTGATGTCTACATTAAAAAATGTTACTTTAAGGAATACACTTACCTTACTGAGAAACACACTGCACACAATTAACAAATAAAAGAGTTTTGGGCACAAACATTAACACGTAAACAAATGGAAAATCTCACGAGGAGGATTTTCGAACAGCTGATTGTCAGAACAGCAGCGCCCTCGCAGTAGTCGAAATCGCGAATACAGTTGTGCGTTTCAGTAATATTTATAAGAGTGCTAACTGTCTGAATAATAATAAGAAAAAAATTGAAATCAAAACTACTGAAGGGCAGACCAATTACGAATTTAAAACTGGGGAACCACTTGGAGTAATCACGAGATGTTCACGTGATAGTTCGTAAGCGACGTCATGAAAAGCCTGATTTACACTGCCTCGCCAAATTTGGGTTCTGTGCGGGAAATTTAAATCTTACTAGAGGTATTTTCATATTTGGTGGCGGAAACAAAAGACTGAGAAATGTCACAAAAATGTATTCTCAGTGTCAAATTTCTCATAAACGCCGTAAAAAGGAATGTCTAGGTAAATTTAAATTTTCGGTAAATAGATTGAAAAAACAAATTCTAAGGAAACCAGTTTTTGTCAGTGCTTCAAAAGGAAAAGTTATTCTCATATAATCAAACATATTACAAATTATTTCTCTAGTTCGACGATGAATAACTTTCTTATTGCCAATTTGCTGCATTTCTGTCAAAATCACGAACGTCTTTGAGAAATGTGACACTGACAATACAAATTTGTGACATTTCTCAGTCTTTTGTTTCCGCCATCAAATATGAAAATATCTCTAGTTTATTAAGAATGGATGGAAATTTCGGCTGCGTGCATTGAGCTGCACCGTACTTCTTAATAAAAACGTTAATTACCTATGTAGAATATTATTTTTAATGTCTGTAACTGATAGCTGCAGATAGCGGTGAATATGTAAAAAAGTATTAAGGAGATCGTGAGTCAAAAATTTATCGAATATCGCTGATTCCCAATATTCAGATTTTTCTGCTTTTCCTCAACATAAAAAGAATATAACAAAATCTTTTGACTGCAGAAACGTTTGACCGATTCAGTGATAATAATTAATACCCAGTTTAAGTTATCAGGATGGCAATTTTTAAATCCATTTAAAACTTTTCAATTACTAAATCTTTATTGTAAAAGTACAAAATATTTGTTTCAATTTTTAAGTACTAAATGATACAGCTTTGTTGTGAGTGAATTGGTTTTATTATTTGCATTTATCCATCAACATTTTTTGTCCAGTTACTGATTCCAGATATCCTCCAGGTGTTGATGGTATTATGGGTGATTCCCTGGATCGCACCAATCAACGCACTGTCCGTCGTAGCAAACCCATTGCGGACAATCCGCGTCACTCACTTTTAATTCATAATCGCTTTTTGCATTTTGGGATAATTTTAAATGTTCGTTCTAGACAGAAGGAAATAGAAGATCAAGATTATCATGAATTTTTTTACGAAAAATGTCAACTTACGATATTTTTAAATGCTCGTTGTGCCAAACCGGGTTTTTCTAGAAATCAAAAGGTTAAAAAGATGCAAATTTACGGTGAAAATTTACCATTTTGAGAAACTCTTGTCAAGTCTAATCCGTGAATGAAATGTATTGTACAAAAGAAAACCACTGCAACTATTTTGAAATCCATCGTCGTTGTTTGGAAACTACTCAATAACTGATTGACATTTAGCACTTATACGTTATTTATGATAATAATAATAATAATGATGAAAAGAATTCCGATTTAATCTTAACTGGCCGTGTGATAGATTTGGAGTATTTTCAGTCATTTTCTTTTCTGGTAAAAAGTATAAAATATATACAAAGGTGTTTGCATCAAGAACTTTTAATTGCATATTTTATATTTTGAATTAAAATTAAATATTGTAATATAAAGTAAAAATCACAGAGTAACTATTATTTAACGAGTTCGTATGTAAATTGGGCTTTTTTTGGAATGAGTGGGCGAGTTAAAGGCCCACGAGTGCCAAAAAAGCCCAATTTACACACGAACGAGTTGAAAACAAGATTTTTTTTGTTCGACGACCCCCTTAAAGGGTCCAAATCGCTTAAAATTAGTTTGACGTTACGTTTTGACAAGTTGTGACATTTATCAAAATCCGTTCACACAGGAGCAAATTCTCAAATTCTGACAGTGTCGAACAAAAAAATTTTGTTACGATAAAATTATGGCAGAAATATCTGGAATTTTATTGCGTTATTCAGCAAATGTGTTTGATTTAATTAAAAAAGTATAGATAAGTTGATGACAACCGCGTTTTAATTAAAAAATATCAAGTCCCATAATAATGAGCAAAAAACCCTTCAGTTTGGAACCTGATTCGTCTTTTACATATTCTTGTTTAGTTTTTCTCGTGTGTTACGATCTGTTTACAAAGTAACAAAGGATGATGACATAGGTATTACTAGGTATAAATTAATAAAAAAAACATCACGTCCTATATACATGAAATAACAACGTTTTAAAGTTAATCCAAGCAATAAATTATCAGCTCATCAATCATCACAAGTAACAGGAATAACATGTCAGTTTAGCAGATAAAAAACCGACCTCTACATTCTTAAAGTGGAAAAATGAAAAATGATTCGTATTGTTTCGAGAATTATTAAAATTTCGACATTTCTCCAAAGATGCTCTTCATTAAGATATCTTTTAAATGTTTGAATTTAAGTATGGCATGTTGATTTGGATTTTCTCTTTTAATTTATATTTTTTTATATTTTATGTGTCATCCATTTGCCGAAAGATAAATCTTATGAACTAATTATTTTTTTTGGAACATTTGGTATTAATCCCGATTTTGGTTTAGTATTTTTACGTGGACTTTCCCAAAAGTAATCCATGTCACAGATTTTATCTACAAGATTAATAATTTCCATTTATCGATAATTCCGAAAATCTAAATCCTTTAATCAATTAAAAGGAATAAAACTAATTTGTGAATGTGCTACCCTGATTTAATTTCATACCAGAAAACGAATATTTTGTTTCGTTTTACCATCAATACATACCTGTAATGTACAACGTGTCTCAGAAATAAATACATTAATTTTAACCAATGACAGATCACTTCAAGAGCAACAAAATTGTTATGTACCATTTTTCCGAAATATAATTTTCATTTCAGTGTTTAATAAATTAACGAGCTGTCTATTTTCTAGTTATTTGACCCAATAACAGTGACCGTGAAATAATATAGTTTTTGTAAAATCAGCGCAAAACATTGTGTTTTTAGAATAAAGTTTTTTCGCTCTGCGGCCGAGGTAGACATAACCAGATTGAATTTTTAGTTAGTTTTATACCACTCCAAAAGGCAGCTGTGTCCGTGTTATTTCTGTGATTTGAAAATTTTGTGAAAATGGCACGTTTATTTTCGAATATTGAATACATAGATACGTGTGTGTACTGTGTTGGTGTATGGTGAAACGTGCGGGAGTGCTCCTCGACCCCAGAGTTTTAAGTTTTAAGAGAACAGGTAGGAAATGCTGCCACAACAATTCGCCATTTTATCATAATAGCTATAGTCAAAATCACGAAACAATGCGTGTTCGTTCATGACGTCACGACATTACTATGTTTATCTGCGTTAGTCAATGCGAATATTCGGCATCTTCGAATGTTTTGAAACTTGCAGGGATCGTAAAAAACACAGGCAAAAGTTAGCTCTGAAAAGAATTGTTTTATTACACGTAGGAAAGCAATGAAACGAGGATCTCAAAAGGAACGTAAACACTAAACAACAGCAACGACTTCTTCTAACCTCACAATTTGCTTTAAACGGGGATAAAAATTAGAATTCGCAGTTTTACAGTTTTAAGTTGGTACTGCAAAACTTTCATCAATGACGTACACGCATTGCTTCGTGATTCTGACTATAGTTGCGACTTATTTATGATGTTTTTTTTATGTTTTTACAAACTTCAACAATTATTGTAAAATACACGTGTTTGAACACAGTTATTAGATATCACGTATAAAAAAAAAGTAATTTCAAAAAACTCCTGGACTGTCAAAATTAAATTTTGAATAAAATGCTTGTTGTGACTGTACTTGGGTATAAAAATTTTTCGCTAGAATGAGAATGTACCCACGTCAAAATCTAGTTACAAAATATATTTAGGTTATGTTTCTTTTTAAATCATTGAACTAAAAATGTTTTGAACACTTGAAGCGAAATGCAGCAACTAAAAAACGGGAGCAATTTGATAAAGTTTATAAAAAAACACAAAGACAAAGAGAAGGTGACACACGACAAATTGAAAACAGGTAACAAACTAAATAACAACCAAAACTGAAAATCGCTTTCCATATTTGAGTCAGATTCCGCAAAGATATTATGGGTGAAATATCTCTAACACTCATCATGGTTAATCAACAGCTTTAATTAGGTTTTCACAATGCAAGAGGGTATTTTTCTATATAATTGGGTAAAATCAGAAACGATTTTTATTAAAGATATGGCTTTATAATATAATAGTTTGTGACGATCCTCTTCTCTCGCGCCAATAGAACCACCCTAGTTCGTTTTGAACTTTCCATTTTAACCTTTTTCCAAAATATGCTTAGATAATTTTGCAATTTATTTGACAATGTCAATTTAAACAAATGACTAGTTTGAAAAATCATAAAATCATAGATACCGACCGGGTAATATGAAAATAACTAGTGATTTAACCAACCTAACAACTGCAATTTTGATTTTGACAGTCCAGATGTTTTTTGAATGGACTTTATCATGCTTTGTTCCCTATATTGCTGTTTTTTATTTTTAAACGACGGATGTTTTAAACCGAATCAGTTTGTTTCTTTCGTTAAATAGATCAATCAGAAACAGTTTAATTGAAAATAAAATTCACAATTTGTTCTCTTTCAACCGAGTTACAGTTAGACCTACTCAATGCAATAATCGTGGTAAACAAATTAACAACAAACATATCTCCCTGATTGACCACAACAGCACTGCTTCTTTGCTGATAATTGGTTTATAAAAAAATACACATGTAATTAAAAACTGTTTATATTTGTTGTTCAGTCAAGAAACGATCTTTACAAAAATTAATACATTTAAGGATGCAGTCCAGGATCAGAAATATCTATACATTTATCATTCCAGCAAATGACATTTTGTCCAACTTTGACGATTTCGTCGTCAGTTATCCGATTGTTAGTTGCAAAATATTCATACAGCAGAATGGCCTCATCGTCGTCCATTTCATAGTGAAACTAGAATTGCAAAAATTTGTAGAACAAATCGAAACTTAAATTAATTGTATTACCGAAGGATATCTCTCCGTCTCTTTGTCCTTGATCAATTCGTACCCTCGATGTAAGTAGTATCTCACGAAATCTTTTTGCTCTAAAATTATATAAAATCACTACCGAAACATTATATGGGAACGTATTACCTTTTTCGGGCACTTTCGTCAATATATTAGCAACTTTATCTTTAGCTGTTTGATGATGATGATGTCTTCCATTAGTTTCTACAAAAATCGAAACACATAGTATAATCAGGACACGACACGTCGACGCCTTCATTTTTACGTTTCAAGTTTGTTGATTTCTTTCCTGGTCATCGCCATTTATAGATGAATAAATTAATCCTGCAATAAAAACGACCAGATAGCTCTTTGAGGTTTTCCTTATGATTTATGACACCTATTGACGTCTGATTTAGGCTTAATCATTGTTTCGAAAAAATGAACTGATATAGTGAGTAAATTTTATCTCCAGGACCCGTTTTTAATGAGTAATAGGTAAGTTTGTTATTATTGAGTGAGTATGTTCATATCCTATACAGAGTTTTTATGAGTAATGAGCCCGACGGAATTGAAAATGCAACCCACAATACATTTCCATTGGAGATGTATTGTGGGTTGCATTTTCAATAAAAACGAAATAAACGAAAAACGGATATTGATGTAAAAAACAAATAATAACAAAGCCATACATTTTAATTGTCGTCTCAGTTTTGTTTTGAGCGACATGTCTGATTTATTATTAAAAAAAAACGATTACAGTTATCAAAAAGTGACATTTTAATTCTTTGCGTTATTTATGACACTTCTAGAGATAACAATTTTCTGTATTTGCGAAGTGCCTTCGTATATCTGGAAGATCTTCGCATCCCTCATCAACTTCTCCACCGGGTACTCGCTGTTAAAGCCAGCACCACCAAAAATTTGTACAGCGTCGGAGGCACTCTTATTAGCCACGTCGCTGGCATAAGACTTGGCAATAGAGGCGGCGTAAGTATTCTTCATACCGTTATCAACTTCCCACGCAGATTTCATCCACATCAGCCTTGCCGTCTCCACACCGATCGCCATGTCCGCCAACATGAAAGCAACAGCTTGGTGGTGAGCTATGGGAACTCCGAAGGTTTTCCGTTCGAGAGAATATTTAACACCCTCGTCTAAACACCTTTGGGCCAGACCTGTAGCCCCACAAGCCACCGAAGGCCTCGTTTTGTCGAACGCGTTCATGGCGATTTTAAAACCGGCACCTTCGCCCAAAAGGACGTTTTCTTTGGGTACTCGGACATCTTCGAACGTGATGCCACGAGTATCCGACGCTCTTTGTCCCATGTTGATTTCTTTTCGGCCAGGAGTCACGCCAGGGGAATCCCGTTCGACGATGAAACCGGTGAAGGCCTTACCCGCGGGACATTTAGGATCGGGATCGGTGCGTGCCAAAACGAAATACCAATTCGCAACACCGCCGTTGGTTATCCACATTTTTTGGCCGTTTAAAATCCATTCGTCGCCTTTTTTCACTGCTTTTGTTTTAACTCCACTGACATCGGAGCCTCCGCCAGGCTCCGTTACTCCGTACGCCTGAAATTTACCAGTTTTGTATTTAAGACAATTTGAAAAAAAAAAACCTGCATACAGCTACAATGGGTTCCTCGATCAGACGTCCCAGATATTTTTTTTGTTGTTCTTTTGTTCCAGCTACTACTACCGGAATTTGCTAGAGAGTAAGAAGAAAATAACAATGACGTGGTTAGTTATAATCTGTTTTTTAATCAAAGATCCACGATCTGTTGATATAGGTTTGCAATAATAAAATTTTACTAAATTTTGGAAATTTAATGATATCTATCATTACCTCCTTATATCTATGCTCCTTATCTATTGTCTACAACCTGTCAATGCATGTCATTTTTTATGTCCTTAAAACCCGCATTTAAAATTTGAACGTGTTATTAAAAATGCCTCGCAAAGTGAGACATTTATTAAACTCTCAATTTGGTTGTTATTAACTTTATTAACATGCTGTGCTACTAATATCTCTAAATAACCTCAAATTTTATACTTATTATGAAATTTTTCACCATAGAAAGTGTACAATGTTGCCAGCTCTATTTTGGGTGTACCTAAATTGCGGTGTTGTGGTTCTTTGATAAAAAACAGACTATTTAAGGTAAGTACGAAGTATTACCCCCAGATTTGATGAATCTATAGCCGTAAAGATCCCAGTGCAACCGTAAGCCAGTTCTTCACCGGTTAGACAAATGTCAAACACTCCCTGTTGTAAACCTCCTGGAAATACATAACATAGTCAGGTTTGCAGATTAAGCTGCAACAGAATTCCTCCGATTGATATAATATGTTTAATTGTAGCACCTCAAGTTACGTCATTTTTTGTGTATGTAAAACTGCGACCTTCTCAACTTATTTTTTGGTGTTAATTTAAATGTTTCTTTACTCTTTAGATAGGTACTATTCCGGACACGGAATCTTGCACAACATTTTTTTGACATTTCTAAATAAATGATGTAAACCAATCATTAGTGTCATTAATAAATGACAATTATTAAAAATCACTTTGAAGTTTTTATTGTGACATCAAAAAGCAGGGAAATACAGAGTGAGCAACAATAACTGTTTCAGTTGGCAATAAAAAATTTTACATGAAATTTTCAAGACTGCGAATTGTACCTATTTCGGTTTGTTTTATTGACACTATTGACAGCTGGTATACATTTCATATTTAAACGACTTGGTTTTTGTATTCTTTTATTAATAAAATGGTTTTCTCGTTGGAACATGACATAAAAGTCACCAGAATTTATTGCCAACTCAATCAGTAATTGTTGTTCACACGGTAGCATTATCGAGTCAAAAGTTGGGTTATATTCAATAAAGGCCAGTTCACACATATTTGTCAGTTAAATGTCAGTTGTGGCCAAGATTCCGTGTCCGGAATAATACGTGAAAAGTCAACAAACACCTTCTTTCTCACATAGATTCATAGGTGCTTGTTTTCTTGCAGTCCTTTATGCAATCCATGTTGCTACGTGAAAACAATTTTAAATAAATAATTTGAAATATCCAGCGCTTTAATTTGAAATGTCAGTGATGCGGCTGTCAGTGTCTAAAGTTTCAGTGTCAAGCCGTCAACAACTGAAAGTTACTCCATTTGTACCATTTAAAAATAAAATTCAATATTACCAACCGAAACAGCGCTTCTTGACTCTATTAGAGTAACATAACCTTGACAATTTTTTAAACAAAATTATTGAATTATGTAGTTGAATTTGAGGACAAATTTTTTCAGGAGCCAAGTCAGACATTAAGAAAAGTCGATTCCTAAGAATTTAATGTAAATAATTGGGACAGATCTGTCAAAAACAATTCTTTTCCTAATTAATTGCGTTATTTATCTGAATCTACTATTTTCGAATTTTAATTTTGTGTTATATCACCTACAATTACAGAAATCTGAATCTAACCTTAATCTTTCAAGAATTAACAATTCCGTTCAGTTATTTTCCTGACACCAAATTTCCGCAGCAAAGATATCATCAGGGTGCGTTTGATGACCGAGAACACCGCACAATGTATATTCCATAATGGACAATTATAGGTAGGTAGGTATTCATTATTGCAAAAATGGTAAAATTGTTCCCCAATAAAACCCACCACAATGTTCAGGAATGTGTCCATTCATCAATCCCAAAGACCAAGCCTTTTTAATCAAGGCTTTTGGATACTCCCCCGTTTTGTCATGATAAGCTGCCGCTGGCACGATTTCCTCTCTGGTAAATTTTCGAGCTACCGCTTGAATTTCCTTCTGAGTATCATTGAGTTCTACAAAAAAAATTATTCAATAGGCTGTTCTTGTTCTACAATGATGACAATACGAGATGAGCATAATTAAAAATAGTATAAGAACTAGGTAATTAAAACTGATCTAAAAAATGATCTTACCAAAATTATATCCATTTTGGTGACCTCTATGTATTGAAGTTACCGAAAATGCACGTCGGCTCGCACAATTGATTCTCCTAAAAGTCTGTCAAATTCTTTGTAGCAACATTAGTATTGTAATTTAAATTGAACACACCTTTTGCAAAAATAGAGCCATCTAAAAATATCTTGTCTTGCAATAGCGGCTGTCAAATACACAGTTATTTGGTGATAATAAAGACACGACAAAAACAAAAGATAAGATAAGATTGAATGACTCTGCATTTGGAATTTGGAATTCGATCACAATAATTTATTGAACTAACAATAAATGGTTTAAGTGAAATAAAAAAACGTGTTTAATAAACAATCCTTCATTCAAAAAAAAGTAAATTTTTGTAACAATTAAGCAAGTCGTTTAGTGGCATCGATGACGCTCCGCGAAATGACAATCTTCTGTATCTGAGTGGTGCCTTCGTAAATCTGGTAGATCTTCGCGTCCCTCATCAGTTTTTCCACCGGGTACTCGCTGTTAAAGCCGGCCCCGCCAAAAACTTGTACAGCGTCGCTAGCACACTTATTAGCAACGTCACCAGCATAACATTTGGCAATAGATGCACTGTAACTATTTCTAATTCCGTTGTCGACCTCCCAGGCACCTTTCATCCAGGACAACCTCGCGGTCTCCACTCCGATGGCCATGTCAGCCAACATAAATGCGACGGCTTGGTGGTGAGCTATCGGAACTCCGAAAGTCTTGCGCTCGAGGGAGTATTTGGTGGCTTCATCCAGACATCTCTGAGCCAGGCCGGTGGCACCACAAGCAACCTAAAAAAACTTGTGAGCGAGACTTTAAACGTGAAATTTAACGTACAGGGGGTCGAGTTTTGTCGAATGCGCCCATAGCTATCTTGAATCCGGCTCCTTCGCCTAAAAGGACATTTTCTTTGGGAACTCGGACGTCCTCGAACGTTATTCCTCGAGTGTCTGAAGCTCTTTGTCCCATGTTCATTTCTTTCCTGCCGGGAGTCACTCCAGGTGTGTCTCTGTCGACGATGAAGCCGGTGAAAGCTTTAGCAGGTGAGCATTTTGGGTCCGGATTGGTACGTGCCAAGACAAAGTACCAGTTGGCCACTCCGCCGTTTGTGATCCACATTTTTTGGCCGTTGAGAATGTACTCATCTCCCTTTTTCTCGGCTTTGGTTTTGACGCCGTTGACATCGGAACCAGTGCCCGGTTCCGTAACACAATACGCCTAAAAACGAGTGTCAATAAATTCTGTTATATCGTAAATATCCCTGTTATTACAGAAACCAACGGTTCTTCGATCAGTCGCCCTAGATATTTCTTTTGCTGTTCTTTGGTACCGGCAATAATCACTGGAACTTGCTGTGGATTTTTTTTTTACAATTGCAAATTCCAGTTGATGTAATTAACTTACTCCCAAACTCGATGAGCCGAGAACCGTTCCTATTCCAGTGCAACCCCAAGCGAATTCTTCACCTACTAAACAAGCGTCGAAGACGCCTTGTTCCAAACCCCCTAAAAAAACATTCAGACATTCGGGTTAATTGGTAATTTTAAATAAGTACCGCAAAATTCTGGTATGTGGCTGTTCAACAATCCCAAAGACCAAGCCTTTTTTAAGATTTCTATTGGGTATTCACCCGTTTTGTCAAAGTGTGCAGCTACCGGTGCTATTTCTTCTCTTGTGAATTTTCGAGCGACTGCCTGAATTTCTTTCTGAGTGTCGTTCAGTTCTGTTCGAAAAACAAACACAAATTAAACGTGCAGTTATGAGCAGGAAGCATTTCTCACCGAAATTATACCCATTTTGGTAGGAAACTTTCTGCGCCGCTGATACCGAAAAGGAACGATTAATCAGTCGAGTTACTGTCGTTTTGGCAATCTGATTAAATATGGGATTACAATCAGTACAAATAAAGCTTCACACTCACCTTCTGCATGTTTTATTAATTATATTTTATTAGTATCGGTTAATGAATACGACAATTTGACCAAATATTTATAACTATCCTTTTGCGGACACAACTGCTCTTGACACAAACTAAGATAAGATAAAAAATTGTTGGACTTTGTAAATGGTAAATAAAAACATTTACGACACAACTTGACTTTTACCTATCTGTGATTACAGACACTTTTATTGCACTTCAAACAATTCAAACTCGTTTTTCAGTAGGTAGTTTAATGGGTCGAAAGTAAACGCGATACGTCGGCTGTTAAAGCGACCTCGATCGTTCTGACGACATGATAATATGATAACTGTAGTGTTTACAAACAGGTTTTCCTTAAAAACATTTAAAATTCACGGTTCCAAAACGAATGAGTAAAATTAATTTAATTAACAATGGTTAGGTATTTGTGTATCGAGGCCAAAAAGTGCATGTTTTTTGTCCACGTCTGAGTTTTCTGGCCGAAGCGCAGCTTGAGTTTGGCAACAAAACTAGGAATTTACTATTTGCAATACAATTACCTATTTACGTAATCATAATTCATATTTATGACAAGACAATTATCGGTTTTGTCGGTCTCGTTGTTAACTTACTAAACAGACAAAAAGATGGCGCCACGGTCGGCGTCCGAAAGAATTAATTTTTGTCGGCTTCCGAGTACATAAAATGGGTGCCTAAAAACCTATTATTATATCATCATAATCATTTATCAACTGACAAGAACACTTTTGTCCAACTGTTACATTTAATCATCATTTCACATCTTAGTTCTTTATTTACACAAATCAAAAAAATGTATAACTTATATCAGTAAAAGTAAGATTTGTGGGCAATTGTCAAATGAGACTTTTCAAACAGATCAGTATCTCCTAAACTGTTTCTTGAACTTTTCATAATGATAATCGTCTGTAGCCCGTTCATCCTTCTTACTTTTGGGCTTCTCAACTACTTCCTCAACTTTATTGTCCTGATCCAATTTACCTTTTTTTCTGGGAATTTCATTCTGCTCTATATTAACTAAAACACAAACACATAAATGTTACAGCTCAAAAAATGCAATCCCCACTTACATCTGTTATGTTGTACAAAGTTTACTGCCATGTTGGTAGGCACAAATGGTGAAGGACCATCCTTTTTGTTTTTTTTCTCCCACAGCAATCTCAATTTTGCCTCTTCTGTTGCCTCAATGTTTCTGATTTTTACTTCAATTCCCAAATCAACCTCAGGGATTCCATTCAGCATTTGATTTGACAACATTTCTTCTGATCTTTTGGTTGAAGATTCTCTCAAATGGTCAGGGACAGCATTTAAAGCTGCCTCCTCAGGGCTAGTATAAGAAGACTTGCTCCCATCTTGCACCACAGAACCTTCTATCTCTGTTTTGCGCTTCTTTTTTGACAACTCCTCTTCAATAAATTTCATCATTTCTTCATCTTCATCTCGTTTGTTGGTTTCAACAGAGAATTGAGTACCAATGCCTGCATCATAAGCATCATCGACCTGTTTCACTTTTCCACTTTTCAAAGCTTGCATGTTCACCATGCCCCCCAATTTTATTTTAAACGGGTCCTTCTAAAAATAGTGATGATGGTGCCACAAAATTAAAACAAAATCCCAAGTTTACAACTGTACTTACGGTAACGCATTCATCTTCACTGGTACCGAGAGCCAGACCTAAGACGTTAACTCCGTTGGGCCGTTTCCGCAAATTTTGTAATTCCTTCATCTCTTCCAGTTTTGAGCTGCATCAATGAAAACTTTGTGTAAAAGCAGCACAACACTAAAATATGTAAACAACATACCTAACCTCTCTAATATTGTCCTCATCGTCACTATTATCGGATAATTTACGCTGACGAAACTGTTTTCTTTTACTGCGATTAATAATTGGTAGTTTACTGTTTGTGGACGTTTCTGACTCGCTTTTTACAATGTTCTCACTTGACGTATCTTCAGTTGAAGACATTTTTAGATTGCAAAATTCGTCGCTCTTCAAATTTAAAATTATACACTCATATGATTGTAAAGGTGTGTTTAATTGTTAAAAATGTACCAATTACGCGTTTTAACATTGTTCTTCGACGTATTCTATCACTTTTTAAATGTTTTTATTTGTTTGACGTTTCTTCCCCTTCTGGGGATAATTCGTGTCTTTAGGTTGTCAGCCCACTCGCGCTTCTCTTCAAATTACAAATGTCAAAGAAAAATTGTAATAAATTTGTTCAAAAAATGGATCTCGAGGATACTCCGTGAGTATTTTAACGACGCTTTAACCGTATCCTTTACTAATATCGTAAATTACAATATTTTAGTCGTAATCTAATAGTGAGTACGTCAAGAGTGTATTCGGATGTATTTACAAGTAAACCGTCTTCCTATTTCGAGTACGACAGCTATAACCCACCCACTGACGACATAAACAATTACAGTTTGATCCGAAAGATAGGTCAAGGCAAATACAGTTTGGTCTTTGAAGGAGTGCACGATGTAAAGAACGATTCGATTGTGGTAAAAATGTTGAAACCTATCAAAAAGCCGAAAATCAAAAGAGAAATCAAAATATTAGAGCACCTGAAGAACGGTCCCAATATAATAAATTTATACGCAACAGTAACCGTCCCGTCCACAGGTCTGCACGCTCTCATTTTTGAATCCACATCGAACAACGAAGATTTCAAAGAAGTTTATCTGAAGTTGAACGACGCAGATATACGTTATTACATTTACGAAATACTCAAAGCCCTGGATTATTGTCACAGTAAAGGAATCATGCACAGAGACGTGAAGCCTCATAATATAATAATTGACAGGAAAAACCGTAAAATTCGTCTGATAGACTTCGGTCTGGCCGAATTCTACAGACCCGGAGAACGTTACAACGTAAGAGTGGCCTCGAGACACTACAAAGGTCCCGAATTGCTAGTCGAATACGGTTACTACGATTACTCTTTAGATTTATGGTCGTTAGGTTGCGTTTTTGCCGCGATGATCTTTCGAAAAGAACCCTTTTTTCAAGGTTTCGACAATCGGAACCAGTTGTACTGCATCGTTAAAGTTTTGGGAACGACGAAATTTTATAGTTATTTAAATAAATATAATATTACTTTAGAGAGTAGCTTACAAGAGACGCTAGGAATTCATTCGAAGAAACCCTGGCAAAGATTTGTCAATACGGAGAATGAGCATTTGGTAAATCACAGCGCTTTCGATTTCTTGGATTCGCTTCTTTGCTACGATCATCTGGAGAGATTTACAGCCCAGGAGGCACTCGGACATAAGTATTTTGTGCCTGTTAAGTGCTCTAATACCTTGCCGGTATTTGAAAAACTGAAAGTGTCAACGTCGGGACAAGTTATTTGATGTGCTTATCCAAATGTCGTTTACAATAAATTTTATTTCTATATAATTATTTAACAAGCATAGTTATTTCGTTTTTTATTATTAACATTAACAGGTATTACAATTTTGAGTTGTAAAAAAATAAAAAAGTGACGTACCCCTGGTGGGACTCGAACCCACAGTCCCCGGCTTAGGAGGCCGATGCCTTATCCATTAGGCCACAGGGGCTTTCATAATGCAGGAAAATTGTACACTAGATCTTAATCAACGAGTTAACAAACATTCTTCATAATTTTTATTTAATATTAATTAATTGATTAATTTAAAGAATTATTATCAAGTGTTACAGTTATATCTATAGGTATTTGATAAGGTAATACTGATAGAAAGATAACGATGATTAGTTTGACATGCTGCATTTTTGTAGTAACCTCAAAACGGCCCTTTTTGAGTTGTGTGCAATCCACGAGATTTTTTTTCGATTATCATCGATTATGTCAAAAGTCAATGTACTAGTTTACAAGGGCCGCATCTGTAAACGCATAGTTTCTTTGATACCTATTATTTAAATTTTTTTTGTTCGACACTGTCAGAATTTGAGAATTTTCTCCTGTGTGAACGGATTTTGATAAAATAATGTCACCAGTTGTCAAAACGAAACGTCAAGCAAATTTTAAAGATTTTTAAGCGATTTGGAGCTTTTAAGGGGCTCGTCGAACAAAAAAACATTGTATTCAACTCGTTCGTGTCAATTGGACTTTTTTGGCACTCGTGCCTTTAAAACGCTCGTTTCACTTGCATTTTAAATTGGTCCACTCGTGCCAAAAAACCCCAATTTACACACGAACTCGTCATCTGTTATCTACAAAAACTAGATAACTCATAAAGCTCTCAAACTTCCTAGAATATATTCATGTCATCCATATTTTATAACAAACTCAAACTACAGTTGTATAATACGTAGTACCTATATTAAAAAACAAGTTTCATAAAACCAGTCTTGAAGCACGAATTCAAGTTTAAAAAACGAGTGGCCTCGTCACGAGTTAGGTACTTTAAAGAATGAGTGCTTCAAGATCTTATGAAACGAGTTTTCTTATACTATTTTTTTGTAATTTGCCCTTTTTAAACAACAATTTTTACTTTAGTCGATTTAGGGATTTTTGTGGAGATTGGTAATATCTTAATTTTAAAAGTGAAAATTTGGTTTAGTCGCCTTTTGTTTTATTCAAATTCTGTCACAAAATACGAATATGGAAGATAATCAAGATAATCTTGCATGTACGCTTCCTGAAATACGTGAAGTTGCTAAAAATACGGTCAAATTTTTCCACTAGACACTTCCTGTTCTTGATACATTTTGTAATTGACATGCATGACAAGATAATTCCGTGGATTAGTGGCTATAATCACATCGCAGACGTTCGTTAATATGTCTATTAAACACTCAAAATGGAGGCAAATTACAAAAACTACTATTTTATAATTACCTACCTAATACCTGAAACTGGTTTACACTTTTTTAATCAAATTTTTCGTCAATACAGCAAAATAAAAAGATATGAGATAGGAGTAATAATTATGGCAGGATAGTGCAATTTTATCTAGAAGAATTTAAGGAACTTAAATTTATTCCATTGGACGAATTCCTATCCCTATTGAATGATAAGAACCTCGCGTGACGTGGACTAAATTGCATTCCTTCTCCCCAAAATCGTTTTTACCCTATGTTCTTCTTCTTATCAATATTATGTAATTATTTTAAAAATATGGACGGTTATGTACTACAAGTGAATGTTGAAATTAACACGATTTTACCTAGTCTCATCAAGAAGATGTAAATATAACCGCACGTAGGTATTATCAGATTGAAGTAACAGTCTTCAGAACGAGCCCTTCCAGGTTTCGTGCACGAATAATTTCCACTTAAAATTTTAATTAACAAGAATTCTAACGACTTGATGATATAACTGAGTCGATTTGCAATTATCCGCGAGAAGCGCTT
The DNA here is from genome assembly GCF_963966145.1 of Tenebrio molitor. Lineage (NCBI taxonomy): Eukaryota > Metazoa > Arthropoda > Insecta > Coleoptera > Tenebrionidae > Tenebrio > Tenebrio molitor. Next base: position 47,023,797 of record NC_091046.1, read on the forward strand.
GCGCGCGCCACCTTTTATAAGAGAAAATTCAAAGAATTTCTTGTTAGTGCTTTAAGGATGTTCCGTCCTTTAGCGATAAGCGCGATTGTACTAGTGTTTTTCAAAAGTTCCATTCAAATCAATCGCGATCAAATTTTCCACGCTCCTTTGAATGGCGACGGTTCGGTTTCCCTCAACTGGATTCTCGATTATTCCAAAAAAACCATAACTTTTGAAGTACACATTCCTTCGCTTTACGGTTGGTTTGCACTAGGATTTTCCGAACGCGGTCACTACTTTCCAGCCGACTATTGCTTGTTGTGGAAGGACCTGAAGAAGCGAACTCATTTCGATGACACTTGGAGCGACACCAGAAGCATCATCCACGTAGACAAAAAACAAGATTGCCAAAAATTCAGAATAAAACATGTTAAAAACGTTACAAAGTTTACTTTCGAGAGACAATTTGACACGTGCGATTTTGAAGACTATGTTATCAAGGAGGGGACCACGCATGTGGTCTGGTCCAGAGGTGCGGACCCCTTGTACAAACTTTCCGGTTTGAATATCACGTCCCCTGGAGATGATAAAGGAATGGTGCGGGTGCAGCTTCTTAAAAACACCAATACGATTCTGAAGCTACCCAGTTACGTCAACGTTTTGGATATTGTGGCAGACAAAGTGGAAATACCGTCGGAGGAAACCACGTACTGGTGTCACGTACATAAACTAAACCAGGAGTTTACCAACAAACACCATGTTTATAGGGTAGATATTGTGTTTTCGACCAAAAATATTCAATTAATTTGTTTGTTTTGCTAGTACGAAGCTCACATTTCTGATACTAGTGAGGGTTTGGTTCACCACATGGAGGTATTTCATTGCGAAGCGCCGCCCGACCAGGAGATTCCGCTTTATGTCGGAAAATGTTTCGCAAACGATCGGCCTGAAGAGACTCAAGTTTGCAAACGAGTTTTAGCCGCCTGGGCAATGGGGGCACCACCGTTCACCTACCCCGAGGTTAGTACACACTAAAAATGCATCGCAGCTGTGTCGATTACTTTTTGGTTGTTTTGCGGCAGGAAGCCGGTCTGCCTTTAGGGGGCGCGGACTTCAATCCTTACGTCATGTTAGAAGTTCACTACAACAACCCGGAGCTCAAATCCGGATTTGTGGACAGCTCCGGGATCAGATTCTACGTTTCCCCGAGATTGAAACAAATGGACGCCGGAGTTATCGAACTGGGACTAGAATATACAGACAAAATGGCCATTCCTCCAGGACAAGAGTCCTTTCAGTTGACCGGTTATTGCGTCAGCGAATGCACTGCAGTGGTAAACTATCAGGTGTACCACTACAAGTCCTTGTATCACTTTTTCGCAGAGTTTACCACCAGAAGGAATAACGATCTTCGGTTCCCAACTGCACACTCACCTTGCAGGTATTAAAGTTCACACGAGACACGTCAGAGATGGAATCGAGATGATGGAACTGAACAGAGACGACCATTATAGTACGCATTTTCAAGAAATTCGCAAGTTGAAGAAACCGGTCAAAGTTTTGCCAGTCAGTTGAGACCAATTCGAATTTTTATTAATGATTTTCTTTTATGACATTTTAGGGAGACGCCCTCATTACACAATGCGATTACAACACGGAAGAAAGAGAAAATGTAACGCTCGGAGGGTTTGCCATTACCGACGAGATGTGTGTAAATTACGTTCATTATTTTCCCGCTACTGATTTGGAAGTTTGTAAAAGCGCCATCAGTGACCAGGCTTTAAACAGTTACTTCAATTACATGAAACAGTGAGTGCGATTTTACTGTTTTACTTTGCTTTTAATTGCAATCCATTCCAGGTGGGAAAATCAAAATACTTCTTTTCGTCAAGGGATTTCGGACAACTACAAAGCTATCCGTTGGAACAAAATGCGGGTTCAGTTGCTTACGGATGTGTACAAAGAAGCCCCACTTAGCATGCAGTGCAACATGTCAAGCGGTGACAGGTTTCCGGGATATTGGGAGAACACCCCAGTGACTCCCGTCTTAAAACCTCTCCCGCCACCCCCTCGAACATGTTGAAAAATAACAAACCACGTAATAAAATGATTTATCATAAATAAATATCACACAAACATGTAACCCTAAGGACTGGCTTTGTTCTCCTTGCGCACCCGATTAGTCGTGACATTGACCACAATCTCGTAGTCAGGTTGCACCGTATGCCGCGTCTTCAGAATCGTCTTATCCGACAACTCGTCTTTCATTGCTTCTTGTTTCAGTGCGATCTCGATCGCGTCTTCCTCCGACAACTTGTCAAACTCACACTTCGCTATCTTCGCCACGCATATCTCGGATCCGTTCACCTGTCAATTTCACTCTATCAACGTCTTGTGTTATCAAATTGATGGAACAATACCTTACACACCAGGTCTAGATTGTAAACGGAATCGATCGTCGGCCATTTTTGTTCGAAAACGGACTTGTCCCAGGCGATTTCTCCCGAATGATTCAAACGATCGGGAGCAGAAACAAATCCGCTCCACAGTTCGGAAGCGAAATGCGGCGCCATCGGAGCCAGCAGAATAATCTGACTAGCTAGTGCTCTTTCGAATTGAAGACTTTTGGCGAAAATTGCTGGTGGCGCCTTCTACAACGGCAACAATTAAAGCTACCCCTCGAAACATTATTGTTAGCTTGAGTGCACGACCTGCTGCATTATAACCGACCTGTTCATTTCATTAAAAATGCGTTATGAAAATGTTTACGAGAAAGAGGTGATTTCCGCCGATGAGGTGCCACAAAACGGGCGCTTCGCGTTTAAATAATTATCATTGCACAATAAAACACTAAACACAAAAACAACGAACGAGAAGGAAAAGAGTTTTTTGACTTCAAATTCAAAATGTCATTTGAACAAGACAAATTCTTGGTGACAAAAACTTAAGATGAATAATATCCCCAAAAAACGCCCGCACACTAGCGCTCTGCGGGGATCACTCAAACTACACTTTTGGCCGATTATAATACAGCACGTCGTGCCTGAGTGTTTAAGAAATCGTACTCTAATACTGTTGGTGAGACCTTGTTGTTTCGAAATTGCTACGCTGTGTTGCTGAGACCCGCAATAGTTGAAGATCACACCTTTGACATAATAGTTCCTGGAGTCGAACATGTAATCTTCGTGTGCCTTGAACTGGTCCTCGGTAATGGCGGGAGGGGGATTGGTTCGGTGATTTATAAAATCACGAATAGTGATCCAGAGGCGTTTTTGCCAATTGATGATCCCAGGAAATGCTGGAATTTTGGTCAGAACAAGCTAAAATATCACTAGATACTCACTGTTGCTGTTCCAATTCCGGTGTGAAGTTGGCGCTACATCTGCCAAAATCAAAAGTCTGGTGGTATCACTGCCGTATTCTTGGAACATGTCGCCCGGATCGACACCGTTGCGTTTCGATTTACTCATTTTTTCCCAAGACATGACTACTTGTTCACCGGTAGACTTTACGACAGCTCTGTTCTTCTTCTTATCTTTAACAGATACAACATTGACACGATAAAAACATTTGGAATTGCATGTGCTAACCAACAACTTCGATCTCATTTTCTGGGACGTATCGACCGGTGCCTTTGACTCTGTAGCTCCTTCCCATGACCATTCCTTGCACTAGAAGTCTCTTGAAGGGTTCGCGTTCGGGAAGTAATCCTTGCGAATGCAAGAAATGACTGACAAATCTTGCATAATATAAATGCAAAACTGCGTGTTCTTTGCCCCCTATGTAGAGATCAACTGGCATCATCCTCTTTGCGTTAGCAACATCGAACATTTGGTGCGAGTCCTTTGGATTCAAATATCTCAGAAAATACCAAGAACTGTCGACAAACGTGTCCATCGTGTCGGTCTCGCGTTTGGCTGTCTGGTTGCATTTGGGGCAAATACAATCGATCCATTCGGACGCCTCTGATAAACAGGAACCGCCTTTTTGAAATACTTTCGTCAGTTTCGGTAACTCCACGGGAAGGTCTCTGACCGGTTGCGCTCCGCAGTTTCTGCAATGTACGATCGGAATCGGGGTGCCCCAAAACCTCTGACGAGAAATCAGCCAGTCTCTCAGCTTGGCACTGGACCAATATCCGCCAACTTTCAACTCTCTGGCCCGTTGGCAAATTTGATTTTGAAGAGCGAGGCGTTCTTCTTCGCTTATTTTAAACGATTTCTCGTACGGTATGTCGAATTTTTCGGCAAATTCGGCAGATTGAGGGCACGCATGTGGTATTCCTAAGAAGGAATCCGTCTGAGGTAAGAATTCAATTTCATCAGTTACGTAAACGGGAATTGTTTTTCCGTTGAGAGGGTGAAGCAGTTCCGCTTGTAATTTTTTTGTGCCTTCTTTTAACGCGACACCTTCATTTTCACTCAACATGTGCGAAGGATTGACCGCTACGAATTTCACAGAATTCAGGTATTCGGGTTTACATGTCCACAGTGTGAGAAAGTCTTGCTCCTCTCCCACTAGTCTGAAGTCAAAATTGACGCCGTTACATTCCCCAATCCAGTGTTTTTGTAATTTACAAACGTCCCTCCAGTCCTGCAAGACTGGATCGTCGAGTCCTTCTAATAAATCTTTCGCAAAATTCGTCGTTCTTATGAACCACTGTCTCAGGAGCTTTTTTTCGATTTTCGCCCCTGAACGCCAGGAGCAACCGTTTTCGTCGACTTGTTCGTCAGCCAAGACAGTTTGATCGACTGGGTCCCAATTGACTTTTGCTTTTTTTTGGTATACCAGACCTGAATCATACAATTTTAGAAATAATTCTTGAGTCCATCTGTAATATAAAGGGTCACAAGTGGCTAATTCTCGATCCCAGTCAAAACTGCAACCTAAACGTTCAAGTTGAGATTTCATGTGAGATATGTTACTCTCGGTCCAATCTTGCGGTGGGATTTTTCTTTCGATGGCTGCATTTTCCGCGGGTAAACCGAAAGCATCCCAACCGATTGGGTGTATAACCTAAAGCATTTTATTGCATTGCAGTCATGTTTAATTGAAATTTTGTCGATATTTACATTTTTTCCGTTCATTCTCTGAAAACGGGCGATAGTATCGCTGATCGTGTAAACCCTAACGTGTCCCATATGAAGTGATCCCGATGGATACGGAAACATTGATAAAACGTAATATTTATCACGAACATTATCCATCTCCTTAAATGTATCACATTTTAATTTATCCTTCCAGTGTTCTTCAATTTTATGTTTAATATCCGAGTCGATATCTTTATCCTGTAAGGCATTACACATAACCTCAAAATAACAAGAGCTGAATATGTTAACTTACCCACAAACCGAGACCCGAAACATGACGACACATGAATCCAAAACGCTTTTTCGCTCCGGTTTTCAAAAAAGTATTACAAACCGTAATCATCTTTCTTCTTCCAAAATTCGTACTTCAGGTCAGGTAAGTGAGGTTGGGTTTAGATTCAGATCATCCACAAGAAATAAATTTTCAACTAATAGCAAAATTATTGAGTTCGTGTTAATAACTTCATAAACTATGTTACTTCTCCATGTATTGAATAGAGTTTAACTGAATATTTATTTTTTAAATGAGGTTATGTTCATTTGAAGCAAGTCAAGTGTGATCCCTATAAATATTTTGATTTCATATAAATGTTCATCAAGTGAGCTGTGCATTTGTAAAAGCACCTTTAATTTAGTTACATTACAAAAGTCACATTTATGAAGGTCATGTCCAATAAATCTTTACTTGGTAAAAATACAAAGACAAAAACAAATAAGAAATACTTTAATTTAATCAGTAAAAAGACGTAACATTGCTTTTGAAATCAGCAATGTTAAAATGGACAAAAACTAAAAAATTAGTCAAACCGGGTTCGCGCAGAGCAAGCAACTTTGAAAGTTAAAGTCACTAGCTTTAGCTTTACTACCAACAGAAAATCAGATTTTCATGGCTTGCTTAGATGCACATTTATATGAAATTGAGTATAGCTATTTTTTAATAATTGCCAGTGGTGAAAAATTTGGTTAAAAATCTATCTGTTTTGGGGGGCCTTTTGGTCTACTTTATTAAAAAAGAAATGAGAAAGGTGTACCTAACCCATAACGACTCTTAATATTTAGGTAGGTACTCGGTATACTCTTTTTTATTGAAGCGCCAGCGATATCATAAATGTAATAACTAATAACCCTAATAAGTAATAACCATGTGGTATTTGACAAAAATAAATTAAAAATGGGAAATCAAACATTATTTTAAAAAATAATTTAAATACATATTTATTCGTTTTCTAATTTTACATAGCGATAAAGAAAAAGTACATATTATTCAGCAACGCGAGACCACGGGCTCCGGTGAGTTCCGAGGTGACTCTGGGTCGACTCCAGGTCGGCCCCGGGTGTGTTCCGGATCGACTCCGAGTGGTTTTCGGGTCAGCTCCGGGTGGTTTCCTGGTCGGCTCCGGGTGGGCTCCTGGTCGGCTCCGGGTGGGCTCCGGGTCGTTTCCTGGTGTGTTCCGGATGGGCTCCGGGGGGTTTCTGGGTGGGTTCCCAGTGTGCTCCGATTGGGCTCGAGGTCGGTTCCGGGTTGGCTTCGGGTCGGTTCCGGGTGGTTTCGGGGTGGGTTCCAGGTGTGTTCCGATTGGGCTCCGGGTCGGTTCCAGGTGTGTTCCGGGTGCGGTCCGGTTGGTTTCCGGGTAGGTTCCGGGTCGACTCCGGGTACTTTCCGGGTGGGCTCCGGGTCGGTTCCGGGTGAGCTCCGGGTGTGTTCCGGGTCGGCTCCAGGTGCTTTCCGGATGGGCTCCGGGTGCTTTCCGGAAGGGCTCCGGGTCGGCTCCGGTTTGGTTCCGGGTCGGCTCCGGGTGTGTTCCGGGTCGGCTCCGGGTGCTTTCCGGGTGGGCCCCGAGTCGGCTCCGGTTCGGTTCCGGGTCGGCTCCAGTTGGTGTTCAGGTGTGTTCCGCGTCGGCTCCGGGTGCTTTCCGGATGGGCTCCGGGTCGGCTCCTGGTGAATTTCGGATCGGCTCCGGGTGGTTTCCGAGGCGGCTCCGGGTGGTTTCCAGGTGTGTTCCGGGTCGGCTCCAGGTGTGTTCCGGGTCGGCTCCGTGTGTTCCGGGTCGGCTCCGGGTGGGCCCCGGGTCGGCTCCGGTTCAGTTCCGGGTGGTTTCCTGGTGTGTTGCGGGTCGGCTCCGGGTGCTTTCCGGATGGGCTCCGGGTGCTTTCCGGATGGGCTCCGAGTCGGCTCCTGGTGAGTTTCGGATCGGCTCCGGGTGGTTTCTAGGTGTGTTCCGGGTCGGCTCCGGGTTAGTTCCGCATCGGCTCCGGGTGGTTTCCGAGGCGGCTCCGCGTAGTTTCCAAGTGTGTTCCGGGTCGGCTCCGGGTGTGTTCCGGGTCGGCTCCAGGTGCGTTCCGGATGGGCTCCGGGTCGGCTCCTGGTGAGTTTCGGATCGGCTCCGGGTGGTTTTCAGGTGTGTTCCGGGTCGGCTCCGGGTGGGCCCCGGGTCGGCTCCGGTTCGGTTCCGGGTGGTTTCCAGGTGGGTTCCGGGTCGGCTCCGCTCCAATAAAGATCTGACCCCCTGCATAATCAACGCGAGTAAGAGACGCAACGTATACTCGTTTATTTAAAGAAGTTCGGAGAAACCTCGCTGGAATTTAGTACCTAAGGGAGACATTCTTCTACAATGTGTTGGATGGTTTCTTTTTCTGCACCGCATTCACAAAAGGGGTTTTCACGAATGTTCCAGTGAAACAGCATATTATTGCATTTGCCGTGGCCGGTTTCCGGTTCTAAAGCGATTTCATTTGCGCCAGATTAAGTTTTTCTTGAAAATATCTACGTCTTGCCAGGCTGCTTTCCAATAATCACATATGGAAAATGATTGATACAATGATATCATTGATTATAACGTATTTTTTAAAGTCAAAATCTTCCCATATTTTACTCATTTCCACTTCAATTGTGGTTTGAATATCCGTAGCAGCAAGGTCTTGTTTTTTTTTTTTGTTTTTTTCAACTACTCACCGATAATTCGTCATCTGAATCGAATTCACCTTCTTTTTCAAAAAATCCTGCATGTTTAAAACAGTTTGCAATGGTTTCACCATCTGCCAACCCAGATGAATAAAGTTTACAGCATCTAAAATGCTTACTGAAAATTCCCCTCCATTGTCAATTGCTTACAACATCATTAGCATAATTTTTCTGTAATGGGTTTTTCAGGAATGAATTATCGCTTGATCTATGGGTTGCAGCACTGTTACATTTTTTTTTACTGATTAAATTAAAGTAATTCACTAATTCTTTTTGCTTCTGTTTTTGTATTTTCACCAAATAAAGATTTGTTGGAGATAACCTATAATGAATCTGTCATAAATGTGACTTTTGTAATGTAACTAAGTTAAAGGTGCTTTTACACATGCACAGCTCACTTGATGAACATTTATATGAAATCAACTTCTAGAACATTCTGTAAAAAATTAAAAAATTTTTAATGAAACAGGTAAATATGTATTTCGTTTTAATTCAATAACCGCCACATTCATTTACATAATTTTTCACTGAAAGTCCATTCAAACATTTAGGAAAAATTTGGTGCCATTGAAATCATGAAAACATCACCGGTTTCATCGTAAAATCTCACAACTATTCCCTTTGGTTATATCGGGCCTTCAAATAAATATATATTTAGAGTAGGCGTAGGCGACATTGTAATTATGTTAACAGGGTAAAGATAATTTTTGTAGGTAACCAATTATTCTCCGGAGTTACACAGGTTGCATAGTAAGCTTTTTCCCAATTTCATATTGTCATATTCCGTGGAGGGAGAATAGGGAGAATGCACTACAAAAATTAAAAATATTTTCTAACCTAATTTTATTTCGCTAAATGTCAGGCGTTTCTTGTGTCATTTTCTACGCTGGAAAAATGTTGCAAACAATTGAATTTCCATAGGTTGCTCTAAATATAAATTTATTTGAAGGCCCGTTACTTAGGTGTATAAAATTAAAATGTATGCTTTCGTTTTATTTAGTATGTATTTTGTATCTCGTGTCTGTTTCGCAGATGCTTTTAAAAATATAGACAGTGGTGTATTCAGGTAGCTATGTATTTATTTTTTGCCAGGAAAAAGTGAGTCAGAATCGTATAAAAAATATTTTCAAAGAGATTTACCACACAATCCGTAGTGACGGACAGGTTCGCCATCGACACAGCAATGACACCAACGTCTTTATGTCGAAATAATGTATCACACAACACAAACGGTTCAACAAAGCCGCACCAACAATACCGTCATTTTTATAAATCACGTACGACCTTAACATGAAAGAATGGTATAAGAGTGTAATATTTTTGAATTACACCGCGTTCATTGTGGATGGTAATGGAAGCGAAGTTCGTTCGCAATAATAAATCTACATTCCAGTGATACCGATGAAAGGAGACATTCGCACTGACGTAATATTGCATCTCGGCTGGCTTTAACTGTATTTAAATAGCTGATGCGGAATCCACCTGAACCGTACTATTAAATCAATTTCCAGTCGATTTTCCGGCGTCGTCATTATTCCGCGAAAACTCAACCGTCCTCGAAAATATATATTCAAGAAAGATGACGAAAGATAAGTCCCACTAATAAGAATTAAACATACATATTCATGGTATCACGCGACCATCTAATCAGTTGAGCATCTCCGCTTAATTACCACATCTGTCATTGTGTCCGTTGCGGCACTCCAACCCGATCCTTATATCATCTACCTTAAGGCAGCGGGGATGATCATCTCCCCTCCATGATGGCCACGTGCGCGACATAAGGTGTTTGTGTAAAAGAATGCCGAAGGGAGATAGCACATGTCGGCCGCCAGGTCAGGACTCACCCCGTGCGGAGAGACTCGAACGCGTGCACGCGCGACCAACCGTGCCCCCAATCCGCCCCTGCGGATCCGACTCGGAGTGGTGCAACACGCGACCAGGCCTAGTGCAGGTCAGTCTCATCCGGAACTTCCCAACTTCCGCATAGGTCATCGCTCTAACCCTTTGCCGGTAGTGATGACCAAGACACGGTGCAAGTGCTTCCCAAGATGGACGTGATGAAGTCCTACTACGACCGCTACGCCGGCGACCCCGACCTGTCCAAGGACCCCCAGGACAAGCTGGACCCCTACCAGCCCACCTACTACAGCTCCCTCAACTTCTTCTACCAGGACGGCTTCGCCAAGACCCCACCCGAGACCTACGACGTCAACACGTTCGACAGCTTCGCCAGCTCGCTCTCCGAGCCGGACAGCTTCGCACACTTCACCGAAGCTTCCGCCGAGGCGCGCAAGAATTGCCGCGGCAGGAAGAAGAACGTCGTCAGAGACCGCCTGCCCTCTCCTTCGGTCATGAAGAGGCGCAGATTGGCCGCGAACGCAAGAGAGCGTCGCAGGATGAACGGCCTGAACGAGGCGTTCGATCGATTGAGGCAGGTCATTCCGAGTCTGGATGCGGACCACAAGCTCAGCAAGTTCGAGACGCTGCAGATGGCCCAAACGTACATCGCAGCTCTGCGGGACCTCCTCGAGAGGGACGCCGCCAGATAAGAAGAAGCATTACCAAAACCGAACGGTGCGGTTCTTGTAGGGCTCACTCACCCCGGCTATTCAAATGGGGCGTCGCTTTCTTTGGAGATCAACAGGTGGCCGCTGCAGGTGCCTTACAAGACCTTATCGTCAGTGTGTTCAAGAGTCGAAATCTAGTCGTTGCGTCTACGGTCGTCAATTTTTACACTTTGTGCGTGTGAAATGGATAGATAGTTATGTTCAGTGATCTCAAGACAATTTTGTATTTTTTTACAAATAAAATGTGACTTTCCCATTTTGTTGTTTTTCTTGTCTAATCGACATCGATCTTTAAAAAAAATTATATCGGGGAGGAAGTGAATTACTTACTCGCACCTGTCCCATTAATTTATTAACTGTATTATTAAATTTCCTTATCGCCCTAATCTAAAATTGATTGAAATTTAAATTTTATATACCTAGAAATGTGTTTTATTATTTTTTCGTTTCGATAACGTTTCGTGTGGGTTTTGCTAGATATGATCGCTAAAATGAATGCGTATTTAAACCAAACGCTATCAATTTGTTGCATATTTATAATCAGGTGCCTTTTACGACTTCATTATAACTGGGAACTTACTAGTAGTAATGTTATTATTTTAGTGGACGTGTTCAAAATGATTTTTTGTACTCATAACCTCAAAATCGGTATTTCTCAATTATTGGCGATGTTTTTTACTTTGCAGCAGAGAGCAGAAACTATGGGAAATTGCATTGTAAGGTAGGATTTAATGCGGAAACGTCAATTCACTTTAAACAAAATGGACGTTTCGTCACATTTGCAACACAATAAATAAATAATTTTATTATAAAACAAATAAGAAAACAATTCAAAAGGGTAAGAGTAATAAGAGGACCCTGAAAATAATTACCTGTTGTTGTTTTTTAAGAAGAGAAGGAATTTGTTCAATAATGTTGCGTGATGCGTGGTCGCAGCACTAATCTCTATGGTACCATAGATATGAGTGGCAGTGGATCGCATCAGAGACGCCACCCACGCGACGCTTTAAATTTTAATAATCTAGTAATCAGCGCGGAAGGTGCTACCAACCCAACAGTAAAAAACAACCTATGTCACAAAATGATTCTGGCATCACGTGCCACATAAAAATACGTTTCACAAATTCAATTGCCTTCAAAGAGACAAACTGATTATTATTTCTATTGCGTGAATCCACAAGGATTGCCTCATTAACGTTAAGAAATTGGCCACGATTACTTTGTTAAAATCCTCTTCTGGTCACTTCAATCAACAATGCAAGTGAAATGTTGTTAAAACGATCCTTTTTAGGTTGATGCGCTGAGGACTTAATTGAACACTCTTTTCGAATTTGAAAAGTGGACGAGGACTTCGATGAAGTGTTCTTTCTATTGAACCTGGCACGACTCTTAATTATGAAACAAAAATATATTGACACCCTGTTAACACTAGGTACAACACATAATTATTTTGGCAGTTGCATGTTCATCCGATTTAATGTCGAATTTTTGCAATTTTGAACAGTTTAAGTGGTGACGTTTTATGACTTGCGTCGTTGGCTTTTATTGCCGAGACTCAATTAAATTGGAAAAGTTAAAAGCGCGCAATTAAAATGATCGCGATTAAGTTCGCGATTAACGAGAGGACTCACGTTGGTGGCAGGAATGGTAGCTGAAACAAAGTTACAGAAAATCTCGGGAAGGAAATTAATTAGCAAATTGGCAAAAAAGCTGTATAATGTGGATTGACACAAAATATGAAAAGGAAGCGGAAAAAACTAGAGAAAAACTCTGTATAGGAATTTATGTAAGCAATAATAGTAGATTATATCATTAAGAGTAGAAGTGAGTCTTTTTGTTCTAAGCCCAGAGATTGAGACCGAGACGAAGTTGAGGTTGGCAACTGGGCGAAGCACAAAAAGACCTTCTACGTCGAAATGGTTCAATACATGATTTATCGATTCAGCAACGTGTTTAGTCTTTAAATGCCCACAGAATATTTTTTTTAGCAACTTTGTGACGCGTGAGCTCTCTACCGTGTAAGACAGCTTGGACAAAAGTTCCCAAATTGTAATTACCAAATTGTTTGTTGGCCGAACAGAGTCGTTATGATTGATAATTAACTTCAGCGGCCCAGTAAGAGATACAAGTGAAAAGCAATTTGCCGTAGTTGAAGAAATAATACATTTGATTAATTGGTTAATAACGGTTCGAAACATCAGGCTTAAACTAATTGTTGACCGTATCTCACGAATAACGAAACCGAATTGCAATGGCACAATAATAAATACATCAAGCCATCATGTGTGCGCGAATAAAAATGTAATTTCGTAATTATACGTGTTGAGTTTCATTAGAGAACGATTTGATTGGCGAATAAAATTACATAGATTTACATGGCCCTGAGGAGCAACGAAATTAATTACGTCCCGGGTTACCGTAAAGTAGCGGCATTGAAATCTCCCGATAAAAAACGAGTGCGCGATTAAGATCTCCGATCGGGATCTGCAAATGTCGCCAAAACGGTCCCAACAATCCGATTTATGGTGGTTGTTGACGTTAATTGGTCCGATATTTCGGAACCGGTCTTCCGATGATAATGGACTTTTCACCGACAATTTGTTGCATTACGGCGCATCGTTTTTTCGCCCCGTTTTAATTGGCGCAAGCAAATTCGGCTTAGATCGCGTAGAATGCAATTTTGCATAATGGAAAGCATGAAATGGTGTTAGAGGATAACACAGCATTCGGCCTCTTTGCCTTCTTTCCGACAATGGCTTTGTTATATGCTTAAGCTTTATGGATTAACAGCCCGGGGAGAAAAATCGTACAGAAAAAAGTGATCGATCGGGAGAATTTTAAACCGATGCAATTAAGGGAATTCTAGAATGTTAATCGCAGAACCTTATGCGGTTGAGAATTTTTCCAAAAGAAAAACGACGTGAATCAATGTAACTGCTGCTGGCTGAACAGCGGCACGATTAGCGGATTGTGAACACGAAACTCTAATTGTTTAAACTCGAATGGAATACCAATTATAACACTACCTATAGGTATGCATGTATGAAGAAGAAGAATGCACAAGAAAAGAACGCATCTGGTTGTTTACTTATCGAACAGAATTTTCTAACCATTTTCTCTACCTACAACTGCTTTAAAAAATAATTATTATATTTTAATTATGGCTGTGCTGAATTGAATTGTTACAACATTAAGAAAGCAATTGCGTTTCTCTCTTGTCGTTTTTAAAATTTTTAGTCGACAGTTGTACTTTAATAATAATTGTTTCAATAAAATTAAATCTGAGTTCTTAGTTCTGTAAATAAACAAAATAGGACCTATATTTATATAACATTTTCTTCTTAAAATGACTCCCCGAACACGATGTCAAAGTTTTTTACACCTGTTATAAATCACCCTGTATAAACGTGTGACAAATCATCTCGCTAATTTGAAAGATGGACTTGGCTGCAGCAAATTTTCTGTTGCATTTTCAAAATAACGTCGAAAATTTTGAGAATCATAAGTGTAATAAGTCCAATAATTGAATAATTTGTACTTTTTTGCTATTACGAAGTTCTGTTGTGCTTTAAGGGCTAGAAAAATAATTAAAAATTATTAAAATATGCTCCTTCTCCAACGTCTGGACCTTAATTTCCATTTGCTGGAAATTGGTCTTCTTGCTCCTTTTTTAACATTAGCAGAAAAACGGCAAGAATCCATTTTTAAATGAATTGACACAGGTTTGACGTTTGACTTAAGGCAGCATTTGTTTTTGATCGTGACGTCACAGTAAAGGCTTCATCGAAAAACGCATTAAACCTCCAGAATTTAATAAAAACAGTAAAAATTTTTGTTAGCGCTCTTTTTTTTAATAGAACGATGTGTTTAGGCTTTACAATTACTGCGTCGTGGAGTAAAATGCCATTAATAAGGTGAAAATTTTCATTTACAAGTGAGGTTAAGTTTGTGTATTTATTGTTTTTGCGTAATTTTTACTTTGGGAATCATTTAAATAACACTAAATCACAACAAATGCTTCTTACATCTTAATTATATGTGTATTTTTTCAACTAAATTGTACTTACAACGACTTACAATCAAGAAAATGTTGATAGTATATAAAAATACTTCGCAGGTTTCGTCTTTTGCGACGTTCGATGAACAGTAAACACCCTGGTATCGTAAAATTATTATTATATACACTTGCCACCAAGCTTTTGTTTATCTCACAATTTTCAATCTTCCATAAGAATGATTAAAACACCGTATTTGATACTTTCTGAAATTCTGAAAATGTAAACAAATTTTGACGTTTTGCCTTCCTCGTGACGTCACACGCTAATGACATGACACTGCGCATGCGCGACCCTTAAATAGCGATGTTCAAGATGGGCCGCGGCAATACAATCATTGCTCAAATTTGTAGGTAGAAATGGTAGAATAGGAGAAAATCGTAAAATGGTTATCGACATTATTACAACATTGCAGAGACAGCAATCCTGAATGTCTAAAAAGAGGAAATCATAGGGCGTTAAGGCGTTCGTGAAAATGTTCTTGACCTTGACGTTCTTTTGACAATTGAAATGTAAACCAAGGAACTCTAATATCACTATAAATGGCCGTACTGCCAACTTAAATTTCAATATTCAGGGCCAAATGCGTCAACAACCATTTTGAAATGTTTTATAATGAAACTCCGGTACTTCTCGAAGTAAATTCTCGAGTTGGGAAAAAATTAAAATTTCAGTCTCATTTTGATCCAACAAGATCTCATCTTAGGTACGTGTTACCACCGGGTGTTAAGCACCATGATGTTTAATTTAGTAATAGACGCCACTTTTTCGTTTTGCTGAAACGCTGTTAATTAAGCGAGCCAGATTGAAGTGGGTAAGCTTGCACGTCAGCCTCCAACTACTCTTCAAAATAACCAACACCGCATTCTGTAAAAACTATCAACAATGTCTTCGTCTAATTAACTTTCCACAATGTTTTAATTTGAATTTTTTTTAATTCATCAACAAACTTGCCGGCCGAGCAAAATCTTGTACATAAATCCTCACGTAAAAATCCGACCACACATTATGTAAACAACATTAACTGAGTTTTATGAGCGCGGGAGCCGCTTCCCACAAAAACGAAAAAATCTCTTTGGGAGCTTTTAACATCTGATTTCCTGCGCGATTTTCGCATTAAATCTGCAAGACAAATATCCTTGGCAGTTCTCAGAGTCACTTCGGGATTCTCAATTGACAGTTGTTGAAGTAATCTGCCTCGGTGTACCTACTGAATGTAAATGTATTTGCATCGACAATAAGTTAGGATAAGTATGTACAAAACATGATGTTCTAACTGCGGATGGACACTAAGTAAAGTCAATTTCCTTGCGAGGTCTCTTCCAACAAGTGATATGTAAGGAATTACATGCACGTCGACGTTGTGTTGCCTCCGGAGAGTTTAATAGTGCATGTAATTTCGTGTATTAACATTTCAGTTAACTGAAGATTTCCTATTCTGGTCGCAGTCTTTGTTCTTAAATGGAACGATAAAAACGTGAAGATTTGT